>NC_133957.1:2964335-3291659 GCF_031877795.1 Strix aluco | reverse complement strand
CTGGGGAAAGGCAGGCAGAGAATTCCCTGCTAGCACCTTCTCTCTGCCTGGGAAGCAGAAGTGTTCACATTGCCTCACAGAATGACTTTTGTGCAGAAAACAGTAACACTTGTTCAGAACGAAAGAAAGCACAGAGCCCCAGATTTTATGTTGTCCTGGAGAGCTTGCAGAGCACTGGGGAAAGGCAGGCAGAGAATTCCCTGCTAGCACCTTCTCTGTGCCTGGGAAGCAGAGAGTTCACATTGCTTCGCAGAATCGCTTTTGTGCAGAAAACAGTAACAGTTGTTCATAACGATAGAAAGCACAGAGCCCCAGAATTGCTGTTGTCCTGGAGAGCTTGCAGAGCACTGGGGAAAGGCAGGCAGAGAATTCCCTGCTAGCACCTTCTCTGTGCCTGGGAAGCAAAGGTGTTCACATTGCTTCGCGGAATCGCTTTTGTGCAGAAAACAGTAACACTTGTTCAGAACGAAAGAAAGCACAGAGCCCCAGATTTTATGTTGTCCTGGAGAGCTTGCAGAGCACTGGGGAAAGGCAGGCAGAGAATTCCCTGCTAGCACCTTCTCTGTGCCTGTTCACATTGCTTCGCAGAATCGCTTTTGTGCAGAAAACAGTAACACTTGTTCAGAACGAAAGAAAGCACAGAGCCCCAGATTTGCTGTTGTCCTGGAGAGCTTGCAGAGCACTGGGGAAAGGCAGGCAGAGAATTCCCTGCTAGCACCTTCTCTGTGCCTGGGAAGCAGAAGTGTTCACATTGCTTTGCAGAATCGCTTCTGTGCAGAAAACACTAACACTTGTTCAGAATGAAAGAAAGCACAGAGCCCCAGATTTGCTGTTGTCCTGGAGAGCTTGCAGAGCACTGGGGAAAGGCAGGCAGAGAATTCCCTGCTAGCACCTTCTCTGTGCCTGGGAAGCAGAAATGTTCACATTGCTTCGCAGAATCGCTTTTGTGCAGAAAACACTAACACTTGTTCAGAACGAAAGAAAGCACAGAGCCCCAGATTTTATGTTATCCTGGAGAGCTTGCAGAGCACTGGGGAAAGGCAGGCAGAGAATTCCCTGCTAGCACCTTCTCTGTGCCTGTTCACATTGATTCGCAGAATCGCTTTTGTGCAGAATACAGTAACACTTGTTCAGAATGAAAGAAAGCACAGAGCCCCAGATTTTATGTTGTCCTGGAGAGCTTGCAGAGCACTGGGGAAAGGCAGGCAGAGAATTCCCTGCTAGCGCCTTCTCTCTGCCTGGGAAGCAGAAGTGTTCACATTGCGTCGCAGAATGACTTTTGTGCAGAAAACAGTAACACTTGTTCATAACGAAAGAAAGCACAGAGCCCCAGATTTTATGTTGTCCTGGAGAGCTTGCAGAGCACTGGGGAAAGGCAGGCAGAGCATTCCCTGCTAGCACCTTCTCTGTGCCTGGGAAGCAGAAGTGTTCACATTGCTTCGCAGAATCACTTTTGTGCAGAAAACACTAACACTTGTTCAGAACGAAAGAAAGCACAGAGCCCCAGATTTGCTGTTGTCCTGGAGAGCTTGCAGAGCACTGGGGAAAGGCAGGCAGAGAATTCCCTGCTAGCGCCTTCTCTCTGCCTGGGAAGCAGAAGTGTTCACATTGCCTCACAGAATGACTTTTGTGCAGAAAACAGTAACACTTGTTCAGAAGGAAAGAAAGCACAGAGCCCCAGAATTGCTGTTGTCCTGGAGAGCTTGCAGAGCACTGGGGAAAGGCAGGCAGAGAATTCCCTGCTAGCACCTTCTCTGTGCGTGTTCACATTGCTTCGCAGAATCGCTTTTGTGCAGAAAACAGTAACACTTGTTCAGAACGAAAGAAAGCACAGAGCCCCAGATTTTATGTTGTCCTGGAGAGCTTGCAGAGCACTGGGGAAAGGCAGGCAGAGAATTCCCTGCTAGCACCTTCTCTGTGCGTGTTCACATTGCTTCGCAGAATCGCTTTTGTGCAGAAAACAGTAACACTTGTTCAGAACGAAAGAAAGCACAGAGCCCCAGATTTGCTGTTGTCCTGGAGAGCTTGCAGAGAACTGGGGAAAGGCAGGCAGAGCATTCCCTGCTAGCACCTTTTCTGTGCCTGGGAAGCAGAAGTGTTCACATTGCTTCGCAGAATCGCTTTTGTGCAGAAAACAGTAACACTTGTTCAGAACGAAAGAAAGCACAGAGCCCCAGATTTTATGTTGTCCTGGAGAGCTTGCAGAGCACTGGGGAAAGGAAGGCAGAGAATTCCCTGCTAGCACCTTCTCTGTGCCTGGGAAGCAGAGGTGTTCACATTGCGTCGCAGAATCGCTTTTGTGCAGAAAACAGTAACACTTGTTCAGAATGAAAGAAAGCACAGAGCCCCAGATTTGCTGTTGTCCTGGAGAGCTTGCAGAGCACTGGGGAAAGGCAGGCAGAGAATTCCCTGCTAGCACCTTCTCTGTGCATGGGAAGCAGAAGTGTTCACATTGCTTCGCGGAATCGCTTTAGTGCAGAAAACAGTAACACTTGTTCAGAACGAAAGAAAGCACAGAGCCCCAGACTTTATGTTGTCCTGGAGAGCTTGCAGAGCACTGGGGAAAGGCAGGCAGAGAATTCCCTGCTAGCACCTTCTCTGTGCCTGGGAAGCAGAGTTGTTCACATTGCTTCGCGGAATCGCTTTTGTGCAGAAAACAGTAACACTTGTTCAGAACGAAAGAAAGCACAGAGCCCCAGATTTTATGTTGTCCTGGAGAGCTTGCAGAGCACTGGGGAAAGGCAGGCAGAGAATTCCCTGCTAGCACCTTCTCTGTGCGTGTTCACATTGCTTCGCAGAATCGCTTTTGTGCAGAAAACACTAACACTTGTTCAGAACGAAAGAAAGCACAGAGCCCCAGATTTGCTGTTGTCCTGGAGAGCTTGCAGAGCACTGGGGAAAGGCAGGCAGAGAATTCCCTGCTAGCACCTTCTCTGTGCCTGGGAAGCAGAGTGTTCACATTGCTTCGCAGAATCGCTTTTGTGCAGAAAACACTAACACTTGTTCAGAACGAAAGAAAGCACAGAGCCCCAGATTTGCTGTTGTCCTGGAGAGCTTGCAGAGCACTGGGGAAAGGCAGGCAGAGAATTCCCTGCTAGCACCTTCTCTGTGCCTGGGAAGCAGAAGTGTTCACATTGCGTCGCAGAATCGCTTTTGTGCAGAAAACACTAACACTTGTTCAGAACGAAAGAAAGCACAGAGCCCCAGATTTGCTGTTGTCCTGGAGAGCTTGCAGAGCACTGGGGAAAGGCAGGCAGAGAATTCCCTGCTAGCACCTTCTCTCTGCCTGGGAAGCAGAAGTGTTCACATTGCTTCGCGGAATCGCTTTTGTGCAGAAAACAGTAACACTTGTTCAGAACGAAAGAAAGCACAGAGCCCCAGATTTTATGTTATCCTGGAGAGCTTGCAGAGCACTGGGGAAAGGCAGGCAGAGAATTCCCTGCTAGCACCTTCTCTGTGCCTGTTCACATTGCTTCGCAGAATCGCTTTTGTGCAGAAAACAGTAACACTTGTTCAGAATGAAAGAAAGCACAGAGCCCCAGATTTGCTGTTGTCCTGGAGAGCTTGCAGAGCACTGGGGAAAGGCAGGCAGAGAATTCCCTGCTAGCACCTTCTCTGTGCCTGGGAAGCAGAGTGTTCACATTGCTTCGCAGAATCGCTTTTGTGCAGAAAACACTAACACTTGTTCAGAACGAAAGAAAGCACAGAGCCCCAGATTTGCTGTTGTCCTGGAGAGCTTGCAGAGCACTGGGGAAAGGCAGGCAGAGAATTCCCTGCTAGCACCTTCTCTGTGCCTGGGAAGCAGAAGTGTTCACATTGCATCGCAGAATCGCTTTTGTGCAGAAAACACTAACACTTGTTCAGAACGAAAGAAAGCACAGAGCCCCAGATTTGCTGTTGTCCTGGAGAGCTTGCAGAGCACTGGGGAAAGGCAGGCAGAGAATTCCCTGCTAGCACCTTCTCTGTGCCTGGGAAGCAAAGGTGTTCACATTGCTTCGCGGAATCGCTTTTGTGCAGAAAACAGTAACACTTGTTCAGAACGAAAGAAAGCACAGAGCCCCAGATTTTATGTTGTCCTGGAGAGCTTGCAGAGCACTGGGGAAAGGCAGGCAGAGCATTCCCTGCTAGCACCTTCTCTGTGCCTGGCAAGCAGAGGTGTTCACATTGCTTCGCAGAATCGCTTTTGTGCAGAAAACAGTAACACTTGTTCAGAACGAAAGAAAGCACAGAGCCCCAGAATTGCTGTTGTCCTGGAGAGCTTGCGGAGCACTGGGGAAAGGCAGGCAGAGAATTCCCTGCTAGCACCTTCTCTGTGCCTGTTCACATTGCTTCGCAGAATCGCTTTTGTGCAGAAAAGACTAACACTTGTTCAGAACGAAAGAAAGCACAGAGCCCCAGATTTGATGTTGTCCTGGAGAGCTTGCAGAGCACTGGGGAAAGGCAGGCAGAGAATTCCCTGCTAGCACCTTCTCTGTGCCTGGGAAGCAGAAGTGTTCACATTGCTTCGCAGAATCGCTTTTGTGCAGAAAACACTAACACTTGTTCAGAACGAAAGAAAGCACAGAGCCCCAGATTTGCTGTTGTCCTGGAGAGCTTGCAGAGCACTGGGGAAAGGCAGGCAGAGAATTCCCTGCTAGCACCTTCTCTGTGCCTGGGAAGCAGAGTGTTCACATTGCTTCGCAGAATCGCTTTTGTGCAGAAAACACTAACACTTCTTCAGAACGAAAGAAAGCACAGAGCCCCAGATTTGCTGTTGTCCTGGAGAGCTTGCAGAGCACTGGGGAAAGGCAGGCAGAGAATTCCCTGCTAGCACCTTCTCTGTGCCTGGGAAGCAGAAGTGTTCACATTGCGTCGCAGAATCGCTTTTGTGCAGAAAACACTAACACTTGTTCAGAATGAAAGAAAGCACAGAGCCCCAGATTTGCTGTTGTCCTGGAGAGCTTGCAGAGCACTGGGGAAAGGCAGGCAGAGAATTCCCTGCTAGCACCTTCTCTGTGCCTGTTCACATTGCTTCGCAGAATCGCTTTTGTGCAGAAAACAGTAACACTTGTTCAGAATGAAAGAAAGCACAGAGCCCCAGATTTGCTGTTGTCCTGGAGAGCTTGCAGAGCACTGGGGAAAGGCAGGCAGAGAATTCCCTGCTAGCACCTTCTCTGTGCCTGGGAAGCAGAGTGTTCACATTGCTTCGCAGAATCGCTTTTGTGCAGAAAACAGTAACACTTGTTCAGAATGAAAGAAAGCACAGAGCCCCAGAATTGCTGTTGTCCTGGAGAGCTTGCAGAGCACTGGGGAAAGGCAGGCAGAGAATTCCCTGCTAGCACCTTCTCTCTGCCTGGGAAGCAGAAGTGTTCACATTGCCTCACAGAATGACTTTTGTGCAGAAAACAGTAACACTTGTTCAGAACGAAAGAAAGCACAGAGCCCCAGATTTTATGTTGTCCTGGAGAGCTTGCAGAGCACTGGGGAAAGGCAGGCAGAGAATTCCCTGCTAGCACCTTCTCTGTGCCTGGGAAGCAGAGAGTTCACATTGCTTCGCAGAATCGCTTTTGTGCAGAAAACAGTAACAGTTGTTCATAACGAAAGAAAGCACAGAGCCCCAGAATTGCTGTTGTCCTGGAGAGCTTGCAGAGCACTGGGGAAAGGCAGGCAGAGAATTCCCTGCTAGCACCTTCTCTGTGCCTGGGAAGCAAAGGTGTTCACATTGCGTCGCAGAATCGCTTTTGTGCAGAAAACAGTAACACTTGTTCAGAACGAAAGAAAGCACAGAGCCCCAGATTTTATGTTGTCCTGGAGAGCTTGCAGAGCACTGGGGAAAGGCAGGCAGAGAATTCCCTGCTAGCACCTTCTCTGTGCCTGTTCACATTGCTTCGCAGAATCGCTTTTGTGCAGAAAAGACTAACACTTGTTCAGAACGAAAGAAAGCACAGAGCCCCAGATTTTATGTTGTCCTGGAGAGCTTGCAGAGCACTGGGGAAAGGCAGGCAGAGAATTCCCTGCTAGCACCTTCTCTGTGCCTGGGAAGCAGAGTGTTCACATTGCTTCGCAGAATCGCTTTTGTGCAGAAAACACTAACACTTGTTCAGAACGAAAGAAAGCACAGAGCCCCAGATTTTCTGTTGTCCTGGAGAGCTTGCAGAGCACTGGGGAAAAGCAGACAGAGCATTCCCTGCTAGCACCTTCTCTGTGCCTGGGAAGCAGAGGTGTTCACATTGCTTCGCAGAATCGCTTTTGTGCAGAAAACAGTAACACTTGTTCAGAACGAAAGAAAGCACAGAGCCCCAGATTTGCTGTTGTCCTGGAGAGCTTGCAGAGCACTGGGGAAAGGCAGGCAGAGAATTCCCTGCTAGCACCTTCTCTGTGCCTGGGAAGCAGAAGTGTTCACATTGCTTCGCAGAATCGCTTTTGTGCAGAAAACACTAACACTTGTTCAGAACGAAAGAAAGCACAGAGCCCCAGATTTTCTGTTGTCCTGGAGAGCTTGCAGAGCACTGGGGAAAAGCAGACAGAGCATTCCCTGCTAGCACCTTCTCTGTGCCTGGGAAGCAGAGTGTTCACATTGCTTTGCAGAATCGCTTTTGTGAGGAAAACACTAACACTTGTTCAGAATGAAAGAAAGCACAGAGCCCCAGATTTGCTGTTGTCCTGGAGAGCTTGCAGAGCACTGGGGAAAGGCAGGCAGAGAATTCCCTGCTAGCACCTTCTCTGTGCCTGGGAAGCAGAGTTGTTCACATTGCTTCGCGGAATCGCTTTTGTGCAGAAAACAGTAACACTTGTTCAGAACGAAAGAAAGCACAGAGCCCCAGATTTTATGTTGTCCTGGAGAGCTTGCAGAGCACTGGGGAAAGGCAGGCAGAGAATTCCCTGCTAGCACCTTCTCTGTGCGTGTTCACATTGCTTCGCAGAATCGCTTTTGTGCAGAAAACACTAACACTTGTTCAGAACGAAAGAAAGCACAGAGCCCCAGATTTGCTGTTGTCCTGGAGAGCTTGCAGAGCACTGGGGAAAGGCAGGCAGAGAATTCCCTGCTAGCACCTTCTCTGTGCCTGGGAAGCAGAGTGTTCACATTGCTTCGCAGAATCGCTTTTGTGCAGAAAACACTAACACTTGTTCAGAACGAAAGAAAGCACAGAGCCCCAGATTTGCTGTTGTCCTGGAGAGCTTGCAGAGCACTGGGGAAAGGCAGGCAGAGAATTCCCTGCTAGCACCTTCTCTGTGCCTGGGAAGCAGAAGTGTTCACATTGCGTCGCAGAATCGCTTTTGTGCAGAAAACACTAACACTTGTTCAGAACGAAAGAAAGCACAGAGCCCCAGATTTGCTGTTGTCCTGGAGAGCTTGCAGAGCACTGGGGAAAGGCAGGCAGAGAATTCCCTGCTAGCACCTTCTCTCTGCCTGGGAAGCAGAAGTGTTCACATTGCTTCGCGGAATCGCTTTTGTGCAGAAAACAGTAACACTTGTTCAGAACGAAAGAAAGCACAGAGCCCCAGATTTTATGTTATCCTGGAGAGCTTGCAGAGCACTGGGGAAAGGCAGGCAGAGAATTCCCTGCTAGCACCTTCTCTGTGCCTGTTCACATTGCTTCGCAGAATCGCTTTTGTGCAGAAAACAGTAACACTTGTTCAGAATGAAAGAAAGCACAGAGCCCCAGATTTGCTGTTGTCCTGGAGAGCTTGCAGAGCACTGGGGAAAGGCAGGCAGAGAATTCCCTGCTAGCACCTTCTCTGTGCCTGGGAAGCAGAGTGTTCACATTGCTTCGCAGAATCGCTTTTGTGCAGAAAACACTAACACTTGTTCAGAATGAAAGAAAGCACAGAGCCCCAGAATTGCTGTTGTCCTGGAGAGCTTGCAGAGCACTGGGGAAAGGCAGGCAGAGAATTCCCTGCTAGCACCTTCTCTCTGCCTGGGAAGCAGAAGTGTTCACATTGCCTCACAGAATGACTTTTGTGCAGAAAACAGTAACACTTGTTCAGAACGAAAGAAAGCACAGAGCCCCAGATTTTATGTTGTCCTGGAGAGCTTGCAGAGCACTGGGGAAAGGCAGGCAGAGAATTCCCTGCTAGCACCTTCTCTGTGCCTGGGAAGCAGAGAGTTCACATTGCTTCGCAGAATCGCTTTTGTGCAGAAAACAGTATCAGTTGTTCATAACGAAAGAAAGCACAGAGCCCCAGAATTGCTGTTGTCCTGGAGAGCTTGCAGAGCACTGGGGAAAGGCAGGCAGAGAATTCCCTGCTAGCACCTTCTCTGTGCCTGGGAAGCAAAGGTGTTCACATTGCTTCGCGGAATCGCTTTTGTGCAGAAAACAGTAACACTTGTTCAGAACGAAAGAAAGCACAGAGCCCCAGATTTTATGTTGTCCTGGAGAGCTTGCAGAGCACTGGGGAAAGGCAGGCAGAGAATTCCCTGCTAGCACCTTCTCTGTGCCTGTTCACATTGCTTCGCAGAATCGCTTTTGTGCAGAAAACAGTAACACTTGTTCAGAACGAAAGAAAGCACAGAGCCCCAGATTTGCTGTTGTCCTGGAGAGCTTGCAGAGCACTGGGGAAAGGCAGGCAGAGAATTCCCTGCTAGCACCTTCTCTGTGCCTGGGAAGCAGAAGTGTTCACATTGCTTCGCAGAATCGCTTTTGTGCAGAAAACAGTAACACTTGTTCAGAACGAAAGAAAGAACAGAGCCCCAGATTTTATGTTGTCCTGGAGAGCTTGCAGAGCACTGGGGAAAGGCAGGCAGAGAATTCCCTGCTAGCACCTTCTCTTTGCCTGGGAAGCAGAGTGTTCACATTGCTTCGCAGAATCGCTTTTGTGCAGAAAACACTAACACTTGTTCAGAACGAAAGAAAGCACAGAGCCCCAGATTTTATGTTGTCCTGGAGAGCTTGCAGAGCACTGGGGAAAGGCAGGGAGAGCATTCCCTGCTAGCACCTTCTCTGTGCCTGGGAAGCAGAGGTGTTCACATTGCTTCGCAGAATCGCTTTTGTGCAGAAAACAGTAACACTTGTTCAGAACGAAAGAAAGCACAGAGCCCCAGATTTGCTGTTGTCCTGGAGAGCTTGCAGAGCACTGGGGAAAGGCAGGCAGAGAATTCCCTGCTAGCACCTTCTCTGTGCCTGTTCACATTGCTTCGCAGAATCGCTTTTGTGCAGAAAAGACTAACACTTGTTCAGAACGAAAGAAAGCACAGAGCCCCAGATTTGATGTTGTCCTGGAGAGCTTGCAGAGCACTGGGGAAAGGCAGGCAGAGAATTCCCTGCTAGCACCTTCTCTGTGCCTGGGAAGCAGAAGTGTTCACATTGCTTCGCAGAATCGCTTTTGTGCAGAAAACACTAACACTTGTTCAGAACGAAAGAAAGCACAGAGCCCCAGATTTGCTGTTGTCCTGGAGAGCTTGCAGAGCACTGGGGAAAGGCAGGCAGAGAATTCCCTGCTAGCACCTTCTCTGTGCCTGGGAAGCAGAGTGTTCACATTGCTTCGCAGAATCGCTTTTGTGCAGAAAACACTAACACTTGTTCAGAACGAAAGAAAGCACAGAGCCCCAGATTTGCTGTTGTCCTGGAGAGCTTGCAGAGCACTGGGGAAAGGCAGGCAGAGAATTCCCTGCTAGCACCTTCTCTGTGCCTGGGAAGCAGAAGTGTTCACATTGCGTCGCAGAATCGCTTTTGTGCAGAAAACACTAACACTTGTTCAGAACGAAAGAAAGCACAGAGCCCCAGATTTGCTGTTGTCCTGGAGAGCTTGCAGAGCACTGGGGAAAGGCAGGCAGAGAATTCCCTGCTAGCACCTTCTCTGTGCCTGGGAAGCAGAAGTGTTCACATTGCTTCGCGGAATCGCTTTTGTGCAGAAAACAGTAACACTTGTTCAGAACGAAAGAAAGCACAGAGCCCCAGATTTTATGTTATCCTGGAGAGCTTGCAGAGCACTGGGGAAAGGCAGGCAGAGAATTCCCTGCTAGCACCTTCTCTGTGCCTGTTCACATTGCTTCGCAGAATCGCTTTTGTGCAGAAAACAGTAACACTTGTTCAGAATGAAAGAAAGCACAGAGCCCCAGATTTGCTGTTGTCCTGGAGAGCTTGCAGAGCACTGGGGAAAGGCAGGCAGAGAATTCCCTGCTAGCACCTTCTCTGTGCCTGGGAAGCAGAGTGTTCACATTGCTTCGCAGAATCGCTTTTGTGCAGAAAACACTAACACTTGTTCAGAATGAAAGAAAGCACAGAGCCCCAGAATTGCTGTTGTCCTGGAGAGCTTGCAGAGCACTGGGGAAAGGCAGGCAGAGAATTCCCTGCTAGCACCTTCTCTCTGCCTGGGAAGCAGAAGTGTTCACATTGCCTCACAGAATGACTTTTGTGCAGAAAACAGTAACACTTGTTCAGAACGAAAGAAAGCACAGAGCCCCAGATTTTATGTTGTCCTGGAGAGCTTGCAGAGCACTGGGGAAAGGCAGGCAGAGAATTCCCTGCTAGCACCTTCTCTGTGCCTGGGAAGCAGAGAGTTCACATTGCTTCGCAGAATCGCTTTTGTGCAGAAAACACTAACACTTTTTCAGAACGAAAGAAAGCACAGAGCCCCAGATTTTATGTTGTCCTGGAGAGCTTGCAGAGCACTGGGGAAAGGCAGGCAGAGAATTCCCTGCTAGCACCTTCTCTGTGCCTGGGAAGCAAAGGTGTTCACATTGCGTCGCAGAATCGCTTTTGTGCAGAAAACAGTAACACTTGTTCAGAACGAAAGAAAGCACAGAGCCCCAGATTTTATGTTGTCCTGGAGAGCTTGCAGAGCACTGGGGAAAGGCAGGCAGAGAATTCCCTGCTAGCACCTTCTCTGTGCCTGTTCACATTGCTTCGCAGAATCGCTTTTGTGCAGAAAACAGTAACACTTGTTCAGAACGAAAGAAAGCACAGAGCCCCAGATTTGATGTTGTCCTGGAGAGCTTGCAGAGCACTGGGGAAAGGCAGGCAGAGAATTCCCTGCTAGCACCTTCTCTGTGCCTGGGAAGCAGAAGTGTTCACATTGCTTCGCAGAATCGCTTTTGTGCAGAAAACAGTAACACTTGTTCAGAACGAAAGAAAGAACAGAGCCCCAGATTTTATGTTGTCCTGGAGAGCTTGCAGAGCACTGGGGAAAGGCAGGCAGAGAATTCCCTGCTAGCACCTTCTCTGTGCCTGGGAAGCAGAGTGTTCACATTGCTTCGCAGAATCGCTTTTGTGCAGAAAACACTAACACTTGTTCAGAACGAAAGAAAGCACAGAGCCCCAGATTTTATGTTGTCCTGGAGAGCTTGCAGAGCACTGGGGAAAGGCAGGCAGAGCATTCCCTGCTAGCACCTTCTCTGTGCCTGGGAAGCAGAGGTGTTCACATTGCTTCGCAGAATCGCTTTTGTGCAGAAAACAGTAACACTTGTTCAGAACGAAAGAAAGCACAGAGCCCCAGATTTGCTGTTGTCCTGGAGAGCTTGCAGAGCACTGGGGAAAGGCAGGCAGAGAATTCCCTGCTAGCACCTTCTCTGTGCCTGTTCACATTGCTTCGCAGAATCGCTTTTGTGCAGAAAAGACTAACACTTGTTCAGAACGAAAGAAAGCACAGAGCCCCAGATTTGCTGTTGTCCTGGAGAGCTTGCAGAGCACTGGGGAAAGGCAGGCAGAGAATTCCCTGCTAGCACCTTCTCTGTGCCTGGGAAGCAGAAGTGTTCACATTGCTTCGCGGAATCGCTTTTGTGCAGAAAACAGTAACACTTGTTCAGAACGAAAGAAAGCACAGAGCCCCAGATTTTATGTTATCCTGGAGAGCTTGCAGAGCACTGGGGAAAGGCAGGCAGAGAATTCCCTGCTAGCACCTTCTCTGTGCCTGTTCACATTGCTTCGCAGAATCGCTTTTGTGCAGAAAACAGTAACACTTGTTCAGAATGAAAGAAAGCACAGAGCCCCAGATTTGCTGTTGTCCTGGAGAGCTTGCAGAGCACTGGGGAAAGGCAGGCAGAGAATTCCCTGCTAGCACCTTCTCTGTGCCTGGGAAGCAGAGTGTTCACATTGCTTCGCAGAATCGCTTTTGTGCAGAAAACACTAACACTTGTTCAGAATGAAAGAAAGCACAGAGCCCCAGAATTGCTGTTGTCCTGGAGAGCTTGCAGAGCACTGGGGAAAGGCAGGCAGAGAATTCCCTGCTAGCACCTTCTCTCTGCCTGGGAAGCAGAAGTGTTCACATTGCCTCACAGAATGACTTTTGTGCAGAAAACAGTAACACTTGTTCAGAACGAAAGAAAGCACAGAGCCCCAGATTTTATGTTGTCCTGGAGAGCTTGCAGAGCACTGGGGAAAGGCAGGCAGAGAATTCCCTGCTAGCACCTTCTCTGTGCCTGGGAAGCAGAGAGTTCACATTGCTTCGCAGAATCGCTTTTGTGCAGAAAACACTAACACTTTTTCAGAACGAAAGAAAGCACAGAGCCCCAGATTTTATGTTGTCCTGGAGAGCTTGCAGAGCACTGGGGAAAGGCAGGCAGAGAATTCCCTGCTAGCACCTTCTCTGTGCCTGGGAAGCAAAGGTGTTCACATTGCGTCGCAGAATCGCTTTTGTGCAGAAAACAGTAACACTTGTTCAGAACGAAAGAAAGCACAGAGCCCCAGATTTTATGTTGTCCTGGAGAGCTTGCAGAGCACTGGGGAAAGGCAGGCAGAGAATTCCCTGCTAGCACCTTCTCTGTGCCTGTTCACATTGCTTCGCAGAATCGCTTTTGTGCAGAAAACAGTAACACTTGTTCAGAACGAAAGAAAGCACAGAGCCCCAGATTTGATGTTGTCCTGGAGAGCTTGCAGAGCACTGGGGAAAGGCAGGCAGAGAATTCCCTGCTAGCACCTTCTCTGTGCCTGGGAAGCAGAAGTGTTCACATTGCTTCGCAGAATCGCTTTTGTGCAGAAAACAGTAACACTTGTTCAGAACGAAAGAAAGAACAGAGCCCCAGATTTTATGTTGTCCTGGAGAGCTTGCAGAGCACTGGGGAAAGGCAGGCAGAGAATTCCCTGCTAGCACCTTCTCTGTGCCTGGGAAGCAGAGTGTTCACATTGCTTCGCAGAATCGCTTTTGTGCAGAAAACACTAACACTTGTTCAGAACGAAAGAAAGCACAGAGCCCCAGATTTTATGTTGTCCTGGAGAGCTTGCAGAGCACTGGGGAAAGGCAGGCAGAGCATTCCCTGCTAGCACCTTCTCTGTGCCTGGGAAGCAGAGGTGTTCACATTGCTTCGCAGAATCGCTTTTGTGCAGAAAACAGTAACACTTGTTCAGAACGAAAGAAAGCACAGAGCCCCAGATTTGCTGTTGTCCTGGAGAGCTTGCAGAGCACTGGGGAAAGGCAGGCAGAGAATTCCCTGCTAGCACCTTCTCTGTGCCTGTTCACATTGCTTCGCAGAATCGCTTTTGTGCAGAAAAGACTAACACTTGTTCAGAACGAAAGAAAGCACAGAGCCCCAGATTTTATGTTGTCCTGGAGAGCTTGCAGAGCACTGGGGAAAGGCAGGCAGAGAATTCCCTGCTAGCACCTTCTCTGTGCCTGGGAAGCAGAAGTGTTCACATTGCTTCGCAGAATCGCTTTTGTGCAGAAAACACTAACACTTGATCAGAACGAAAGAAAGCACAGAGCCCCAGATTTTATGTTGTCCTGGAGAGCTTGCAGAGCACTGGGGAAAAGCAGACAGAGCATTCCCTGCTAGCACCTTCTCTGTGCCTGGGAAGCAGAGTGTTCACATTGCTTTGCAGAATCGCTTTTTTGAGGAAAACACTAACACTTGTTCAGAATGAAAGAAAGCACAGAGTCCCAGATTTGCTGTTGTCCTGGAGAGCTTGCAGAGCACTGGGGAAAGGCAGGCAGAGAATTCCCTGCTAGCACCTTCTCTGTGCCTGGGAAGCAGAGGTGTTCACATTGCTTCGCGGAATCGCTTTTGTGCAGAAAACAGTAACACTTGTTCAGAACGAAAGAAAGCACAGAGCCCCAGATTTTATGTTGTCCTGGAGAGCTTGCAGAGCACTGGGGAAAGGCAGGCAGAGAATTCCCTGCTAGCACCTTCTCTGTGCGTGTTCACATTGCTTCGCAGAATCGCTTTTGTGCAGAAAACACTAACACTTGTTCAGAACGAAAGAAAGCACAGAGCCCCAGATTTGCTGTTGTCCTGGAGAGCTTGCAGAGCACTGGGGAAAGGCAGGCAGAGAATTCCCTGCTAGCACCTTCTCTGTGCCTGGGAAGCAGAAGTGTTCACATTGCGTCGCAGAATCGCTTTTGTGCAGAAAACACTAACACTTGTTCAGAACGAAAGAAAGCACAGAGCCCCAGATTTGCTGTTGTCCTGGAGAGCTTGCAGAGCACTGGGGAAAGGCAGGCAGAGAATTCCCTGCTAGCACCTTCTCTCTGCCTGGGAAGCAGAAGTGTTCACATTGCTTCGCGGAATCGCTTTTGTGCAGAAAACAGTAACACTTGTTCAGAACGAAAGAAAGCACAGAGCCCCAGATTTTATGTTATCCTGGAGAGCTTGCAGAGCACTGGGGAAAGGCAGGCAGAGAATTCCCTGCTAGCACCTTCTCTCTGCCTGTTCACATTGCTTCGCAGAATCGCTTTTGTGCAGAAAACAGTAACACTTGTTCAGAACGAAAGAAAGCACAGAGCCCCAGATTTGCTGTTGTCCTGGAGAGCTTGCAGAGCACTGGGGAAAGGCAGGCAGAGAATTCCCTGCTAGCACCTTCTCTGTGCCTGTTCACATTGCTTCGCAGAATCGCTTTTGTGCAGAAAAGACTAACACTTGTTCAGAACGAAAGAAAGCACAGAGCCCCAGATTTGCTGTTGTCCTGGAGAGCTTGCAGAGCACTGGGGAAAGGCAGGCAGAGAATTCCCTGCTAGCACCTTCTCTGTGCCTGGGAAGCAGAAGTGTTCACATTGCTTCGCAGAATCGCTTTTGTGCAGAAAACACTAACACTTGATCAGAACGAAAGAAAGCACAGAGCCCCAGATTTTCTGTTGTCCTGGAGAGCTTGCAGAGCACTGGGGAAAAGCAGACAGAGCATTCCCTGCTAGCACCTTCTCTGTGCCTGGGAAGCAGAGTGTTCACATTGCTTTGCAGAATCGCTTTTGTGAGGAAAACACTAACACTTGTTCAGAATGAAAGAAAGCACAGAGCCCCAGATTTTATGTTGTCCTGGAGAGCTTGCAGAGCACTGGGGAAAGGCAGGCAGAGAATTCCCTGCTAGCACCTTCTCTGTGCGTGTTCACATTGCTTCGCAGAATCGCTTTTGTGCAGAAAACACTAACACTTGTTCAGAACGAAAGAAAGCACAGAGCCCCAGATTTGCTGTTGTCCTGGAGAGCTTGCAGAGCACTGGGGAAAGGCAGGCAGAGAATTCCCTGCTAGCACCTTCTCTGTGCCTGGGAAGCAGAGTGTTCACATTGCTTCGCAGAATCGCTTTTGTGCAGAAAACACTAACACTTGTTCAGAACGAAAGAAAGCACAGAGCCCCAGATTTGCTGTTGTCCTGGAGAGCTTGCAGAGCACTGGGGAAAGGCAGGCAGAGAATTCCCTGCTAGCACCTTCTCTGTGCCTGGGAAGCAGAAGTGTTCACATTGCGTCGCAGAATCGCTTTTGTGCAGAAAACACTAACACTTGTTCAGAACGAAAGAAAGCACAGAGCCCCAGATTTGCTGTTGTCCTGGAGAGCTTGCAGAGCACTGGGGAAAGGCAGGCAGAGAATTCCCTGCTAGCACCTTCTCTCTGCCTGGGAAGCAGAAGTGTTCACATTGCTTCGCGGAATCGCTTTTGTGCAGAAAACAGTAACACTTGTTCAGAACGAAAGAAAGCACAGAGCCCCAGATTTTATGTTATCCTGGAGAGCTTGCAGAGCACTGGGGAAAGGCAGGCAGAGAATTCCCTGCTAGCACCTTCTCTGTGCCTGTTCACATTGCTTCGCAGAATCGCTTTTGTGCAGAAAACACTAACACTTGTTCAGAATGAAAGAAAGCACAGAGCCCCAGATTTGCTGTTGTCCTGGAGAGCTTGCAGAGCACTGGGGAAAGGCAGGCAGAGAATTCCCTGCTAGCACCTTCTCTCTGCCTGGGAAGCAGAAGTGTTCACATTGCCTCACAGAATGACTTTTGTGCAGAAAACAGTAACACTTGTTCAGAACGAAAGAAAGCACAGAGCCCCAGATTTTATGTTGTCCTGGAGAGCTTGCAGAGCACTGGGGAAAGGCAGGCAGAGAATTCCCTGCTAGCACCTTCTCTGTGCCTGGGAAGCAGAGAGTTCACATTGCTTCGCAGAATCGCTTTTGTGCAGAAAACAGTAACAGTTGTTCATAACGATAGAAAGCACAGAGCCCCAGAATTGCTGTTGTCCTGGAGAGCTTGCAGAGCACTGGGGAAAGGCAGGCAGAGAATTCCCTGCTAGCACCTTCTCTGTGCCTGGGAAGCAAAGGTGTTCACATTGCTTCGCGGAATCGCTTTTGTGCAGAAAACAGTAACACTTGTTCAGAACGAAAGAAAGCACAGAGCCCCAGATTTTATGTTGTCCTGGAGAGCTTGCAGAGCACTGGGGAAAGGCAGGCAGAGAATTCCCTGCTAGCACCTTCTCTGTGCCTGTTCACATTGCTTCGCAGAATCGCTTTTGTGCAGAAAACAGTAACACTTGTTCAGAACGAAAGAAAGCACAGAGCCCCAGATTTGCTGTTGTCCTGGAGAGCTTGCAGAGCACTGGGGAAAGGCAGGCAGAGAATTCCCTGCTAGCACCTTCTCTGTGCCTGGGAAGCAGAAGTGTTCACATTGCTTTGCAGAATCGCTTCTGTGCAGAAAACACTAACACTTGTTCAGAATGAAAGAAAGCACAGAGCCCCAGATT
Organism: Strix aluco; assembly: GCF_031877795.1. Taxonomy (NCBI): domain Eukaryota; kingdom Metazoa; phylum Chordata; class Aves; order Strigiformes; family Strigidae; genus Strix; species Strix aluco. Next base: position 3,274,810 of record NC_133957.1, on the reverse strand, counting down.
TGCTGTTGTCCTGGAGAGCTTGCAGAGCACTGGGGAAAGGCAGGCAGAGAATTCCCTGCTAGCACCTTCTCTGTGCCTGGGAAGCAGAAATGTTCACATTGCTTCGCAGAATCGCTTTTGTGCAGAAAACACTAACACTTGTTCAGAACGAAAGAAAGCACAGAGCCCCAGATTTTATGTTATCCTGGAGAGCTTGCAGAGCACTGGGGAAAGGCAGGCAGAGAATTCCCTGCTAGCACCTTCTCTGTGCCTGTTCACATTGATTCGCAGAATCGCTTTTGTGCAGAATACAGTAACACTTGTTCAGAATGAAAGAAAGCACAGAGCCCCAGATTTTATGTTGTCCTGGAGAGCTTGCAGAGCACTGGGGAAAGGCAGGCAGAGAATTCCCTGCTAGCGCCTTCTCTCTGCCTGGGAAGCAGAAGTGTTCACATTGCGTCGCAGAATGACTTTTGTGCAGAAAACAGTAACACTTGTTCAGAACGAAAGAAAGCACAGAGCCCCAGATTTTATGTTGTCCTGGAGAGCTTGCAGAGCACTGGGGAAAGGCAGGCAGAGCATTCCCTGCTAGCACCTTCTCTGTGCCTGGGAAGCAGAAGTGTTCACATTGCTTCGCAGAATCACTTTTGTGCAGAAAACACTAACACTTGTTCAGAACGAAAGAAAGCACAGAGCCCCAGATTTGCTGTTGTCCTGGAGAGCTTGCAGAGCACTGGGGAAAGGCAGGCAGAGAATTCCCTGCTAGCACCTTCTCTGTGCCTGTTCACATTGCTTCGCAGAATCGCTTTTGTGCAGAAAACACTAACACTTGTTCAGAATGAAAGAAAGCACAGAGCCCCAGATTTGCTGTTGTCCTGGAGAGCTTGCAGAGCACTGGGGAAAGGCAGGCAGAGAATTCCCTGCTAGCACCTTCTCTCTGCCTGGGAAGCAGAAGTGTTCACATTGCCTCACAGAATGACTTTTGTGCAGAAAACAGTAACACTTGTTCAGAACGAAAGAAAGCACAGAGCCCCAGATTTTATGTTGTCCTGGAGAGCTTGCAGAGCACTGGGGAAAGGCAGGCAGAGAATTCCCTGCTAGCACCTTCTCTGTGCCTGGGAAGCAGAGAGTTCACATTGCTTCGCAGAATCGCTTTTGTGCAGAAAACAGTAACAGTTGTTCATAACGATAGAAAGCACAGAGCCCCAGAATTGCTGTTGTCCTGGAGAGCTTGCAGAGCACTGGGGAAAGGCAGGCAGAGAATTCCCTGCTAGCACCTTCTCTGTGCCTGGGAAGCAAAGGTGTTCACATTGCTTCGCGGAATCGCTTTTGTGCAGAAAACAGTAACACTTGTTCAGAACGAAAGAAAGCACAGAGCCCCAGATTTTATGTTGTCCTGGAGAGCTTGCAGAGCACTGGGGAAAGGCAGGCAGAGAATTCCCTGCTAGCACCTTCTCTGTGCCTGTTCACATTGCTTCGCAGAATCGCTTTTGTGCAGAAAACAGTAACACTTGTTCAGAACGAAAGAAAGCACAGAGCCCCAGATTTGCTGTTGTCCTGGAGAGCTTGCAGAGCACTGGGGAAAGGCAGGCAGAGAATTCCCTGCTAGCACCTTCTCTGTGCCTGGGAAGCAGAAGTGTTCACATTGCTTTGCAGAATCGCTTCTGTGCAGAAAACACTAACACTTGTTCAGAATGAAAGAAAGCACAGAGCCCCAGATTTGCTGTTGTCCTGGAGAGCTTGCAGAGCACTGGGGAAAGGCAGGCAGAGAATTCCCTGCTAGCACCTTCTCTGTGCCTGGGAAGCAGAAATGTTCACATTGCTTCGCAGAATCGCTTTTGTGCAGAAAACACTAACACTTGTTCAGAACGAAAGAAAGCACAGAGCCCCAGATTTTATGTTATCCTGGAGAGCTTGCAGAGCACTGGGGAAAGGCAGGCAGAGAATTCCCTGCTAGCACCTTCTCTGTGCCTGTTCACATTGATTCGCAGAATCGCTTTTGTGCAGAATACAGTAACACTTGTTCAGAATGAAAGAAAGCACAGAGCCCCAGATTTTATGTTGTCCTGGAGAGCTTGCAGAGCACTGGGGAAAGGCAGGCAGAGAATTCCCTGCTAGCGCCTTCTCTCTGCCTGGGAAGCAGAAGTGTTCACATTGCGTCGCAGAATGACTTTTGTGCAGAAAACAGTAACACTTGTTCATAACGAAAGAAAGCACAGAGCCCCAGATTTTATGTTGTCCTGGAGAGCTTGCAGAGCACTGGGGAAAGGCAGGCAGAGCATTCCCTGCTAGCACCTTCTCTGTGCCTGGGAAGCAGAAGTGTTCACATTGCTTCGCAGAATCACTTTTGTGCAGAAAACACTAACACTTGTTCAGAACGAAAGAAAGCACAGAGCCCCAGATTTGCTGTTGTCCTGGAGAGCTTGCAGAGCACTGGGGAAAGGCAGGCAGAGAATTCCCTGCTAGCGCCTTCTCTCTGCCTGGGAAGCAGAAGTGTTCACATTGCCTCACAGAATGACTTTTGTGCAGAAAACAGTAACACTTGTTCAGAAGGAAAGAAAGCACAGAGCCCCAGAATTGCTGTTGTCCTGGAGAGCTTGCAGAGCACTGGGGAAAGGCAGGCAGAGAATTCCCTGCTAGCACCTTCTCTGTGCGTGTTCACATTGCTTCGCAGAATCGCTTTTGTGCAGAAAACAGTAACACTTGTTCAGAACGAAAGAAAGCACAGAGCCCCAGATTTTATGTTGTCCTGGAGAGCTTGCAGAGCACTGGGGAAAGGCAGGCAGAGAATTCCCTGCTAGCACCTTCTCTGTGCGTGTTCACATTGCTTCGCAGAATCGCTTTTGTGCAGAAAACAGTAACACTTGTTCAGAACGAAAGAAAGCACAGAGCCCCAGATTTGCTGTTGTCCTGGAGAGCTTGCAGAGAACTGGGGAAAGGCAGGCAGAGCATTCCCTGCTAGCACCTTTTCTGTGCCTGGGAAGCAGAAGTGTTCACATTGCTTCGCAGAATCGCTTTTGTGCAGAAAACAGTAACACTTGTTCAGAACGAAAGAAAGCACAGAGCCCCAGATTTTATGTTGTCCTGGAGAGCTTGCAGAGCACTGGGGAAAGGAAGGCAGAGAATTCCCTGCTAGCACCTTCTCTGTGCCTGGGAAGCAGAGGTGTTCACATTGCGTCGCAGAATCGCTTTTGTGCAGAAAACAGTAACACTTGTTCAGAATGAAAGAAAGCACAGAGCCCCAGATTTGCTGTTGTCCTGGAGAGCTTGCAGAGCACTGGGGAAAGGCAGGCAGAGAATTCCCTGCTAGCACCTTCTCTGTGCATGGGAAGCAGAAGTGTTCACATTGCTTCGCGGAATCGCTTTAGTGCAGAAAACAGTAACACTTGTTCAGAACGAAAGAAAGCACAGAGCCCCAGACTTTATGTTGTCCTGGAGAGCTTGCAGAGCACTGGGGAAAGGCAGGCAGAGAATTCCCTGCTAGCACCTTCTCTGTTCCTGTTCACATTGCTTCGCAGAATCGCTTTTGTACAGAAAACATTAACAATTGTTCAGAAGGAAAGAAAGCACAGAGCCCCAGATTTGTTGTTGTCCTGGAGAGCTTGCAGAGCACTGGGGAAAGGCAGGCAGAGAATTCCCTGCTAGCACCTTCTCTGTGCGTGTTCACATTGCTTCGCAGAATCGCTTTTGTGCAGAAAACAGTAACACTTGTTCAGAACGAAAGAAAGCACAGAGCCCCAGATTTTATGTTGTCCTGGAGAGCTTGCAGAGCACTGGGGAAAGGCAGGCAGAGAATTCCCTGCTAGCACCTTCTCTGTGCATGGGAAGCAGAAGTGTTCACATTGCTTCGCGGAATCGCTTTAGTGCAGAAAACAGTAACACTTGTTCAGAACGAAAGAAAGCACAGAGCCCCAGATTTTATGTTGTCCTGGAGAGCTTGCAGAGCACTGGGGAAAGGCAGGCAGAGAATTCCCTGCTAGCACCTTCTCTGTGCGTGTTCACATTGCTTCGCAGAATCGCTTTTGTGCAGAAAACAGTAACACTTGTTCAGAACGAAAGAAAGCACAGAGCCCCAGATTTTATGTTGTCCTGGAGAGCTTGCAGAGCACTGGGGAAAGGCAGGCAGAGAATTCCCTGCTAGCACCTTCTCTGTGCGTGTTCACATTGCTTCGCAGAATCGCTTTTGTGCAGAAAACAGTAACACTTGTTCAGAACGAAAGAAAGCACAGAGCCCCAGATTTTATGTTGTCCTGGAGAGCTTGCAGAGCACTGGGGAAAGGCAGGCAGAGCATTCCCTGCTAGCACCTTCTCTGTGCCTGGGAAGCAGAAGTGTTCACATTGCCTCACAGAATCGCTTTTGTGCAGAAAACAGTAACACTTGTTCAGAACGAAAGAAAGCACAGAGCCCCAGATTTGTTGTTGTCCTGGAGAGCTTGCAGAGCACTGGGGAAAGGCAGGCAGAGAATTCCTTGCTAGCACCTTCTCTGTGCCTGGGAAGCAGAAGTGTTCACATTGCGTCGCAGAATCGCTTTTGTGCAGAAAACAGTAACACTTGTTCAGAATGAAAGAAAGCACAGAGCCCCAGATTTGCTGTTGTCCTGGAGAGCTTGCAGAGCACTGGGGAAAGGCAGGCAGAGAATTCCCTGCTAGTACCTTCTCTGTGCCTGGGAAGCAGAGTGTTCACATTGCTTCGCGGAATCGCTTTTGTGCAGAAAACACTAACACATGTTCAGAACGAAAGAAAGCACAGAGCCCCAGAATTGCTGTTGTCCTGGAGAGCTTGCAGAGCACTGGGGAAAGGCAGGCAGAGAATTCCCTGCTAGCACCTTCTCTGTGCCTGTTCACATTGCTTCGCAGAATCGCTTTTGTGCAGAAAACAGTAACACTTGTTCAGAACGAAAGAAAGCACAGAGCCCCAGATTTTATGTTGTCCTGGAGAGCTTGCAGAGCACTGGGGAAAGGCAGGCAGAGAATTCCCTGCTAGCACCTTCTCTGTGCCTGTTCACATTGCTTCGCAGAATCGCTTTTGTGCAGAAAACAGTAACACTTGTTCAGAACGAAAGAAAGCACAGAGCGCCAGATTTTATGTTGTCCTGGAGAGCTTGCAGAGCACTGGGGAAAGGCAGGCAGAGAATTCCCTGCTAGCACCTTCTCTGTGCCTGGGAAGCAGAGGTGTTCACATTGCTTCGCGGAATCGCTTTTGTGCAGAAAACAGTAACACTTGTTCAGAACGAAAGAAAGCACAGAGCCCCAGATTTTATGTTGTCCTGGAGAGCTTGCAGAGCACTGGGGAAAGGCAGGCAGAGAATTCCCTGCTAGCACCTTCTCTGTGCGTGTTCACATTGCTTCGCAGAATCGCTTTTGTGCAGAAAACACTAACACTTGTTCAGAACGAAAGAAAGCACAGAGCCCCAGATTTGCTGTTGTCCTGGAGAGCTTGCAGAGCACTGGGGAAAGGCAGGCAGAGAATTCCCTGCTAGCACCTTCTCTGTGCCTGGGAAGCAGAGTGTTCACATTGCTTCGCAGAATCGCTTTTGTGCAGAAAACACTAACACTTGTTCAGAACGAAAGAAAGCACAGAGCCCCAGATTTTATGTTGTCCTGGAGAGCTTGCAGAGCACTGGGGAAAGGCAGGCAGAGAATTCCCTGCTAGCACCTTCTCTGTGCCTGGGAAGCAGAAGTGTTCACATTGCGTCCCAGAATCGCTTTTGTGCAGAAAACACTAACACTTGTTCAGAATGAAAGAAAGCACAGAGCCCCAGATTTGCTGTTGTCCTGGAGAGCTTGCAGAGCACTGGGGAAAGGCAGGCAGAGAATTCCCTGCTAGCACCTTCTCTGTGCCTGTTCACATTGCTTCGCAGAATCGCTTTTGTGCAGAAAACAGTAACACTTGTTCAGAATGAAAGAAAGCACAGAGCCCCAGATTTGCTGTTGTCCTGGAGAGCTTGCAGAGCACTGGGGAAAGGCAGGCAGAGAATTCCCTGCTAGCACCTTCTCTGTGCCTGGGAAGCAGAGTGTTCACATTGCTTCGCAGAATCGCTTTTGTGCAGAAAACACTAACACTTGTTCAGAACGAAAGAAAGCACAGAGCCCCAGAATTGCTGTTGTCCTGGAGAGCTTGCAGAGCACTGGGGAAAGGCAGGCAGAGAATTCCCTGCTAGCACCTTCTCTCTGCCTGGGAAGCAGAAGTGTTCACATTGCCTCACAGAATGACTTTTGTGCAGAAAACAGTAACACTTGTTCAGAACGAAAGAAAGCACAGAGCCCCAGATTTTATGTTGTCCTGGAGAGCTTGCAGAGCACTGGGGAAAGGCAGGCAGAGAATTCCCTGCTAGCACCTTCTCTGTGCCTGGGAAGCAGAGAGTTCACATTGCTTCGCAGAATCGCTTTTGTGCAGAAAACAGTAACAGTTGTTCATAACGAAAGAAAGCACAGAGCCCCAGAATTGCTGTTGTCCTGGAGAGCTTGCAGAGCACTGGGGAAAGGCAGGCAGAGAATTCCCTGCTAGCACCTTCTCTGTGCCTGGGAAGCAAAGGTGTTCACATTGCTTCGCGGAATCGCTTTTGTGCAGAAAACACTAACACTTGTTCAGAACGAAAGAAAGCACAGAGCCCCAGATTTTATGTTGTCCTGGAGAGCTTGCAGAGCACTGGGGAAAGGCAGGCAGAGAATTCCCTGCTAGCACCTTCTCTGTGCCTGTTCACATTGCTTCGCAGAATCGCTTTTGTGCAGAAAACAGTAACACTTGTTCAGAACGAAAGAAAGCACAGAGCCCCAGATTTGCTGTTGTCCTGGAGAGCTTGCAGAGCACTGGGGAAAGGCAGGCAGAGAATTCCCTGCTAGCACCTTCTCTGTGCCTGGGAAGCAGAAGTGTTCACATTGCGTCGCATAATCGCTTTTGTGCAGAAAACACTAACACTTGTTCAGAATGAAAGAAAGCACAGAGCCCCAGATTTGCTGTTGTCCTGCAGAGCTTGCAGAGCACTGGGGAAAGGCAGGCAGAGAATTCCCTGCTAGCACCTTCTCTGTGCCTGGGAAGCAGAGTGTTCACATTGCTTCGCAGAATCGCTTTTGTGCAGAAAACACTAACACTTGTTCAGAACGAAAGAAAGCACAGAGCCCCAGAATTGCTGTTGTCCTGGAGAGCTTGCAGAGCACTGGGGAAAGGCAGGCAGAGAATTCCCTGCTAGCGCCTTCTCTCTGCCTGGGAAGCAGAAGTGTTCACATTGCCTCACAGAATGACTTTTGTGCAGAAAACAGTAACACTTGTTCAGAATGAAAGAAAGCACAGAGCCCCAGATTTGCTGTTGTCCTGGAGAGCTTGCAGAGCACTGGGGAAAGGCAGGCAGAGCATTCCCTGCTAGCGCCTTCTCTCTGCCTGGGAAGCAGAAGTGTTCACATTGCCTCACAGAATGACTTTTGTGCAGAAAACAGTAACACTTGTTCAGAACGAAAGAAAGCACAGAGCCCCAGATTTTATGTTGTCCTGGAGAGCTTGCAGAGCACTGGGGAAAGGCAGGCAGAGAATTCCCTGCTAGCACCTTCTCTGTGCGTGTTCACATTGCTTCGCAGAATCGCTTTTGTGCAGAAAACAGTAACACTTGTTCAGAACGAAAGAAAGCACAGAGCGCCAGATTTGTTGTTGTCCTGGAGAGCTTGCAGAGCACTGGGGAAAGGCAGGCAGAGAATTCCCTGCTAGCACCTTCTCTGTGCCTGGGAAGCAGAGGTGTTCACATTGCTTCGCGGAATCGCTTTTGTGCAGAAAACAGTAACACTTGTTCAGAACGAAAGAAAGCACAGAGCCCCAGATTTTATGTTGTCCTGGAGAGCTTGCAGAGCACTGGGGAAAGGCAGGCAGAGAATTCCCTGCTAGCACCTTCTCTGTGCCTGGGAAGCAGAGTGTTCACATTGCTTCGCAGAATCGCTTTTGTGCAGAAAACAGTAACACTTGTTCAGAACGAAAGAAAGCACAGAGCCCCAGAATTGCTGTTGTCCTGGAGAGCTTGCAGAGCACTGGGGAAAGGCAGGCAGAGAATTCCCTGCTAGCACCTTCTCTGTGCCTGGGAAGCAGGAGTGTTCACATTGCTTCGCGGAATCGCTTTTGTGCAGAAAACACTAACACTTGTTCAGAACGAAAGAAAGCACAGAGCCCCAGATTTTATGTTGTCCTGGAGAGCTTGCAGAGCACTGGGGAAAGGCAGGCAGAGAATTCCCTGCTAGCACCTTCTCTGTGCCTGTTCACATTGATTCGCAGAATCGCTTTTGTGCAGAAAACAGTAACACTTGTTCAGAATGAAAGAAAGCACAGAGCCCCAGATTTGCTGTTGTCCTGGAGAGCTTGCAGAGCACTGGGGAAAGGCAGGCAGAGAATTCCCTGCTAGCACCTTCTCTGTGCCTGGGAAGCAGAGTGTTCACATTGCTTCGCAGAATCGCTTTTGTGCAGAAAACAGTAACACTTGTTCAGAATGAAAGAAAGCACAGAGCCCCAGAATTGCTGTTGTCCTGGAGAGCTTGCAGAGCAGTGGGGAAAGGCAGGCAGAGAATTCCCTGCTAGCGCCTTCTCTCTGCCTGGGAAGCAGAAGTGTTCACATTGCCTCACAGAATGACTTTTGTGCAGAAAACAGTAACACTTGTTCAGAATGAAAGAAAGCACAGAGCCCCAGATTTTATGTTGTCCTGGAGAGCTTGCAGAGCACTGGGGAAAGGCAGGCAGAGAATTCCCTGCTAGAACCTTCTCTGTGCCTGGGAAGCAGAGTGTTCACATTGCTTCGCAGAATCGCTTTTGTGCAGAAAACAGTAACAGTTGTTCATAACGAAAGAAAGCACAGAGCCCCAGAATTGCTGTTGTCCTGGAGAGCTTGCAGAGCACTGGGGAAAGGCAGGCAGAGAATTCCCTGCTAGCGCCTTCTCTCTGCCTGGGAAGCAGAAGTGTTCACATTGCCTCACAGAATGACTTTTGTGCAGAAAACAGTAACACTTGTTCAGAACGAAAGAAAGCACAGAGCCCCAGATTTTATGTTGTCCTGGAGAGCTTGCAGAGCACTGGGGAAAGGCAGGCAGAGAATTCCCTGCTAGCACCTTCTCTGTGCCTGGGAAGCAGAAGTGTTCACATTGCTTTGCAGAATCGCTTTTGTGCAGAAAACACTAACACTTGTTCAGAATGAAAGAAAGCACAGAGCCCCAGATTTGCTGTTGTCCTGGAGAGCTTGCAGAGCACTGGGGAAAGGCAGGCAGAGAATTCCCTGCTAGCACCTTCTCTGTGCCTGGGAAGCAGAAATGTTCACATTGCTTCGCGGAATCGCTTTTGTGCAGAAAACACTAACACTTGTTCAGAACGAAAGAAAGCACAGAGCCCCAGATTTTATGTTATCCTGGAGAGCTTGCAGAGCACTGGGGAAAGGCAGGCAGAGAATTCCCTGCTAGCACCTTCTCTGTGCCTGTTCACATTGATTCGCAGAATCGCTTTTGTGCAGAAAACAGTAACACTTGTTCAGAACGAAAGAAAGCACAGAGCCCCAGATTTTATGTTGTCCTGGAGAGCTTGCAGAGCACTGGGGAAAGGCAGGCAGAGAATTCCCTGCTAGCGCCTTCTCTCTGCCTGGGAAGCAGAAGTGTTCACATTGCGTCGCAGAATGACTTTTGTGCAGAAAACAGTAACACTTGTTCAGAACGAAAGAAAGCACAGAGCCCCAGATTTTATGTTGTCCTGGAGAGCTTGCAGAGCACTGGGGAAAGGCAGGCAGAGAATTCCCTGCTAGCGCCTTCTCTCTGCCTGGGAAGCAGAAGTGTTCACATTGCCTCACAGAATGACTTTTGTGCAGAAAACAGTAACACTTGTTCAGAAGGAAAGAAAGCACAGAGCCCCAGAATTGCTGTTGTCCTGGAGAGCTTGCAGAGCACTGGGGAAAGGCAGGCAGAGAATTCCCTGCTAGCACCTTCTCTGTGCGTGTTCACATTGCTTCGCAGAATGGCTTTTGTGCAGAAAACAGTAACACTTGTTCAGAACGAAAGAAAGCACAGAGCCCCAGATTTTATGTTGTCCTGGAGAGCTTGCAGAGCACTGGGGAAAGGCAGGCAGAGAATTCCCTGCTAGCACCTTCTCTGTGCGTGTTCACATTGCGTCGCAGAATCGCTTTTGTGCAGAAAACAGTAACACTTGTTGAGAATGAAAGAAAGCACAGAGCCCCAGATTTGCTGTTGTCCTGGAGAGCTTGCAGAGCACTGGGGAAAGGCAGGCAGAGAATTCCCTGCTAGCACCTTCTCTGTGCATGGGAAACAGAAGTGTTCACATTGCTTCGCGGAATCGCTTTAGTGCAGTAAACAGTAACACTTGTTCAGAACGAAAGAAAGCACAGAGCCCCAGACTTTATGTTGTCCTGGAGAGCTTGCAGAGCACTGGGGAAAGGCAGGCAGAGAATTCCCTGCTAGCACCTTCTCTGTTCCTTTTCACATTGCTTCGCAGAATCGCTTTTGTACAGAAAACAGTAACAATTGTTCAGAAGGAAAGAAAGCACAGAGCCCCAGATTTGTTGTTGTCCTGGAGAGCTTGCAGAGCACTGGGGAAAGGCAGGCAGAGAATTCCCTGCTAGCACCTTCTCTGTGCGTGTTCACATTGCTTCGCAGAATCGCTTTTGTGCAGAAAACAGTAACACTTGTTCAGAACGAAAGAAAGCACAGAGCCCCAGATTTGCTGTTGTCCTGGAGAGCTTGCAGAGCACTGGGGAAAGGCAGGCAGAGCATTCCCTGCTAGCACCTTCTCTGTGCCTGGGAAGCAGAAGTGTTCACATTGCCTCACAGAATTGCTTTTGTGCAGAAAACAGTAACACTTGTTCAAAACGAAAGAAAGCACAGAGCCCCAGATTTGTTGTTGTCCTGGAGAGCTTGCAGAGCACTGGGGAAAGGCAGGCAGAGAATTCCCTGCTAGCACCTTCTCTGTGCCTGGGAAGCAGAAGTGTTCACATTGCGTCGCAGAATCGCTTTTGTGCAGAAAACAGTAACACTTGTTCAGAATGAAAGAAAGCACAGAGCCCCAGATTTGCTGTTGTCCTGGAGAGCTTGCAGAGCACTGGGGAAAGGCAGGCAGAGAATTCCCTGCTAGTACCTTCTCTGTGCCTGGGAAGCAGAGTGTTCACATTGCTTCGCGGAATCGCTTTTGTGCAGAAAACACTAACACTTGTTCAGAACGAAAGAAAGCACAGAGCCCCAGAATTGCTGTTGTCCTGGAGAGCTTGCAGAGCACTGGGGAAAGGCAGGCAGAGAATTCCCTGCTAGCGCCTTCTCTCTGCCTGGGAAGCAGAAGTGTTCACATTGCCTCACAGAATGACTTTTGTGCAGAAAACAGTAACACTTGTTCAGAACGAAAGAAAGCACAGAGCCCCAGATTTTATGTTGTCCTGGAGAGCTTGGAGAGCACTGGGGAAAGGCAGGCAGAGAATTCCCTGCTAGCACCTTCTCTGTGCCTTTTCACATTGCTTCGCGGAATCGCTTTTGTGCAGAAAACAGTAACAGTTGTTCATAACGAAAGAAAGCACAGAGCCCCAGATTTTATGTTGTCCTGGAGAGCTTGCAGAGCACTGGGGAAAGGCAGGCAGAGCATTCCCTGCTAGCACCTTCTCTGTGCCTGGGAAGCAGAGGTGTTCACATTGCTTCGCGGAATCGCTTTTGTGCAGAAAACAGTAACACTTGTTCAGAACGAAAGAAAGCACAGAGCCCCAGACTTTATGTTGTCCTGGAGAGCTTGCAGAGCACTGGGGAAAGGCAGGCAGAGAATTCCCTGCTAGCACCTTCTCTGTTCCTGTTCACATTGCTTCGCAGAATCGCTTTTGTACAGAAAACAGTAACAATTGTTCAGAAGGAAAGAAAGCACAGAGCCCCAGATTTGTTGTTGTCCTGGAGAGCTTGCAGAGCACTGGGGAAAGGCAGGCAGAGAATTCCCTGCTAGCACCTTCTCTGTGCGTGTTCACATTGCTTCGCAGAATCGCTTTTGTGCAGAAAACAGTAACACTTGTTCAGAACGAAAGAAAGCACAGAGCCCCAGATTTGCTGTTGTCCTGGAGAGCTTGCAGAGCACTGGGGAAAGGCAGGCAGAGCATTCCCTGCTAGCACCTTCTCTGTGCCTGGGAAGCAGAAGTGTTCACATTGCCTCACAGAATTGCTTTTGTGCAGAAAACAGTAACACTTGTTCAAAACGAAAGAAAGCACAGAGCCCCAGATTTGTTGTTGTCCTGGAGAGCTTGCAGAGCACTGGGGAAAGGCAGGCAGAGAATTCCCTGCTAGCACCTTCTCTGTGCCTGGGAAGCAGAAGTGTTCACATTGCGTCGCAGAATCGCTTTTGTGCAGAAAACAGTAACACTTGTTCAGAATGAAAGAAAGCACAGAGCCCCAGATTTGCTGTTGTCCTGGAGAGCTTGCAGAGCACTGGGGAAAGGCAGGCAGAGAATTCCCTGCTAGCACCTTCTCTGTGCCTGGGAAGCAGAGTGTTCACATTGCTTCGCAGAATCGCTTTTGTGCAGAAAACACTAACACTTGTTCAGAACGAAAGAAAGCACAGAGCCCCAGAATTGCTGTTGTCCTGGAGAGCTTGCAGAGCACTGGGGAAAGGCAGGCAGAGAATTCCCTGCTAGCGCCTTCTCTCTGCCTGGGAAGCAGAAGTGTTCACATTGCCTCACAGAATGACTTTTGTGCAGAAAACAGTAACACTTGTTCAGAACGAAAGAAAGCACAGAGCCCCAGATTTTATGTTGTCCTGGAGAGCTTGCAGAGCACTGGGGAAAGGCAGGCAGAGAATTCCCTGCTAGCACCTTCTCTGTGCGTGTTCACATTGCTTCGCAGAATCGCTTTTGTGCAGAAAACAGTAACACTTGTTCAGAACGAAAGAAAGCACAGAGCGCCAGATTTTATGTTGTCCTGGAGAGCTTGCAGAGCACTGGGGAAAGGCAGGCAGAGAATTCCCTGCTAGCACCTTCTCTGTGCCTGGGAAGCAGAGGTGTTCACATTGCTTCGCGGAATCGCTTTTGTGCAGAAAACAGTAACACTTGTTCAGAACGAAAGAAAGCACAGAGCCCCAGATTTTATGTTGTCCTGGAGAGCTTGCAGAGCACTGGGGAAAGGCAGGCAGAGAATTCCCTGCTAGCACCTTCTCTGTGCCTGTTCACATTGCTTCGCAGAATCGCTTTTGTGCAGAAAACAGTAACACTTGTTCAGAACGAAAGAAAGCACAGAGCCCCAGATTTTATGTTGTCCTGGAGAGCTTGCAGAGCACTGGGGAAAGGCAGGCAGAGCGTTCCCTGCTAGCACCTTTTCTGTGCCTGGGAAGCAGAAGTGTTCACATTGCTTCGCAGAATCGCTTTTGTGCAGAAAACACTAACACTTGTTCAGAACGAAAGAAAGCACAGAGCCCCAGATTTGCTGTTGTCCTGGAGAGCTTGCAGAGCACTGGGGAAAGGCAGGCAGAGAATTCCCTGCTAGCGCCTTCTCTCTGCCTGGGAAGCAGAAGTGTTCACATTGCCTCACAGAATGACTTTTGTGCAGAAAACAGTAACACTTGTTCAGAACGAAAGAAAGCACAGAGCCCCAGATTTTATGTTGTCCTGGAGAGCTTGCAGAGCACTGGGGAAAGTCAGGCAGAGAATTCCCTGCTAGCACCTTCTCTGTGCCTGTTCACGTTGCTTCGCAGAATCGCTTTTGTGCAGAAAACAGTAACACTTGTTCAGAACGAAAGAAAGCACAGAGCCCCAGATTTTATGTTGTCCTGGAGAGCTTGCAGAGCACTGGGGAAAGGCAGGCAGAGAATTCCCTGCTAGCACCTTCTCTGTGCGTGTTCACATTGCTTCGCAGAATCGCTTTTGTGCAGAAAACAGTAACACTTGTTCAGAACGAAAGAAAGCACAGAGCCCCAGATTTGCTGTTGTCCTGGAGAGCTTGCAGAGCACTGGGGAAAGGCAGGCAGAGAATTCCCTGCTAGCACCTTCTCTGTGCCTGGGAAGCAGAGGTGTTCACATTGCTTCGCGGAATCGCTTTTGTGCAGAAAACAGTAACACTTGTTCAGAACGAAAGAAAGCACAGAGCCCCAGATTTTATGTTGTCCTGGAGAGCTTGCAGAGCACTGGGGAAAGGCAGGCAGAGAATTCCCTGCTAGCACCTTCTCTGTGCCTGTTCACATTGCTTCGCAGAATCGCTTTTGTGCAGAAAACAGTAACACTTGTTCAGAACGAAAGAAAGCACAGAGCCCCAGATTTTACGTTGTCCTGGAGAGCTTGCAGAGCACTGGGGAAAGGCAGGCAGAGCGTTCCCTGCTAGCACCTTTTCTGTGCCTGGGAAGCAGAAGTGTTCACATTGCTTCGCAGAATCGCTTTTGTGCAGAAAACAGTAACACTTGTTCAGAACGAAAGAAAGCACAGAGCCCCAGATTTGCTGTTGTCCTGGAGAGCTTGCAGAGCACTGGGGAAAGGCAGGCAGAGAATTCCCTGCTAGCACCTTCTCTGTGCCTGGGAAGCAGAGTGTTCACATTGCTTCGCAGAATCGCTTTTGTGCAGAAAACACTAACACTTGTTCAGAACGAAAGAAAGCACAGAGCCCCAGATTTGCTGTTGTCCTGGAGAGCTCGCAGAGCACTGGGGAAAGGCAGGCAGAGAATTCCCTGCTAGCGCCTTCTCTCTGCCTGGGAAGCAGAAGTGTTCACATTGCCTCACAGAATGACTTTTGTGCAGAAAACAGTAACACTTGTTCAGAACGAAAGAAAGCACAGAGCCCCAGATTTTATGTTGTCCTGGAGAGCTTGCAGAGCACTGGGGAAAGGCAGGCAGAGAATTCCCTGCTAGCACCTTCTCTCTGCCTGTTCACATTGCTTCGCAGAATCGCTTTTGTGCAGAAAACAGTAACACTTGTTCAAAACGAAAGAAAGCACAGAGCGCCAGATTTTATGTTGTCCTGGAGAGCTTGCAGAGCACTGGGTAAAGGCAGGCAGAGAATTCCCTGCTAGCACCTTCTCTGTGCGTGTTCACATTGCTTCGCAGAATCGCTTTTGTGCAGAAAACAGTAACACTTGTTCAGAACGAAAGAAAGCACAGAGCCCCAGATTTGTTGTTGTCCTGGAGAGCTTGCAGAGCACTGGGGAAAGGCAGGCAGAGAATTCCCTGCTAGCACCTTCTCTGTGCCTGGGAAGCAGAAATGTTCACATTGCTTCGCGGAATCGCTTTTGTGCAGAAAACAGTAACACTTGTTCAAAACGAAAGAAAGCACAGAGCCCCAGATTTGTTGTTGTCCTGGAGAGCTTGCAGAGCACTGGGGAAAGGCAGGCAGAGAATTCCCTGCTAGAACCTTCTCTGTGCCTGGGAAGCAGAGTGTTCACATTGCTTCGCGGAATCGCTTTTGTGCAGAAAACAGTAACAGTTGTTCATAACGAAAGAAAGCACGGAGCCCCAGAATTGCTGTTGTCCTGGAGAGCTTGCAGAGCACTGGGGAAAGGCAGGCAGAGAATTCCCTGCTAGCGCCTTCTCTCTGCCTGGGAAGCAGAAGTGTTCACATTGCCTCACAGAATGACTTTTGTGCAGAAAACAGTAACACTTGTTCAGAACGAAAGAAAGCACAGAGCCCCAGATTTTATGTTGTCCTGGAGAGCTTGCAGAGCACTGGGGAAAGGCAGGCAGAGAATTCCCTGCTAGCACCTTCTCTGTGCCTGTTCACATTGCTTCGCAGAATCGCTTTTGTGCAGAAAACAGTAACACTTGTTCAGAACGAAAGAAAGCACAGAGCCCCAGATTTGCTGTTGTCCTGGAGAGCTTGCAGAGCACTGGGGAAAGGCAGGCAGAGAATTCCCTGCTAGCACCTTCTCTGTGCCTGGGAAGCAGAGTGTTCACATTGCTTCGCAGAATCGCTTTTGTGCAGAAAACAGTAACACTTGTTCAGAACGAAAGAAAGCACAGAGCCCCAGATTTTATGTTGTCCTGGAGAGCTTGCAGAGCACTGGGGAAAGGCAGGCAGAGAATTCCCTGCTAGCACCTTCTCTGTGCCTGGGAAGCAGAGTGTTCACATTGCTTCGCGGAATCGCTTTTGTGCAGAAAACACTAACACTTGTTCAGAACGAAAGAAAGCACAGAGCCCCAGATTTTATGTTGTCCTGGAGAGCTTGCAGAGCACTGGGGAAAGGCAGGCAGAGAATTCCCTGCTAGCACCTTCTCTGTGCCTGTTCACATTGATTCGCAGAATCGCTTTTGTGCAGAAAACAGTAACACTTGTTCAGAATGAAAGAAAGCACAGAGCCCCAGATTTGCTTTTGTCCTGGAGAGCTTGCAGAGCACTGGGGAAAGGCAGGCAGAGAATTCCCTGCTAGCACCTTCTCTGTGCCTGGGAAGCAGAGTGTTCACATTGCTTCGCAGAATCGCTTTTGTGCAGAAAACACTAACACTTGTTCAGAATGAAAGAAAGCACAGAGCCCCAGAATTGCTGTTGTCCTGGAGAGCTTGCAGAGCAGTGGGGAAAGGCAGGCAGAGAATTCCCTGCTAGCGCCTTCTCTCTGCCTGGGAAGCAGAAGTGTTCACATTGCCTCACAGAATGACTTTTGTGCAGAAAACAGTAACACTTGTTCAGAACGAAAGAAAGCACAGAGCCCCAGATTTTATGTTGTCCTGGAGAGCTTGCAGAGCACTGGGGAAAGGCAGGCAGAGAATTCCCTGCTAGAACCTTCTCTGTGCCTGGGAAGCAGAGTGTTCACATTGCTTCGCAGAATCGCTTTTGTGCAGAAAACAGTAACACTTGTTCAGAACGAAAGAAAGCACAGAGCCCCAGAATTGCTGTTGTCCTGGAGAGCTTGCAGAGCACTGGGGAAAGGCAGGCAGAGAATTCCCTGCTAGCGCCTTCTCTCTGCCTGGGAAGCAGAAGTGTTCACATTGCCTCACAGAATGACTTTTGTGCAGAAAACAGTAACACTTGTTCAGAACGAAAGAAAGCACAGAGCCCCAGATTTTATGTTGTCCTGGAGAGCTTGCAGAGCACTGGGGAAAGGCAGGCAGAGAATTCCCTGCTAGCACCTTCTCTGTGCCTGTTCACATTGCTTCGCAGAATCGCTTTTGTGCAGAAAACAGTAACACTTGTTCAGAACGAAAGAAAGCACAGAGCCCCAGATTTTATGTTGTCCTGGAGAGCTTGCAGAGCACTGGGGAAAGACAGGCAGAGAATTCCCTGCTAGCACCTTCTCTGTGCCTGGGAAGCAGAAGTGTTCACATTGCTTCGCAGAATCGCTTTTGTGCAGAAAACAGTAACACTTGTTCAGAACGAAAGAAAGCACAGAGCCCCAGATTTTATGTTGTCCTGGAGAGCTTGCAGAGCACTGGGGAAAGGCAGGCAGAGAATTCCCTGCTAGCACCTTCTCTGTGCCTGGGAAGCAGAGTGTTCACATTGCTTTGCAGAATCGCTTTTGTGCAGAAAACACTAACACTTGTTCAGAATGAAAGACAGCACAGAGCCCCAGATTTGCTGTTGTCCTGGAGAGCTTGCAGAGCACTGGGGAAAGGCAGGCAGAGAATTCCCTGCTAGCACCTTTTCTGTTCCTGTTCACATTGCTTCGCAGAATCGCTTTTGTACAGAAAACAGTAACAATTGTTCAGAAGGAAAGAAAGCACAGAGCCCCAGATTTGTTGTTGTCCTGGAGAGCTTGCAGAGCACTGGGGAAAGGCAGGCAGAGAATTCCCTGCTAGCACCTTCTCTGTGCGTGTTCACATTGCTTCGCAGAATCGCTTTTGTGCAGAAAACAGTAACACTTGTTCAGAACGAAAGAAAGCACAGAGCCCCAGATTTGCTGTTGTCCTGGAGAGCTTGCAGAGCACTGGCGAAAGGCAGGCAGAGCATTCCCTGCTAGCACCTTCTCTGTGCCTGGGAAGCAGAAGTGTTCACATTGCCTCACAGAATTGCTTTTGTGCAGAAAACAGTAACACTTGTTCAAAACGAAAGAAAGCACAGAGCCCCAGATTTTATGTTGTCCTGGAGAGCTTGCAGAGCACTGGGGAAAGGCAGGCAGAGAATTCCCTGCTAGCACCTTCTCTGTGCCTGGGAAGCAGAAGTGTTCACATTGCGTCGCAGAATCGCTTTTGTGCAGAAAACAGTAACACTTGTTCAGAATGAAAGAAAGCACAGAGCCCCAGAATTGCTGTTGTCCTGGAGAGCTTGCAGAGCACTGGGGAAAGGCAGGCAGAGAATTCCCTGCTAGCGCCTTCTCTCTGCCTGGGAAGCAGAAGTGTTCACATTGCCTCACAGAATGACTTTTGTGCAGAAAACAGTAACACTTGTTCAGAACGAAAGAAAGCACAGAGCCCCAGATTTTATGTTGTCCTGGAGAGCTTGGAGAGCACTGGGGAAAGGCAGGCAGAGAATTCCCTGCTAGCACCTTCTCTGTGCCTTTTCACATTGCTTCGCGGAATCGCTTTTGTGCAGAAAACAGTAACAGTTGTTCATAACGAAAGAAAGCACAGAGCCCCAGATTTTATGTTGTCCTGGAGAGCTTGCAGAGCACTGGGGAAAGGCAGGCAGAGAATTCCCTGCTAGCACCTTCTCTGTGCCTGTTCACATTGCTTCGCAGAATCGCTTTTGTGCAGAAAACAGTAACACTTGTTCAGAACGAAAGAAAGCACAGAGCGCCAGATTTTATGTTGTCCTGGAGAGCTTGCAGAGCACTGGGGAAAGGCAGGCAGAGCATTCCCTGCTAGCACCTTCTCTGTGCCTGGGAAGCAGAGGTGTTCACATTGCTTCGCGGAATCGCTTTTGTGCAGAAAACAGTAACACTTGTTCAGAACGAAAGAAAGCACAGAGCGCCAGATTTTATGTTGTCCTGGAGAGCTTGCAGAGCACTGGGGAAAGGCAGGCAGAGAATTCCCTGCTAGCGCCTTCTCTCTGCCTGGGAAGCAGAAGTGTTCACATTGCCTCACAGAATGACTTTTGTGCAGAAAACAGTAACACTTGTTCAGAACGAAAGAAAGCACAGAGCCCCAGATTTTATGTTGTCCTGGAGAGCTTGCAGAGCACTGGGGAAAGGCAGGCAGAGAATTCCCTGCTAGCACCTTCTCTGTGCGTGTTCACATTGCTTCGCAGAATCGCTTTTGTGCAGAAAACAGTAACACTTGTTCAGAACGAAAGAAAGCACAGAGCGCCAGATTTTATGTTGTCCTGGAGAGCTTGCAGAGCACTGGGGAAAGGCAGGCAGAGAATTCCCTGCTAGCACCTTCTCTGTGCCTGGGAAGCAGAGGTGTTCACATTGCTTCGCGGAATCGCTTTTGTGCAGAAAACAGTAACACTTGTTCAGAACGAAAGAAAGCACAGAGCCCCAGATTTTATGTTGTCCTGGAGAGCTTGCAGAGCACTGGGGAAAGGCAGGCAGAGAATTCCCTGCTAGCACCTTCTCTGTGCCTGTTCACATTGCTTCGCAGAATCGCTTTTGTGCAGAAAACAGTAACACTTGTTCAGAACGAAAGAAAGCACAGAGCCCCAGATTTTATGTTGTCCTGGAGAGCTTGCAGAGCACTGGGGAAAGGCAGGCAGAGCGTTCCCTGCTAGCACCTTTTCTGTGCCTGGGAAGCAGAAGTGTTCACATTGCTTCGCAGAATCGCTTTTGTGCAGAAAACACTAACACTTGTTCAGAACGAAAGAAAGCACAGAGCCCCAGATTTGCTGTTGTCCTGGAGAGCTTGCAGAGCACTGGGGAAAGGCAGGCAGAGAATTCCCTGCTAGCGCCTTCTCTCTGCCTGGGAAGCAGAAGTGTTCACATTGCCTCACAGAATGACTTTTGTGCAGAAAACAGTAACACTTGTTCAGAACGAAAGAAAGCACAGAGCCCCAGATTTTATGTTGTCCTGGAGAGCTTGCAGAGCACTGGGGAAAGTCAGGCAGAGAATTCCCTGCTAGCACCTTCTCTGTGCCTGTTCACGTTGCTTCGCAGAATCGCTTTTGTGCAGAAAACAGTAACACTTGTTCAGAACGAAAGAAAGCACAGAGCCCCAGATTTTATGTTGTCCTGGAGAGCTTGCAGAGCACTGGGGAAAGACAGGCAGAGAATTCCCTGCTAGCACCTTCTCTGTGCCTGGGAAGCAGAAGTGTTCACATTGCTTCGCAGAATCGCTTTTGTGCAGAAAACAGTAACACTTGTTCAGAACGAAAGAAAGCACAGAGCCCCAGATTTTATGTTGTCCTGGAGAGCTTGCAGAGCACTGGGGAAAGGCAGGCAGAGAATTCCCTGCTAGCACCTTCTCTGTGCCTGGGAAGCAGAGTGTTCACATTGCTTTGCAGAATCGCTTTTGTGCAGAAAACACTAACACTTGTTCAGAATGAAAGACAGCACAGAGCCCCAGATTTGCTGTTGTCCTGGAGAGCTTGCAGAGCACTGGGGAAAGGCAGGCAGAGAATTCCCTGCTAGCACCTTTTCTGTGCCTGGAAAGCAGAAGTGTTCACATTGCTTCGCAGAATCGCTTTTGTGCAGAAAACAGTAACACTTGTTCAGAACGAAAGAAAGCACAGAGCCCCAGATTTGTTGTTGTCCTGGAGAGCTTGCAGAGCACTGGGGAAAGGCAGGCAGAGAATTCCCTGCTAGCACCTTCTCTGTTCCTGTTCACATTGCTTCGCAGAATCGCTTTTGTACAGAAAACAGTAACAATTGTTCAGAAGGAAAGAAAGCACAGAGCCCCAGATTTGTTGTTGTCCTGGAGAGCTTGCAGAGCACTGGGGAAAGGCAGGCAGAGAATTCCCTGCTAGCACCTTCTCTGTGCGTGTTCACATTGCTTCGCAGAATCGCTTTTGTGCAGAAAACAGTAACACTTGTTCAGAACGAAAGAAAGCACAGAGCCCCAGATTTGCTGTTGTCCTGGAGAGCTTGCAGAGCACTGGGGAAAGGCAGGCAGAGCATTCCCTGCTAGCACCTTCTCTGTGCCTGGGAAGCAGAAGTGTTCACATTGCCTCACAGAATTGCTTTTGTGCAGAAAACAGTAACACTTGTTCAAAACGAAAGAAAGCACAGAGCCCCAGATTTTATGTTGTCCTGGAGAGCTTGCAGAGCACTGGGGAAAGGCAGGCAGAGAATTCCCTGCTAGCACCTTCTCTGTGCCTGGGAAGCAGAAGTGTTCACATTGCGTCGCAGAATCGCTTTTGTGCAGAAAACAGTAACACTTGTTCAGAATGAAAGAAAGCACAGAGCCCCAGAATTGCTGTTGTCCTGGAGAGCTTGCAGAGCACTGGGGAAAGGCAGGCAGAGAATTCCCTGCTAGCGCCTTCTCTCTGCCTGGGAAGCAGAAGTGTTCACATTGCCTCACAGAATGACTTTTGTGCAGAAAACAGTAACACTTGTTCAGAACGAAAGAAAGCACAGAGCCCCAGATTTGCTGTTGTCCTGGAGAGCTTGCAGAGCACTGGGGAAAGGCAGGCAGAGAATTCCCTGCTAGCACCTTCTCTGTGCCTGTTCACATTGCTTCGCAGAATCGCTTTTGTGCAGAAAACACTAACACTTGTTCAGAATGAAAGAAAGCACAGAGCCCCAGATTTGCTGTTGTCCTGGAGAGCTTGCAGAGCACTGGGGAAAGGCAGGCAGAGAATTCCCTGCTAGCACCTTCTCTCTGCCTGGGAAGCAGAAGTGTTCACATTGCCTCACAGAATGACTTTTGTGCAGAAAACAGTAACACTTGTTCAGAACGAAAGAAAGCACAGAGCCCCAGATTTTATGTTGTCCTGGAGAGCTTGCAGAGCACTGGGGAAAGGCAGGCAGAGAATTCCCTGCTAGCACCTTCTCTGTGCCTGGGAAGCAGAGAGTTCACATTGCTTCGCAGAATCGCTTTTGTGCAGAAAACAGTAACAGTTGTTCATAACGATAGAAAGCACAGAGCCCCAGAATTGCTGTTGTCCTGGAGAGCTTGCAGAGCACTGGGGAAAGGCAGGCAGAGAATTCCCTGCTAGCACCTTCTCTGTGCCTGGGAAGCAAAGGTGTTCACATTGCTTCGCGGAATCGCTTTTGTGCAGAAAACAGTAACACTTGTTCAGAACGAAAGAAAGCACAGAGCCCCAGATTTTATGTTGTCCTGGAGAGCTTGCAGAGCACTGGGGAAAGGCAGGCAGAGAATTCCCTGCTAGCACCTTCTCTGTGCCTGTTCACATTGCTTCGCAGAATCGCTTTTGTGCAGAAAACAGTAACACTTGTTCAGAACGAAAGAAAGCACAGAGCCCCAGATTTGCTGTTGTCCTGGAGAGCTTGCAGAGCACTGGGGAAAGGCAGGCAGAGAATTCCCTGCTAGCACCTTCTCTGTGCCTGGGAAGCAGAAGTGTTCACATTGCTTTGCAGAATCGCTTCTGTGCAGAAAACACTAACACTTGTTCAGAATGAAAGAAAGCACAGAGCCCCAGATTTGCTGTTGTCCTGGAGAGCTTGCAGAGCACTGGGGAAAGGCAGGCAGAGAATTCCCTGCTAGCACCTTCTCTGTGCCTGGGAAGCAGAAATGTTCACATTGCTTCGCAGAATCGCTTTTGTGCAGAAAACACTAACACTTGTTCAGAACGAAAGAAAGCACAGAGCCCCAGATTTTATGTTATCCTGGAGAGCTTGCAGAGCACTGGGGAAAGGCAGGCAGAGAATTCCCTGCTAGCACCTTCTCTGTGCCTGTTCACATTGATTCGCAGAATCGCTTTTGTGCAGAATACAGTAACACTTGTTCAGAATGAAAGAAAGCACAGAGCCCCAGATTTTATGTTGTCCTGGAGAGCTTGCAGAGCACTGGGGAAAGGCAGGCAGAGAATTCCCTGCTAGCGCCTTCTCTCTGCCTGGGAAGCAGAAGTGTTCACATTGCGTCGCAGAATGACTTTTGTGCAGAAAACAGTAACACTTGTTCAGAACGAAAGAAAGCACAGAGCCCCAGATTTTATGTTGTCCTGGAGAGCTTGCAGAGCACTGGGGAAAGGCAGGCAGAGCATTCCCTGCTAGCACCTTCTCTGTGCCTGGGAAGCAGAAGTGTTCACATTGCTTCGCAGAATCACTTTTGTGCAGAAAACACTAACACTTGTTCAGAACGAAAGAAAGCACAGAGCCCCAGATTTGCTGTTGTCCTGGAGAGCTTGCAGAGCACTGGGGAAAGGCAGGCAGAGAATTCCCTGCTAGCGCCTTCTCTCTGCCTGGGAAGCAGAAGTGTTCACATTGCCTCACAGAATGACTTTTGTGCAGAAAACAGTAACACTTGTTCAGAAGGAAAGAAAGCACAGAGCCCCAGAATTGCTGTTGTCCTGGAGAGCTTGCAGAGCACTGGGGAAAGGCAGGCAGAGAATTCCCTGCTAGCACCTTCTCTGTGCGTGTTCACATTGCTTCGCAGAATCGCTTTTGTGCAGAAAACAGTAACACTTGTTCAGAACGAAAGAAAGCACAGAGCCCCAGATTTTATGTTGTCCTGGAGAGCTTGCAGAGCACTGGGGAAAGGCAGGCAGAGAATTCCCTGCTAGCACCTTCTCTGTGCGTGTTCACATTGCTTCGCAGAATCGCTTTTGTGCAGAAAACAGTAACACTTGTTCAGAACGAAAGAAAGCACAGAGCCCCAGATTTGCTGTTGTCCTGGAGAGCTTGCAGAGAACTGGGGAAAGGCAGGCAGAGCATTCCCTGCTAGCACCTTTTCTGTGCCTGGGAAGCAGAAGTGTTCACATTGCTTCGCAGAATCGCTTTTGTGCAGAAAACAGTAACACTTGTTCAGAACGAAAGAAAGCACAGAGCCCCAGATTTTATGTTGTCCTGGAGAGCTTGCAGAGCACTGGGGAAAGGAAGGCAGAGAATTCCCTGCTAGCACCTTCTCTGTGCCTGGGAAGCAGAGGTGTTCACATTGCGTCGCAGAATCGCTTTTGTGCAGAAAACAGTAACACTTGTTCAGAATGAAAGAAAGCACAGAGCCCCAGATTTGCTGTTGTCCTGGAGAGCTTGCAGAGCACTGGGGAAAGGCAGGCAGAGAATTCCCTGCTAGCACCTTCTCTGTGCATGGGAAGCAGAAGTGTTCACATTGCTTCGCGGAATCGCTTTAGTGCAGAAAACAGTAACACTTGTTCAGAACGAAAGAAAGCACAGAGCCCCAGACTTTATGTTGTCCTGGAGAGCTTGCAGAGCACTGGGGAAAGGCAGGCAGAGAATTCCCTGCTAGCACCTTCTCTGTTCCTGTTCACATTGCTTCGCAGAATCGCTTTTGTACAGAAAACATTAACAATTGTTCAGAAGGAAAGAAAGCACAGAGCCCCAGATTTGTTGTTGTCCTGGAGAGCTTGCAGAGCACTGGGGAAAGGCAGGCAGAGAATTCCCTGCTAGCACCTTCTCTGTGCGTGTTCACATTGCTTCGCAGAATCGCTTTTGTGCAGAAAACAGTAACACTTGTTCAGAACGAAAGAAAGCACAGAGCCCCAGATTTTATGTTGTCCTGGAGAGCTTGCAGAGCACTGGGGAAAGGCAGGCAGAGAATTCCCTGCTAGCACCTTCTCTGTGCATGGGAAGCAGAAGTGTTCACATTGCTTCGCGGAATCGCTTTAGTGCAGAAAACAGTAACACTTGTTCAGAACGAAAGAAAGCACAGAGCCCCAGATTTTATGTTGTCCTGGAGAGCTTGCAGAGCACTGGGGAAAGGCAGGCAGAGAATTCCCTGCTAGCACCTTCTCTGTGCGTGTTCACATTGCTTCGCAGAATCGCTTTTGTGCAGAAAACAGTAACACTTGTTCAGAACGAAAGAAAGCACAGAGCCCCAGATTTTATGTTGTCCTGGAGAGCTTGCAGAGCACTGGGGAAAGGCAGGCAGAGAATTCCCTGCTAGCACCTTCTCTGTGCGTGTTCACATTGCTTCGCAGAATCGCTTTTGTGCAGAAAACAGTAACACTTGTTCAGAACGAAAGAAAGCACAGAGCCCCAGATTTTATGTTGTCCTGGAGAGCTTGCAGAGCACTGGGGAAAGGCAGGCAGAGCATTCCCTGCTAGCACCTTCTCTGTGCCTGGGAAGCAGAAGTGTTCACATTGCCTCACAGAATAGCTTTTGTGCAGAAAACAGTAACACTTGTTCAGAACGAAAGAAAGCACAGAGCCCCAGATTTGTTGTTGTCCTGGAGAGCTTGCAGAGCACTGGGGAAAGGCAGGCAGAGAATTCCTTGCTAGCACCTTCTCTGTGCCTGGGAAGCAGAAGTGTTCACATTGCGTCGCAGAATCGCTTTTGTGCAGAAAACAGTAACACTTGTTCAGAATGAAAGAAAGCACAGAGCCCCAGATTTGCTGTTGTCCTGGAGAGCTTGCAGAGCACTGGGGAAAGGCAGGCAGAGAATTCCCTGCTAGTACCTTCTCTGTGCCTGGGAAGCAGAGTGTTCACATTGCTTCGCGGAATCGCTTTTGTGCAGAAAACACTAACACATGTTCAGAACGAAAGAAAGCACAGAGCCCCAGAATTGCTGTTGTCCTGGAGAGCTTGCAGAGCACTGGGGAAAGGCAGGCAGAGAATTCCCTGCTAGCACCTTCTCTGTGCCTGTTCACATTGCTTCGCAGAATCGCTTTTGTGCAGAAAACAGTAACACTTGTTCAGAACGAAAGAAAGCACAGAGCCCCAGATTTTATGTTGTCCTGGAGAGCTTGCAGAGCACTGGGGAAAGGCAGGCAGAGAATTCCCTGCTAGCACCTTCTCTGTGCCTGTTCACATTGCTTCGCAGAATCGCTTTTGTGCAGAAAACAGTAACACTTGTTCAGAACGAAAGAAAGCACAGAGCGCCAGATTTTATGTTGTCCTGGAGAGCTTGCAGAGCACTGGGGAAAGGCAGGCAGAGAATTCCCTGCTAGCACCTTCTCTGTGCCTGGGAAGCAGAGGTGTTCACATTGCTTCGCGGAATCGCTTTTGTGCAGAAAACAGTAACACTTGTTCAGAACGAAAGAAAGCACAGAGCCCCAGATTTTATGTTGTCCTGGAGAGCTTGCAGAGCACTGGGGAAAGGCAGGCAGAGAATTCCCTGCTAGCACCTTCTCTGTGCGTGTTCACATTGCTTCGCAGAATCGCTTTTGTGCAGAAAACACTAACACTTGTTCAGAACGAAAGAAAGCACAGAGCCCCAGATTTGCTGTTGTCCTGGAGAGCTTGCAGAGCACTGGGGAAAGGCAGGCAGAGAATTCCCTGCTAGCACCTTCTCTGTGCCTGGGAAGCAGAGTGTTCACATTGCTTCGCAGAATCGCTTTTGTGCAGAAAACACTAACACTTGTTCAGAACGAAAGAAAGCACAGAGCCCCAGATTTTATGTTGTCCTGGAGAGCTTGCAGAGCACTGGGGAAAGGCAGGCAGAGAATTCCCTGCTAGCACCTTCTCTGTGCCTGGGAAGCAGAAGTGTTCACATTGCGTCCCAGAATCGCTTTTGTGCAGAAAACACTAACACTTGTTCAGAATGAAAGAAAGCACAGAGCCCCAGATTTGCTGTTGTCCTGGAGAGCTTGCAGAGCACTGGGGAAAGGCAGGCAGAGAATTCCCTGCTAGCACCTTCTCTGTGCCTGTTCACATTGATTCGCAGAATCGCTTTTGTGCAGAAAACAGTAACACTTGTTCAGAATGAAAGAAAGCACAGAGCCCCAGATTTGCTGTTGTCCTGGAGAGCTTGCAGAGCACTGGGGAAAGGCAGGCAGAGAATTCCCTGCTAGCACCTTCTCTGTGCCTGGGAAGCAGAGTGTTCACATTGCTTCGCAGAATCGCTTTTGTGCAGAAAACACTAACACTTGTTCAGAACGAAAGAAAGCACAGAGCCCCAGAATTGCTGTTGTCCTGGAGAGCTTGCAGAGCACTGGGGAAAGGCAGGCAGAGAATTCCCTGCTAGCACCTTCTCTCTGCCTGGGAAGCAGAAGTGTTCACATTGCCTCACAGAATGACTTTTGTGCAGAAAACAGTAACACTTGTTCAGAACGAAAGAAAGCACAGAGCCCCAGATTTTATGTTGTCCTGGAGAGCTTGCAGAGCACTGGGGAAAGGCAGGCAGAGAATTCCCTGCTAGCACCTTCTCTGTGCCTGGGAAGCAGAGAGTTCACATTGCTTCGCAGAATCGCTTTTGTGCAGAAAACAGTAACAGTTGTTCATAACGAAAGAAAGCACAGAGCCCCAGAATTGCTGTTGTCCTGGAGAGCTTGCAGAGCACTGGGGAAAGGCAGGCAGAGAATTCCCTGCTAGCACCTTCTCTGTGCCTGGGAAGCAAAGGTGTTCACATTGCTTCGCGGAATCGCTTTTGTGCAGAAAACACTAACACTTGTTCAGAACGAAAGAAAGCACAGAGCCCCAGATTTTATGTTGTCCTGGAGAGCTTGCAGAGCACTGGGGAAAGGCAGGCAGAGAATTCCCTGCTAGCACCTTCTCTGTGCCTGTTCACATTGCTTCGCAGAATCGCTTTTGTGCAGAAAACAGTAACACTTGTTCAGAACGAAAGAAAGCACAGAGCCCCAGATTTGCTGTTGTCCTGGAGAGCTTGCAGAGCACTGGGGAAAGGCAGGCAGAGAATTCCCTGCTAGCACCTTCTCTGTGCCTGGGAAGCAGAAGTGTTCACATTGCGTCGCATAATCGCTTTTGTGCAGAAAACACTAACACTTGTTCAGAATGAAAGAAAGCACAGAGCCCCAGATTTGCTGTTGTCCTGCAGAGCTTGCAGAGCACTGGGGAAAGGCAGGCAGAGAATTCCCTGCTAGCACCTTCTCTGTGCCTGGGAAGCAGAGTGTTCACATTGCTTCGCAGAATCGCTTTTGTGCAGAAAACACTAACACTTGTTCAGAACGAAAGAAAGCACAGAGCCCCAGAATTGCTGTTGTCCTGGAGAGCTTGCAGAGCACTGGGGAAAGGCAGGCAGAGAATTCCCTGCTAGCGCCTTCTCTCTGCCTGGGAAGCAGAAGTGTTCACATTGCCTCACAGAATGACTTTTGTGCAGAAAACAGTAACACTTGTTCAGAATGAAAGAAAGCACAGAGCCCCAGATTTGCTGTTGTCCTGGAGAGCTTGCAGAGCACTGGGGAAAGGCAGGCAGAGCATTCCCTGCTAGCGCCTTCTCTCTGCCTGGGAAGCAGAAGTGTTCACATTGCCTCACAGAATGACTTTTGTGCAGAAAACAGTAACACTTGTTCAGAACGAAAGAAAGCACAGAGCCCCAGATTTTATGTTGTCCTGGAGAGCTTGCAGAGCACTGGGGAAAGGCAGGCAGAGAATTCCCTGCTAGCACCTTCTCTGTGCCTGGGAAGCAGAGGTGTTCACATTGCTTCGCGGAATCGCTTTTGTGCAGAAAACAGTAACACTTGTTCAGAACGAAAGAAAGCACAGAGCCCCAGATTTTATGTTGTCCTGGAGAGCTTGCAGAGCACTGGGGAAAGGCAGGCAGAGAATTCCCTGCTAGCACCTTCTCTGTGCGTGTTCACATTGCTTCGCAGAATCGCTTTTGTGCAGAAAACACTAACACTTGTTCAGAACGAAAGAAAGCACAGAGCCCCAGATTTGCTGTTGTCCTGGAGAGCTTGCAGAGCACTGGGGAAAGGCAGGCAGAGAATTCCCTGCTAGCACCTTCTCTGTGCCTGGGAAGCAGAGTGTTCACATTGCTTCGCAGAATCGCTTTTGTGCAGAAAACACTAACACTTGTTCAGAACGAAAGAAAGCACAGAGCCCCAGATTTTATGTTGTCCTGGAGAGCTTGCAGAGCACTGGGGAAAGGCAGGCAGAGAATTCCCTGCTAGCACCTTCTCTGTGCCTGGGAAGCAGAAGTGTTCACATTGCGTCCCAGAATCGCTTTTGTGCAGAAAACACTAACACTTGTTCAGAATGAAAGAAAGCACAGAGCCCCAGATTTGCTGTTGTCCTGGAGAGCTTGCAGAGCACTGGGGAAAGGCAGGCAGAGAATTCCCTGCTAGCACCTTCTCTGTGCCTGTTCACATTGATTCGCAGAATCGCTTTTGTGCAGAAAACAGTAACACTTGTTCAGAATGAAAGAAAGCACAGAGCCCCAGATTTGCTGTTGTCCTGGAGAGCTTGCAGAGCACTGGGGAAAGGCAGGCAGAGAATTCCCTGCTAGCACCTTCTCTGTGCCTGGGAAGCAGAGTGTTCACATTGCTTCGCAGAATCGCTTTTGTGCAGAAAACACTAACACTTGTTCAGAACGAAAGAAAGCACAGAGCCCCAGAATTGCTGTTGTCCTGGAGAGCTTGCAGAGCACTGGGGAAAGGCAGGCAGAGAATTCCCTGCTAGCACCTTCTCTCTGCCTGGGAAGCAGAAGTGTTCACATTGCCTCACAGAATGACTTTTGTGCAGAAAACAGTAACACTTGTTCAGAACGAAAGAAAGCACAGAGCCCCAGATTTTATGTTGTCCTGGAGAGCTTGCAGAGCACTGGGGAAAGGCAGGCAGAGAATTCCCTGCTAGCACCTTCTCTGTGCCTGGGAAGCAGAGAGTTCACATTGCTTCGCAGAATCGCTTTTGTGCAGAAAACAGTAACAGTTGTTCATAACGAAAGAAAGCACAGAGCCCCAGAATTGCTGTTGTCCTGGAGAGCTTGCAGAGCACTGGGGAAAGGCAGGCAGAGAATTCCCTGCTAGCACCTTCTCTGTGCCTGGGAAGCAAAGGTGTTCACATTGCTTCGCGGAATCGCTTTTGTGCAGAAAACACTAACACTTGTTCAGAACGAAAGAAAGCACAGAGCCCCAGATTTTATGTTGTCCTGGAGAGCTTGCAGAGCACTGGGGAAAGGCAGGCAGAGAATTCCCTGCTAGCACCTTCTCTGTGCCTGTTCACATTGCTTCGCAGAATCGCTTTTGTGCAGAAAACAGTAACACTTGTTCAGAACGAAAGAAAGCACAGAGCCCCAGATTTGCTGTTGTCCTGGAGAGCTTGCAGAGCACTGGGGAAAGGCAGGCAGAGAATTCCCTGCTAGCACCTTCTCTGTGCCTGGGAAGCAGAAGTGTTCACATTGCGTCGCATAATCGCTTTTGTGCAGAAAACACTAACACTTGTTCAGAATGAAAGAAAGCACAGAGCCCCAGATTTGCTGTTGTCCTGCAGAGCTTGCAGAGCACTGGGGAAAGGCAGGCAGAGAATTCCCTGCTAGCACCTTCTCTGTGCCTGGGAAGCAGAGTGTTCACATTGCTTCGCAGAATCGCTTTTGTGCAGAAAACACTAACACTTGTTCAGAACGAAAGAAAGCACAGAGCCCCAGAATTGCTGTTGTCCTGGAGAGCTTGCAGAGCACTGGGGAAAGGCAGGCAGAGAATTCCCTGCTAGCGCCTTCTCTCTGCCTGGGAAGCAGAAGTGTTCACATTGCCTCACAGAATGACTTTTGTGCAGAAAACAGTAACACTTGTTCAGAATGAAAGAAAGCACAGAGCCCCAGATTTGCTGTTGTCCTGGAGAGCTTGCAGAGCACTGGGGAAAGGCAGGCAGAGCATTCCCTGCTAGCGCCTTCTCTCTGCCTGGGAAGCAGAAGTGTTCACATTGCCTCACAGAATGACTTTTGTGCAGAAAACAGTAACACTTGTTCAGAACGAAAGAAAGCACAGAGCCCCAGATTTTATGTTGTCCTGGAGAGCTTGCAGAGCACTGGGGAAAGGCAGGCAGAGAATTCCCTGCTAGCACCTTCTCTGTGCGTGTTCACATTGCTTCGCAGAATCGCTTTTGTGCAGAAAACAGTAACACTTGTTCAGAACGAAAGAAAGCACAGAGCGCCAGATTTGTTGTTGTCCTGGAGAGCTTGCAGAGCACTGGGGAAAGGCAGGCAGAGAATTCCCTGCTAGCACCTTCTCTGTGCCTGGGAAGCAGAGGTGTTCACATTGCTTCGCGGAATCGCTTTTGTGCAGAAAACAGTAACACTTGTTCAGAACGAAAGAAAGCACAGAGCCCCAGATTTTATGTTGTCCTGGAGAGCTTGCAGAGCACTGGGGAAAGGCAGGCAGAGAATTCCCTGCTAGCACCTTCTCTGTGCCTGGGAAGCAGAGTGTTCACATTGCTTCGCAGAATCGCTTTTGTGCAGAAAACAGTAACACTTGTTCAGAAGGAAAGAAAGCACAGAGCCCCAGAATTGCTGTTGTCCTGGAGAGCTTGCAGAGCACTGGGGAAAGGCAGGCAGAGAATTCCCTGCTAGCACCTTCTCTGTGCCTGGGAAGCAGAGTGTTCACATTGCTTCGCGGAATCGCTTTTGTGCAGAAAACACTAACACTTGTTCAGAACGAAAGAAAGCACAGAGCCCCAGATTTTATGTTGTCCTGGAGAGCTTGCAGAGCACTGGGGAAAGGCAGGCAGAGAATTCCCTGCTAGCACCTTCTCTGTGCCTGTTCACATTGATTCGCAGAATCGCTTTTGTGCAGAAAACAGTAACACTTGTTCAGAATGAAAGAAAGCACAGAGCCCCAGATTTGCTGTTGTCCTGGAGAGCTTGCAGAGCACTGGGGAAAGGCAGGCAGAGAATTCCCTGCTAGCACCTTCTCTGTGCCTGGGAAGCAGAGTGTTCACATTGCTTCGCAGAATCGCTTTTGTGCAGAAAACACTAACACTTGTTCAGAATGAAAGAAAGCACAGAGCCCCAGAATTGCTGTTGTCCTGGAGAGCTTGCAGAGCAGTGGGGAAAGGCAGGCAGAGAATTCCCTGCTAGCGCCTTCTCTCTGCCTGGGAAGCAGAAGTGTTCACATTGCCTCACAGAATGACTTTTGTGCAGAAAACAGTAACACTTGTTCAGAATGAAAGAAAGCACAGAGCCCCAGATTTTATGTTGTCCTGGAGAGCTTGCAGAGCACTGGGGAAAGGCAGGCAGAGAATTCCCTGCTAGAACCTTCTCTGTGCCTGGGAAGCAGAGTGTTCACATTGCTTCGCAGAATCGCTTTTGTGCAGAAAACAGTAACAGTTGTTCATAACGAAAGAAAGCACAGAGCCCCAGAATTGCTGTTGTCCTGGAGAGCTTGCAGAGCACTGGGGAAAGGCAGGCAGAGAATTCCCTGCTAGCGCCTTCTCTCTGCCTGGGAAGCAGAAGTGTTCACATTGCCTCACAGAATGACTTTTGTGCAGAAAACAGTAACACTTGTTCAGAACGAAAGAAAGCACAGAGCCCCAGATTTTATGTTGTCCTGGAGAGCTTGCAGAGCACTGGGGAAAGGCAGGCAGAGAATTCCCTGCTAGCACCTTCTCTGTGCCTGGGAAGCAGAAGTGTTCACATTGCTTTGCAGAATCGCTTTTGTGCAGAAAACACTAACACTTGTTCAGAATGAAAGAAAGCACAGAGCCCCAGATTTGCTGTTGTCCTGGAGAGCTTGCAGAGCACTGGGGAAAGGCAGGCAGAGAATTCCCTGCTAGCACCTTCTCTGTGCCTGGGAAGCAGAAATGTTCACATTGCTTCGCGGAATCGCTTTTGTGCAGAAAACACTAACACTTGTTCAGAACGAAAGAAAGCACAGAGCCCCAGATTTTATGTTATCCTGGAGAGCTTGCAGAGCACTGGGGAAAGGCAGGCAGAGAATTCCCTGCTAGCACCTTCTCTGTGCCTGTTCACATTGATTCGCAGAATCGCTTTTGTGCAGAAAACAGTAACACTTGTTCAGAACGAAAGAAAGCACAGAGCCCCAGATTTTATGTTGTCCTGGAGAGCTTGCAGAGCACTGGGGAAAGGCAGGCAGAGAATTCCCTGCTAGCGCCTTCTCTCTGCCTGGGAAGCAGAAGTGTTCACATTGCGTCGCAGAATGACTTTTGTGCAGAAAACAGTAACACTTGTTCAGAACGAAAGAAAGCACAGAGCCCCAGATTTTATGTTGTCCTGGAGAGCTTGCAGAGCACTGGGGAAAGGCAGGCAGAGAATTCCCTGCTAGCGCCTTCTCTCTGCCTGGGAAGCAGAAGTGTTCACATTGCCTCACAGAATGACTTTTGTGCAGAAAACAGTAACACTTGTTCAGAAGGAAAGAAAGCACAGAGCCCCAGAATTGCTGTTGTCCTGGAGAGCTTGCAGAGCACTGGGGAAAGGCAGGCAGAGAATTCCCTGCTAGCACCTTCTCTGTGCGTGTTCACATTGCTTCGCAGAATGGCTTTTGTGCAGAAAACAGTAACACTTGTTCAGAACGAAAGAAAGCACAGAGCCCCAGATTTTATGTTGTCCTGGAGAGCTTGCAGAGCACTGGGGAAAGGCAGGCAGAGAATTCCCTGCTAGCACCTTCTCTGTGCGTGTTCACATTGCGTCGCAGAATCGCTTTTGTGCAGAAAACAGTAACACTTGTTGAGAATGAAAGAAAGCACAGAGCCCCAGATTTGCTGTTGTCCTGGAGAGCTTGCAGAGCACTGGGGAAAGGCAGGCAGAGAATTCCCTGCTAGCACCTTCTCTGTGCATGGGAAACAGAAGTGTTCACATTGCTTCGCGGAATCGCTTTAGTGCAGTAAACAGTAACACTTGTTCAGAACGAAAGAAAGCACAGAGCCCCAGACTTTATGTTGTCCTGGAGAGCTTGCAGAGCACTGGGGAAAGGCAGGCAGAGAATTCCCTGCTAGCACCTTCTCTGTTCCTTTTCACATTGCTTCGCAGAATCGCTTTTGTACAGAAAACAGTAACAATTGTTCAGAAGGAAAGAAAGCACAGAGCCCCAGATTTGTTGTTGTCCTGGAGAGCTTGCAGAGCACTGGGGAAAGGCAGGCAGAGAATTCCCTGCTAGCACCTTCTCTGTGCGTGTTCACATTGCTTCGCAGAATCGCTTTTGTGCAGAAAACAGTAACACTTGTTCAGAACGAAAGAAAGCACAGAGCCCCAGATTTGCTGTTGTCCTGGAGAGCTTGCAGAGCACTGGGGAAAGGCAGGCAGAGCATTCCCTGCTAGCACCTTCTCTGTGCCTGGGAAGCAGAAGTGTTCACATTGCCTCACAGAATTGCTTTTGTGCAGAAAACAGTAACACTTGTTCAAAACGAAAGAAAGCACAGAGCCCCAGATTTGTTGTTGTCCTGGAGAGCTTGCAGAGCACTGGGGAAAGGCAGGCAGAGAATTCCCTGCTAGCACCTTCTCTGTGCCTGGGAAGCAGAAGTGTTCACATTGCGTCGCAGAATCGCTTTTGTGCAGAAAACAGTAACACTTGTTCAGAATGAAAGAAAGCACAGAGCCCCAGATTTGCTGTTGTCCTGGAGAGCTTGCAGAGCACTGGGGAAAGGCAGGCAGAGAATTCCCTGCTAGTACCTTCTCTGTGCCTGGGAAGCAGAGTGTTCACATTGCTTCGCGGAATCGCTTTTGTGCAGAAAACACTAACACTTGTTCAGAACGAAAGAAAGCACAGAGCCCCAGAATTGCTGTTGTCCTGGAGAGCTTGCAGAGCACTGGGGAAAGGCAGGCAGAGAATTCCCTGCTAGCGCCTTCTCTCTGCCTGGGAAGCAGAAGTGTTCACATTGCCTCACAGAATGACTTTTGTGCAGAAAACAGTAACACTTGTTCAGAACGAAAGAAAGCACAGAGCCCCAGATTTTATGTTGTCCTGGAGAGCTTGGAGAGCACTGGGGAAAGGCAGGCAGAGAATTCCCTGCTAGCACCTTCTCTGTGCCTTTTCACATTGCTTCGCGGAATCGCTTTTGTGCAGAAAACAGTAACAGTTGTTCATAACGAAAGAAAGCACAGAGCCCCAGATTTTATGTTGTCCTGGAGAGCTTGCAGAGCACTGGGGAAAGGCAGGCAGAGCATTCCCTGCTAGCACCTTCTCTGTGCCTGGGAAGCAGAGGTGTTCACATTGCTTCGCGGAATCGCTTTTGTGCAGAAAACAGTAACACTTGTTCAGAACGAAAGAAAGCACAGAGCCCCAGACTTTATGTTGTCCTGGAGAGCTTGCAGAGCACTGGGGAAAGGCAGGCAGAGAATTCCCTGCTAGCACCTTCTCTGTTCCTGTTCACATTGCTTCGCAGAATCGCTTTTGTACAGAAAACAGTAACAATTGTTCAGAAGGAAAGAAAGCACAGAGCCCCAGATTTGTTGTTGTCCTGGAGAGCTTGCAGAGCACTGGGGAAAGGCAGGCAGAGAATTCCCTGCTAGCACCTTCTCTGTGCGTGTTCACATTGCTTCGCAGAATCGATTTTGTGCAGAAAACAGTAACACTTGTTCAGAACGAAAGAAAGCACAGAGCCCCAGATTTGCTGTTGTCCTGGAGAGCTTGCAGAGCACTGGGGAAAGGCAGGCAGAGCATTCCCTGCTAGCACCTTCTCTGTGCCTGGGAAGCAGAAGTGTTCACATTGCCTCACAGAATTGCTTTTGTGCAGAAAACAGTAACACTTGTTCAAAACGAAAGAAAGCACAGAGCCCCAGATTTGTTGTTGTCCTGGAGAGCTTGCAGAGCACTGGGGAAAGGCAGGCAGAGAATTCCCTGCTAGCACCTTCTCTGTGCCTGGGAAGCAGAAGTGTTCACATTGCGTCGCAGAATCGCTTTTGTGCAGAAAACAGTAACACTTGTTCAGAATGAAAGAAAGCACAGAGCCCCAGATTTGCTGTTGTCCTGGAGAGCTTGCAGAGCACTGGGGAAAGGCAGGCAGAGAATTCCCTGCTAGCACCTTCTCTGTGCCTGGGAAGCAGAGTGTTCACATTGCTTCGCAGAATCGCTTTTGTGCAGAAAACACTAACACTTGTTCAGAACGAAAGAAAGCACAGAGCCCCAGAATTGCTGTTGTCCTGGAGAGCTTGCAGAGCACTGGGGAAAGGCAGGCAGAGAATTCCCTGCTAGCGCCTTCTCTCTGCCTGGGAAGCAGAAGTGTTCACATTGCCTCACAGAATGACTTTTGTGCAGAAAACAGTAACACTTGTTCAGAACGAAAGAAAGCACAGAGCCCCAGATTTTATGTTGTCCTGGAGAGCTTGCAGAGCACTGGGGAAAGGCAGGCAGAGAATTCCCTGCTAGCACCTTCTCTGTGCGTGTTCACATTGCTTCGCAGAATCGCTTTTGTGCAGAAAACAGTAACACTTGTTCAGAACGAAAGAAAGCACAGAGCGCCAGATTTTATGTTGTCCTGGAGAGCTTGCAGAGCACTGGGGAAAGGCAGGCAGAGAATTCCCTGCTAGCACCTTCTCTGTGCCTGGGAAGCAGAGGTGTTCACATTGCTTCGCGGAATCGCTTTTGTGCAGAAAACAGTAACACTTGTTCAGAACGAAAGAAAGCACAGAGCCCCAGATTTTATGTTGTCCTGGAGAGCTTGCAGAGCACTGGGGAAAGGCAGGCAGAGAATTCCCTGCTAGCACCTTCTCTGTGCCTGTTCACATTGCTTCGCAGAATCGCTTTTGTGCAGAAAACAGTAACACTTGTTCAGAACGAAAGAAAGCACAGAGCCCCAGATTTTATGTTGTCCTGGAGAGCTTGCAGAGCACTGGGGAAAGGCAGGCAGAGCGTTCCCTGCTAGCACCTTTTCTGTGCCTGGGAAGCAGAAGTGTTCACATTGCTTCGCAGAATCGCTTTTGTGCAGAAAACACTAACACTTGTTCAGAACGAAAGAAAGCACAGAGCCCCAGATTTGCTGTTGTCCTGGAGAGCTTGCAGAGCACTGGGGAAAGGCAGGCAGAGAATTCCCTGCTAGCGCCTTCTCTCTGCCTGGGAAGCAGAAGTGTTCACATTGCCTCACAGAATGACTTTTGTGCAGAAAACAGTAACACTTGTTCAGAACGAAAGAAAGCACAGAGCCCCAGATTTTATGTTGTCCTGGAGAGCTTGCAGAGCACTGGGGAAAGTCAGGCAGAGAATTCCCTGCTAGCACCTTCTCTGTGCCTGTTCACGTTGCTTCGCAGAATCGCTTTTGTGCAGAAAACAGTAACACTTGTTCAGAACGAAAGAAAGCACAGAGCCCCAGATTTTATGTTGTCCTGGAGAGCTTGCAGAGCACTGGGGAAAGGCAGGCAGAGAATTCCCTGCTAGCACCTTCTCTGTGCCTGTTCACATTGCTTCGCAGAATCGCTTTTGTGCAGAAAACAGTAACACTTGTTCAGAACGAAAGAAAGCACAGAGCCCCAGATTTGCTGTTGTCCTGGAGAGCTTGCAGAGCACTGGGGAAAGGCAGGCAGAGAATTCCCTGCTAGCACCTTCTCTGTGCCTGGGAAGCAGAGGTGTTCACATTGCTTCGCGGAATCGCTTTTGTGCAGAAAACAGTAACACTTGTTCAGAACGAAAGAAAGCACAGAGCCCCAGATTTTATGTTGTCCTGGAGAGCTTGCAGAGCACTGGGGAAAGGCAGGCAGAGAATTCCCTGCTAGCACCTTCTCTGTGCCTGTTCACATTGCTTCGCAGAATCGCTTTTGTGCAGAAAACAGTAACACTTGTTCAGAACGAAAGAAAGCACAGAGCCCCAGATTTTATGTTGTCCTGGAGAGCTTGCAGAGCACTGGGGAAAGGCAGGCAGAGCGTTCCCTGCTAGCACCTTTTCTGTGCCTGGGAAGCAGAAGTGTTCACATTGCTTCGCAGAATCGCTTTTGTGCAGAAAACAGTAACACTTGTTCAGAACGAAAGAAAGCACAGAGCCCCAGATTTGCTGTTGTCCTGGAGAGCTTGCAGAGCACTGGGGAAAGGCAGGCAGAGAATTCCCTGCTAGCACCTTCTCTGTGCCTGGGAAGCAGAGTGTTCACATTGCTTCGCAGAATCGCTTTTGTGCAGAAAACACTAACACTTGTTCAGAACGAAAGAAAGCACAGAGCCCCAGATTTGCTGTTGTCCTGGAGAGCTCGCAGAGCACTGGGGAAAGGCAGGCAGAGAATTCCCTGCTAGCGCCTTCTCTCTGCCTGGGAAGCAGAAGTGTTCACATTGCCTCACAGAATGACTTTTGTGCAGAAAACAGTAACACTTGTTCAGAACGAAAGAAAGCACAGAGCCCCAGATTTTATGTTGTCCTGGAGAGCTTGCAGAGCACTGGGGAAAGGCAGGCAGAGTCTTCCCTGCTAGCACCTTCTCTGTGCCTGTTCACATTGCTTCGCAGAATCGCTTTTGTGCAGAAAACAGTAACACTTGTTCAAAACGAAAGAAAGCACAGAGCGCCAGATTTTATGTTGTCCTGGAGAGCTTGCAGAGCACTGGGTAAAGGCAGGCAGAGAATTCCCTGCTAGCACCTTCTCTGTGCGTGTTCACATTGCTTCGCAGAATCGCTTTTGTGCAGAAAACAGTAACACTTGTTCAGAACGAAAGAAAGCACAGAGCCCCAGATTTGTTGTTGTCCTGGAGAGCTTGCAGAGCACTGGGGAAAGGCAGGCAGAGAATTCCCTGCTAGCACCTTCTCTGTGCCTGGGAAGCAGAAATGTTCACATTGCTTCGCGGAATCGCTTTTGTGCAGAAAACAGTAACACTTGTTCAAAACGAAAGAAAGCACAGAGCCCCAGATTTGTTGTTGTCCTGGAGAGCTTGCAGAGCACTGGGGAAAGGCAGGCAGAGAATTCCCTGCTAGAACCTTCTCTGTGCCTGGGAAGCAGAGTGTTCACATTGCTTCGCGGAATCGCTTTTGTGCAGAAAACAGTAACAGTTGTTCATAACGAAAGAAAGCACGGAGCCCCAGAATTGCTGTTGTCCTGGAGAGCTTGCAGAGCACTGGGGAAAGGCAGGCAGAGAATTCCCTGCTAGCGCCTTCTCTCTGCCTGGGAAGCAGAAGTGTTCACATTGCCTCACAGAATGACTTTTGTGCAGAAAACAGTAACACTTGTTCAGAACGAAAGAAAGCACAGAGCCCCAGATTTTATGTTGTCCTGGAGAGCTTGCAGAGCACTGGGGAAAGGCAGGCAGAGAATTCCCTGCTAGCACCTTCTCTGTGCCTGTTCACATTGCTTCGCAGAATCGCTTTTGTGCAGAAAACAGTAACACTTGTTCAGAACGAAAGAAAGCACAGAGCCCCAGATTTGCTGTTGTCCTGGAGAGCTTGCAGAGCACTGGGGAAAGGCAGGCAGAGAATTCCCTGCTAGCACCTTCTCTGTGCCTGGGAAGCAGAGTGTTCACATTGCTTCGCAGAATCGCTTTTGTGCAGAAAACAGTAACACTTGTTCAGAACGAAAGAAAGCACAGAGCCCCAGATTTTATGTTGTCCTGGAGAGCTTGCAGAGCACTGGGGAAAGGCAGGCAGAGAATTCCCTGCTAGCACCTTCTCTGTGCCTGGGAAGCAGAGTGTTCACATTGCTTCGCGGAATCGCTTTTGTGCAGAAAACACTAACACTTGTTCAGAACGAAAGAAAGCACAGAGCCCCAGATTTTATGTTGTCCTGGAGAGCTTGCAGAGCACTGGGGAAAGGCAGGCAGAGAATTCCCTGCTAGCACCTTCTCTGTGCCTGTTCACATTGATTCGCAGAATCGCTTTTGTGCAGAAAACAGTAACACTTGTTCAGAATGAAAGAAAGCACAGAGCCCCAGATTTGCTTTTGTCCTGGAGAGCTTGCAGAGCACTGGGGAAAGGCAGGCAGAGAATTCCCTGCTAGCACCTTCTCTGTGCCTGGGAAGCAGAGTGTTCACATTGCTTCGCAGAATCGCTTTTGTGCAGAAAACACTAACACTTGTTCAGAATGAAAGAAAGCACAGAGCCCCAGAATTGCTGTTGTCCTGGAGAGCTTGCAGAGCAGTGGGGAAAGGCAGGCAGAGAATTCCCTGCTAGCGCCTTCTCTCTGCCTGGGAAGCAGAAGTGTTCACATTGCCTCACAGAATGACTTTTGTGCAGAAAACAGTAACACTTGTTCAGAACGAAAGAAAGCACAGAGCCCCAGATTTTATGTTGTCCTGGAGAGCTTGCAGAGCACTGGGGAAAGGCAGGCAGAGAATTCCCTGCTAGAACCTTCTCTGTGCCTGGGAAGCAGAGTGTTCACATTGCTTCGCAGAATCGCTTTTGTGCAGAAAACAGTAACACTTGTTCAGAACGAAAGAAAGCACAGAGCCCCAGAATTGCTGTTGTCCTGGAGAGCTTGCAGAGCACTGGGGAAAGGCAGGCAGAGAATTCCCTGCTAGCGCCTTCTCTCTGCCTGGGAAGCAGAAGTGTTCACATTGCCTCACAGAATGACTTTTGTGCAGAAAACAGTAACACTTGTTCAGAACGAAAGAAAGCACAGAGCCCCAGATTTTATGTTGTCCTGGAGAGCTTGCAGAGCACTGGGGAAAGGCAGGCAGAGAATTCCCTGCTAGCACCTTCTCTGTGCCTGTTCACATTGCTTCGCAGAATCGCTTTTGTGCAGAAAACAGTAACACTTGTTCAGAACGAAAGAAAGCACAGAGCCCCAGATTTTATGTTGTCCTGGAGAGCTTGCAGAGCACTGGGGAAAGACAGGCAGAGAATTCCCTGCTAGCACCTTCTCTGTGCCTGGGAAGCAGAAGTGTTCACATTGCTTCGCAGAATCGCTTTTGTGCAGAAAACAGTAACACTTGTTCAGAACGAAAGAAAGCACAGAGCCCCAGATTTTATGTTGTCCTGGAGAGCTTGCAGAGCACTGGGGAAAGGCAGGCAGAGAATTCCCTGCTAGCACCTTCTCTGTGCCTGGGAAGCAGAGTGTTCACATTGCTTTGCAGAATCGCTTTTGTGCAGAAAACACTAACACTTGTTCAGAATGAAAGACAGCACAGAGCCCCAGATTTGCTGTTGTCCTGGAGAGCTTGCAGAGCACTGGGGAAAGGCAGGCAGAGAATTCCCTGCTAGCACCTTTTCTGTGCCTGGAAAGCAGAAGTGTTCACATTGCTTCGCAGAATCGCTTTTGTGCAGAAAACAGTAACACTTGTTCAGAACGAAAGAAAGCACAGAGCCCCAGATTTTATGTTGTCCTGGAGAGCTTGCAGAGCACTGGGGAAAGGCAGGCAGAGAATTCCCTGCTAGCACCTTCTCTGTTCCTGTTCACATTGCTTCGCATAATCGCTTTTGTACAGAAAACAGTAACAATTGTTCAGAAGGAAAGAAAGCACAGAGCCCCAGATTTGTTGTTGTCCTGGAGAGCTTGCAGAGCACTGGGGAAAGGCAGGCAGAGAATTCCCTGCTAGCACCTTCTCTGTGCGTGTTCACATTGCTTCGCAGAATCGCTTTTGTGCAGAAAACAGTAACACTTGTTCAGAACGAAAGAAAGCACAGAGCCCCAGATTTGCTGTTGTCCTGGAGAGCTTGCAGAGCACTGGGGAAAGGCAGGCAGAGCATTCCCTGCTAGCACCTTCTCTGTGCCTGGGAAGCAGAAGTGTTCACATTGCCTCACAGAATTGCTTTTGTGCAGAAAACAGTAACACTTGTTCAAAACGAAAGAAAGCACAGAGCCCCAGATTTTATGTTGTCCTGGAGAGCTTGCAGAGCACTGGGGAAAGGCAGGCAGAGAATTCCCTGCTAGCACCTTCTCTGTGCCTGGGAAGCAGAAGTGTTCACATTGCGTCGCAGAATCGCTTTTGTGCAGAAAACAGTAACACTTGTTCAGAATGAAAGAAAGCACAGAGCCCCAGAATTGCTGTTGTCCTGGAGAGCTTGCAGAGCACTGGGGAAAGGCAGGCAGAGAATTCCCTGCTAGCGCCTTCTCTCTGCCTGGGAAGCAGAAGTGTTCACATTGCCTCACAGAATGACTTTTGTGCAGAAAACAGTAACACTTGTTCAGAACGAAAGAAAGCACAGAGCCCCAGATTTTATGTTGTCCTGGAGAGCTTGGAGAGCACTGGGGAAAGGCAGGCAGAGAATTCCCTGCTAGCACCTTCTCTGTGCCTTTTCACATTGCTTCGCGGAATCGCTTTTGTGCAGAAAACAGTAACAGTTGTTCATAACGAAAGAAAGCACAGAGCCCCAGATTTTATGTTGTCCTGGAGAGCTTGCAGAGCACTGGGGAAAGGCAGGCAGAGAATTCCCTGCTAGCACCTTCTCTGTGCCTGTTCACATTGCTTCGCAGAATCGCTTTTGTGCAGAAAACAGTAACACTTGTTCAGAACGAAAGAAAGCACAGAGCGCCAGATTTTATGTTGTCCTGGAGAGCTTGCAGAGCACTGGGGAAAGGCAGGCAGAGCATTCCCTGCTAGCACCTTCTCTGTGCCTGGGAAGCAGAGGTGTTCACATTGCTTCGCGGAATCGCTTTTGTGCAGAAAACAGTAACACTTGTTCAGAACGAAAGAAAGCACAGAGCGCCAGATTTTATGTTGTCCTGGAGAGCTTGCAGAGCACTGGGGAAAGGCAGGCAGAGAATTCCCTGCTAGCGCCTTCTCTCTGCCTGGGAAGCAGAAGTGTTCACATTGCCTCACAGAATGACTTTTGTGCAGAAAACAGTAACACTTGTTCAGAACGAAAGAAAGCACAGAGCCCCAGATTTTATGTTGTCCTGGAGAGCTTGCAGAGCACTGGGGAAAGGCAGGCAGAGAATTCCCTGCTAGCACCTTCTCTGTGCGTGTTCACATTGCTTCGCAGAATCGCTTTTGTGCAGAAAACAGTAACACTTGTTCAGAACGAAAGAAAGCACAGAGCGCCAGATTTTATGTTGTCCTGGAGAGCTTGCAGAGCACTGGGGAAAGGCAGGCAGAGAATTCCCTGCTAGCACCTTCTCTGTGCCTGGGAAGCAGAGGTGTTCACATTGCTTCGCGGAATCGCTTTTGTGCAGAAAACAGTAACACTTGTTCAGAACGAAAGAAAGCACAGAGCCCCAGATTTTATGTTGTCCTGGAGAGCTTGCAGAGCACTGGGGAAAGGCAGGCAGAGAATTCCCTGCTAGCACCTTCTCTGTGCCTGTTCACATTGCTTCGCAGAATCGCTTTTGTGCAGAAAACAGTAACACTTGTTCAGAACGAAAGAAAGCACAGAGCCCCAGATTTTATGTTGTCCTGGAGAGCTTGCAGAGCACTGGGGAAAGGCAGGCAGAGCGTTCCCTGCTAGCACCTTTTCTGTGCCTGGGAAGCAGAAGTGTTCACATTGCTTCGCAGAATCGCTTTTGTGCAGAAAACACTAACACTTGTTCAGAACGAAAGAAAGCACAGAGCCCCAGATTTGCTGTTGTCCTGGAGAGCTTGCAGAGCACTGGGGAAAGGCAGGCAGAGAATTCCCTGCTAGCGCCTTCTCTCTGCCTGGGAAGCAGAAGTGTTCACATTGCCTCACAGAATGACTTTTGTGCAGAAAACAGTAACACTTGTTCAGAACGAAAGAAAGCACAGAGCCCCAGATTTTATGTTGTCCTGGAGAGCTTGCAGAGCACTGGGGAAAGGCAGGCAGAGAATTCCCTGCTAGCACCTTCTCTGTGCCTGTTCACGTTGCTTCGCAGAATCGCTTTTGTGCAGAAAACAGTAACACTTGTTCAGAACGAAAGAAAGCACAGAGCCCCAGATTTTATGTTGTCCTGGAGAGCTTGCAGAGCACTGGGGAAAGACAGGCAGAGAATTCCCTGCTAGCACCTTCTCTGTGCCTGGGAAGCAGAAGTGTTCACATTGCTTCGCAGAATCGCTTTTGTGCAGAAAACAGTAACACTTGTTCAGAACGAAAGAAAGCACAGAGCCCCAGATTTTATGTTGTCCTGGAGAGCTTGCAGAGCACTGGGGAAAGGCAGGCAGAGAATTCCCTGCTAGCACCTTCTCTGTGCCTGGGAAGCAGAGTGTTCACATTGCTTTGCAGAATCGCTTTTGTGCAGAAAACACTAACACTTGTTCAGAATGAAAGACAGCACAGAGCCCCAGATTTGCTGTTGTCCTGGAGAGCTTGCAGAGCACTGGGGAAAGGCAGGCAGAGAATTCCCTGCTAGCACCTTTTCTGTGCCTGGAAAGCAGAAGTGTTCACATTGCTTCGCAGAATCGCTTTTGTGCAGAAAACAGTAACACTTGTTCAGAACGAAAGAAAGCACAGAGCCCCAGATTTTATGTTGTCCTGGAGAGCTTGCAGAGCACTGGGGAAAGGCAGGCAGAGAATTCCCTGCTAGCACCTTCTCTGTTCCTGTTC
Organism: Strix aluco; assembly: GCF_031877795.1. Lineage (NCBI taxonomy): Eukaryota > Metazoa > Chordata > Aves > Strigiformes > Strigidae > Strix > Strix aluco. The sequence goes on along the minus strand of NC_133957.1, from coordinate 3,231,023 downwards.
ACATTGCTTCGCAGAATCGCTTTTGTACAGAAAACAGTAACAATTGTTCAGAAGGAAAGAAAGCACAGAGCCCCAGATTTGTTGTTGTCCTGGAGAGCTTGCAGAGCACTGGGGAAAGGCAGGCAGAGAATTCCCTGCTAGCACCTTCTCTGTGCGTGTTCACATTGCTTTGCAGAATCGCTTTTGTGCAGAAAACAGTAACACTTGTTCAGAACGAAAGAAAGCACAGAGCCCCAGATTTGCTGTTGTCCTGGAGAGCTTGCAGAGCACTGGGGAAAGGCAGGCAGAGCATTCCCTGCTAGCACCTTCTCTGTGCCTGGGAAGCAGAAGTGTTCACATTGCCTCACAGAATTGCTTTTGTGCAGAAAACAGTAACACTTGTTCAAAACGAAAGAAAGCACAGAGCCCCAGATTTTATGTTGTCCTGGAGAGCTTGCAGAGCACTGGGGAAAGGCAGGCAGAGAATTCCCTGCTAGCACCTTCTCTGTGCCTGGGAAGCAGAAGTGTTCACATTGCGTCGCAGAATCGCTTTTGTGCAGAAAACAGTAACACTTGTTCAGAATGAAAGAAAGCACAGAGCCCCAGAATTGCTGTTGTCCTGGAGAGCTTGCAGAGCACTGGGGAAAGGCAGGCAGAGAATTCCCTGCTAGCGCCTTCTCTCTGCCTGGGAAGCAGAAGTGTTCACATTGCCTCACAGAATGACTTTTGTGCAGAAAACAGTAACACTTGTTCAGAACGAAAGAAAGCACAGAGCCCCAGATTTTATGTTGTCCTGGAGAGCTTGCAGAGCACTGGGGAAAGGCAGGCAGAGAATTCCCTGCTAGCACCTTCTCTGTGCCTGTTCACATTGCTTCGCAGAATCGCTTTTGTGCAGAAAACAGTAACACTTGTTCAGAACGAAAGAAAGCACAGAGCGCCAGATTTTATGTTGTCCTGGAGAGCTTGCAGAGCACTGGGGAAAGGCAGGCAGAGCATTCCCTGCTAGCACCTTCTCTGTTCCTGTTCACATTGCTTCGCAGAATCGCTTTTGTACAGAAAACAGTAACAATTGTTCAGAAGGAAAGAAAGCACAGAGCCCCAGATTTGTTGTTGTCCTGGAGAGCTTGCAGAGCACTGGGGAAAGGCAGGCAGAGAATTCCCTGCTAGCACCTTCTCTGTGCGTGTTCACATTGCTTCGCAGAATCGCTTTTGTGCAGAAAACAGTAACACTTGTTCAGAACGAAAGAAAGCACAGAGCCCCAGATTTGCTGTTGTCCTGGAGAGCTTGCAGAGCACTGGGGAAAGGCAGGCAGAGCATTCCCTGCTAGCACCTTCTCTGTGCCTGGGAAGCAGAAGTGTTCACATTGCCTCACAGAATTGCTTTTGTGCAGAAAACAGTAACACTTGTTCAAAACGAAAGAAAGCACAGAGCCCCAGATTTGTTGTTGTCCTGGAGAGCTTGCAGAGCACTGGGGAAAGGCAGGCAGAGAATTCCCTGCTAGCACCTTCTCTGTGCCTGGGAAGCAGAAGTGTTCACATTGCGTCGCAGAATCGCTTTTGTGCAGAAAACACTAACACTTGTTCAGAATGAAAGAAAGCACAGAGCCCCAGATTTGCTGTTGTCCTGGAGAGCTTGCAGAGCACTGGGGAAAGGCAGGCAGAGAATTCCCTGCTAGCACCTTCTCTGTGCCTGGGAAGCAGAGTGTTCACATTGCTTCGCAGAATCGCTTTTGTGCAGAAAACACTAACACTTGTTCAGAACGAAAGAAAGCACAGAGCCCCAGAATTGCTGTTGTCCTGGAGAGCTTGCAGAGCACTGGGGAAAGGCAGGCAGAGAATTCCCTGCTAGCGCCTTCTCTCTGCCTGGGAAGCAGAAGTGTTCACATTGCCTCACAGAATGACTTTTGTGCAGAAAACAGTAACACTTGTTCAGAACGAAAGAAAGCACAGAGCCCCAGATTTTATGTTGTCCTGGAGAGCTTGCAGAGCACTGGGGAAAGGCAGGCAGAGAATTCCCTGCTAGCACCTTCTCTGTGCGTGTTCACATTGCTTCGCAGAATCGCTTTTGTGCAGAAAACAGTAACACTTGTTCAGAACGAAAGAAAGCACAGAGCGCCAGATTTTATGTTGTCCTGGAGAGCTTGCAGAGCACTGGGGAAAGGCAGGCAGAGAATTCCCTGCTAGCACCTTCTCTGTGCCTGGGAAGCAGAGGTGTTCACATTGCTTCGCGGAATCGCTTTTGTGCAGAAAACAGTAACACTTGTTCAGAACGAAAGAAAGCACAGAGCCCCAGATTTTATGTTGTCCTGGAGAGCTTGCAGAGCACTGGGGAAAGGCAGGCAGAGAATTCCCTGCTAGCACCTTCTCTGTGCCTGTTCACATTGCTTCGCAGAATCGCTTTTGTGCAGAAAACAGTAACACTTGTTCAGAACGAAAGAAAGCACAGAGCCCCAGATTTTATGTTGTCCTGGAGAGCTTGCAGAGCACTGGGGAAAGGCAGGCAGAGCGTTCCCTGCTAGCACCTTTTCTGTGCCTGGGAAGCAGAAGTGTTCACATTGCTTCGCAGAATCGCTTTTGTGCAGAAAACACTAACACTTGTTCAGAACGAAAGAAAGCACAGAGCCCCAGATTTGCTGTTGTCCTGGAGAGCTTGCAGAGCACTGGGGAAAGGCAGGCAGAGAATTCCCTGCTAGCGCCTTCTCTCTGCCTGGGAAGCAGAAGTGTTCACATTGCCTCACAGAATGACTTTTGTGCAGAAAACAGTAACACTTGTTCAGAACGAAAGAAAGCACAGAGCCCCAGATTTTATGTTGTCCTGGAGAGCTTGCAGAGCACTGGGGAAAGTCAGGCAGAGAATTCCCTGCTAGCACCTTCTCTGTGCCTGTTCACGTTGCTTCGCAGAATCGCTTTTGTGCAGAAAACAGTAACACTTGTTCAGAACGAAAGAAAGCACAGAGCCCCAGATTTTATGTTGTCCTGGAGAGCTTGCAGAGCACTGGGGAAAGGCAGGCAGAGAATTCCCTGCTAGCACCTTCTCTGTGCCTGTTCACATTGCTTCGCAGAATCGCTTTTGTGCAGAAAACAGTAACACTTGTTCAGAACGAAAGAAAGCACAGAGCCCCAGATTTGCTGTTGTCCTGGAGAGCTTGCAGAGCACTGGGGAAAGGCAGGCAGAGAATTCCCTGCTAGCACCTTCTCTGTGCCTGGGAAGCAGAGGTGTTCACATTGCTTCGCGGAATCGCTTTTGTGCAGAAAACAGTAACACTTGTTCAGAACGAAAGAAAGCACAGAGCCCCAGATTTTATGTTGTCCTGGAGAGCTTGCAGAGCACTGGGGAAAGGCAGGCAGAGAATTCCCTGCTAGCACCTTCTCTGTGCCTGTTCACATTGCTTCGCAGAATCGCTTTTGTGCAGAAAACAGTAACACTTGTTCAGAACGAAAGAAAGCACAGAGCCCCAGATTTTATGTTGTCCTGGAGAGCTTGCAGAGCACTGGGGAAAGGCAGGCAGAGCGTTCCCTGCTAGCACCTTTTCTGTGCCTGGGAAGCAGAAGTGTTCACATTGCTTCGCAGAATCGCTTTTGTGCAGAAAACAGTAACACTTGTTCAGAACGAAAGAAAGCACAGAGCCCCAGATTTGCTGTTGTCCTGGAGAGCTTGCAGAGCACTGGGGAAAGACAGGCAGAGAATTCCCTGCTAGCACCTTCTCTGTGCCTGGGAAGCAGAGTGTTCACATTGCTTCGCAGAATCGCTTTTGTGCAGAAAACAGTAACACTTGTTCAGAACGAAAGAAAGCACAGAGCCCCAGATTTGCTGTTGTCCTGGAGAGCTCGCAGAGCACTGGGGAAAGGCAGGCAGAGAATTCCCTGCTAGCGCCTTCTCTCTGCCTGGGAAGCAGAAGTGTTCACATTGCCTCACAGAATGACTTTTGTGCAGAAAACAGTAACACTTGTTCAGAACGAAAGAAAGCACAGAGCCCCAGATTTTATGTTGTCCTGGAGAGCTTGCAGAGCACTGGGGAAAGGCAGGCAGAGTCTTCCCTGCTAGCACCTTCTCTGTGCCTGTTCACATTGCTTCGCAGAATCGCTTTTGTGCAGAAAACAGTAACACTTGTTCAAAACGAAAGAAAGCACAGAGCGACAGATTTTATGTTGTCCTGGAGAGCTTGCAGAGCACTGGGTAAAGGCAGGCAGAGAATTCCCTGCTAGCACCTTCTCTGTGCGTGTTCACATTGCTTCGCAGAATCGCTTTTGTGCAGAAAACAGTAACACTTGTTCAGAACGAAAGAAAGCACAGAGCCCCAGATTTTATGTTGTCCTGGAGAGCTTGCAGAGCACTGGGGAAAGGCAGGCAGAGAATTCCCTGCTAGAACCTTCTCTGTGCCTGGGAAGCAGAGTGTTCTCATTGCTTCGCGGAATCGCTTTTGTGCAGAAAACAGTAACAGTTGTTCATAACGAAAGAAAGCACGGAGCCCCAGAATTGCTGTTGTCCTGGAGAGCTTGCAGAGCAGTGGGGAAAGGCAGGCAGAGAATTCCCTGCTAGCGCCTTCTCTCTGCCTGGGAAGCAGAAGTGTTCACATTGCCTCACAGAATGACTTTTGTGCAGAAAACAGTAACACTTGTTCAGAACGAAAGAAAGCACAGAGCCCCAGATTTTATGTTGTCCTGGAGAGCTTGCAGAGCACTGGGGAAAGGCAGGCAGAGAATTCCCTGCTAGCACCTTCTCTGTGCCTGTTCACATTGCTTCGCAGAATCGCTTTTGTGCAGAAAACAGTAACACTTGTTCAGAACGAAAGAAAGCACAGAGCCCCAGATTTGCTGTTGTCCTGGAGAGCTTGCAGAGCACTGGGGAAAGGCAGGCAGAGAATTCCCTGCTAGCACCTTCTCTGTGCCTGGGAAGCAGAAGTGTTCACATTGCTTCGCAGAATCGCTTTTGTGCAGAAAACAGTAACACTTGTTCAGAACGAAAGAAAGCACAGAGCCCCAGATTTTATGTTGTCCTGGAGAGCTTGCAGAGCACTGGGGAAAGGCAGGCAGAGAATTCCCTGCTAGCACCTTCTCTGTGCCTGTTCACATTGCTTCGCAGAATCGCTTTTGTGCAGAAAACAGTAACACTTGTTCAGAACGAAAGAAAGCACAGAGCCCCAGATTTTATGTTGTCCTGGAGAGCTTGCAGAGCACTGGGGAAAGACAGGCAGAGAATTCCCTGCTAGCACCTTCTCTGTGCCTGGGAAGCAGAAGTGTTCACATTGCTTCGCAGAATCGCTTTTGTGCAGAAAACAGTAACACTTGTTCAGAACGAAAGAAAGCACAGAGCCCCAGATTTTATGTTGTCCTGGAGAGCTTGCAGAGCACTGGGGAAAGGCAGGCAGAGAATTCCCTGCTAGCACCTTCTCTGTGCCTGGGAAGCCGAAGTGTTCACATTGCCTCACAGAATGACTTTTGTGCAGAAAACAGTAACACTTGTTCAAAACGAAAGAAAGCACAGAGCGCCAGATTTTATGTTGTCCTGGAGAGCTTGCAGAGCACTGGGTAAAGGCAGGCAGAGAATTCCCTGCTAGCACCTTCTCTGTGCGTGTTCACATTGCTTCGCAGAATCGCTTTTGTGCAGAAAACAGTAACACTTGTTCAGAACGAAAGAAAGCACAGAGCCCCAGATTTGTTGTTGTCCTGGAGAGCTTGCAGAGCACTGGGGAAAGGCAGGCAGAGAATTCCCTGCTAGAACCTTCTCTGTGCCTGGGAAGCAGAGTGTTCTCATTGCTTCGCGGAATCGCTTTTGTGCAGAAAACAGTAACAGTTGTTCATAACGAAAGAAAGCACGGAGCCCCAGAATTGCTGTTGTCCTGGAGAGCTTGCAGAGCAGTGGGGAAAGGCAGGCAGAGAATTCCCTGCTAGCGCCTTCTCTCTGCCTGGGAAGCAGAAGTGTTCACATTGCCTCACAGAATGACTTTTGTGCAGAAAACAGTAACACTTGTTCAGAACGAAAGAAAGCACAGAGCCCCAGATTTTATGTTGTCCTGGAGAGCTTGCAGAGCACTGGGGAAAGGCAGGCAGAGAATTCCCTGCTAGCACCTTCTCTGTGCCTGTTCACATTGCTTCGCAGAATCGCTTTTGTGCAGAAAACAGTAACACTTGTTCAGAACGAAAGAAAGCACAGAGCCCCAGATTTGCTGTTGTCCTGGAGAGCTTGCAGAGCACTGGGGAAAGGCAGGCAGAGAATTCCCTGCTAGCACCTTCTCTGTGCCTGGGAAGCAGAAGTGTTCACATTGCTTCGCAGAATCGCTTTTGTGCAGAAAACAGTAACACTTGTTCAGAACGAAAGAAAGCACAGAGCCCCAGATTTTATGTTGTCCTGGAGAGCTTGCAGAGCACTGGGGAAAGGCAGGCAGAGAATTCCCTGCTAGCACCTTCTCTGTGCCTGGGAAGCAGAGTGTTCACATTGCTTCGCAGAATCGCTTTTGTGCAGAAAACACTAACACTTGTTCAGAACGAAAGAACGCACAGAGCCCCAGATTTTATGTTGTCCTGGAGAGCTTGCAGAGCACTGGGGAAAGGCAGGCAGAGAATTCCCTGCTAGCACCTTCTCTGTGCCTGGGAAGCAGAGTGTTCACATTGCTTCGCGGAATCGCTTTTGTGCAGAAAACACTAACACTTGTTCAGAACGAAAGAAAGCACAGAGCCCCAGATTTTATGTTGTCCTGGAGAGCTTGCAGAGCACTGGGGAAAGGCAGGCAGAGAATTCCCTGCTAGCACCTTCTCTGTGCCTGTTCACATTGATTCGCAGAATCGCTTTTGTGCAGAAAACAGTAACACTTGTTCAGAATGAAAGAAAGCACAGAGCCCCAGATTTGCTTTTGTCCTGGAGAGCTTGCAGAGCACTGGGGAAAGGCAGGCAGAGAATTCCCTGCTAGCACCTTCTCTGTGCCTGGGAAGCAGAGTGTTCACATTGCCTCACAGAATGACTTTTGTGCAGAAAACAGTAACACTTGTTCAGAACGAAAGAAAGCACAGAGCCCCAGATTTTATGTTGTCCTGGAGAGCTTGCAGAGCACTGGGGAAAGGCAGGCAGAGAATTCCCTGCTAGAACCTTCTCTGTGCCTGGGAAGCAGAGTGTTCACATTGCTTCGCAGAATCGCTTTTGTGCAGAAAACAGTAACACTTGTTCAGAACGAAAGAAAGCACAGAGCCCCAGAATTGCTGTTGTCCTGGAGAGCTTGCAGAGCACTGGGGAAAGGCAGGCAGAGAATTCCCTGCTAGCGCCTTCTCTCTGCCTGGGAAGCCGAAGTGTTCACATTGCCTCACAGAATGACTTTTGTGCAGAAAACAGTAACACTTGTTCAGAACGAAAGAAAGCACAGAGCCCCAGATTTTATGTTGTCCTGGAGAGCTTGCAGAGCACTGGGGAAAGGCAGGCAGAGAATTCCCTGCTAGCACCTTCTCTGTGCCTGTTCACATTGCTTCGCAGAATCGCTTTTGTGCAGAAAACAGTAACACTTGTTCAGAACGAAAGAAAGCACAGAGCCCCAGATTTGCTGTTGTCCTGGAGAGCTTGCAGAGCACTGGGGAAAGGCAGGCAGAGAATTCCCTGCTAGCACCTTTTCTGTGCCTGGAAAGCAGAAGTGTTCACATTGCTTCGCAGAATCGCTTTTGTGCAGAAAACACTAACACTTGTTCAGAACGAAAGAAAGCACAGAGCCCCAGATTTTATGTTGTCCTGGAGAGCTTGCAGAGCACTGGGGAAAGGCAGGCAGAGAATTCCCTGCTAGCACCTTCTCTGTGCCTGGGAAGCAGAAGTGTTCACATTGCGTCGCAGAATCGCTTTTGTGCAGAAAACAGTAACACTTGTTCAGAATGAAAGAAAGCACAGAGCCCCAGATTTGCTGTTGTCCTGGAGAGCTTGCAGAGCACTGGGGAAAGGCAGGCAGAGAATTCCCTGCTAGCACCTTCTCTGTGCATGGGAAACAGAAGTGTTCACATTGCTTCGCGGAATCGCTTTAGTGCAGTAAACAGTAACACTTGTTCAGAACGAAAGAAAGCACAGAGCCCCAGACTTTATGTTGTCCTGGAGAGCTTGCAGAGCACTGGGGAAAGGCAGGCAGAGAATTCCCTGCTAGCACCTTCTCTGTGCCTGTTCACATTGCTTCGCAGAATCGCTTTTGTGCAGAAAACAGTAACACTTGTTCAGAACGAAAGAAAGCACAGAGCCCCAGATTTGCTGTTGTCCTGGAGAGCTTGCAGAGCACTGGGGAAAGGCAGGCAGAGCATTCCCTGCTAGCACCTTCTCTGTGCCTGGGAAGCAGAAGTGTTCACATTGCCTCACAGAATTGCTTTTGTGCAGAAAACAGTAACACTTGTTCAAAACGAAAGAAAGCACAGAGCCCCAGATTTGTTGTTGTCCTGGAGAGCTTGCAGAGCACTGGGGAAAGGCAGGCAGAGAATTCCCTGCTAGCACCTTCTCTGTGCCTGGGAAGCAGAAGTGTTCACATTGCGTCGCAGAATCGCTTTTGTGCAGAAAACAGTAACACTTGTTCAGAATGAAAGAAAGCACAGAGCCCCAGATTTGTTGTTGTCCTGGAGAGCTTGCAGAGCACTGGGGAAAGGCAGGCAGAGAATTCCCTGCTAGCACCTTCTCTGTGCCTGTTCACATTGCTTCGCAGAATCGCTTTTGTGCAGAAAACAGTAACACTTGTTCAGAACGAAAGAAAGCACAGAGCCCCAGATTTTATGTTGTCCTGGAGAGCTTGCAGAGCACTGGGGAAAGGCAGGCAGAGCGTTCCCTGCTAGCACCTTTTCTGTGCCTGGGAAGCAGAAGTGTTCACATTGCTTCGCAGAATCGCTTTTGTGCAGAAAACAGTAACACTTGTTCAGAACGAAAGAAAGCACAGAGCCCCAGATTTTATGTTGTCCTGGAGAGCTTGCAGAGCACTGGGGAAAGGCAGGCAGAGAATTCCCTGCTAGCACCTTCTCTGTGCCTGGGAAGCAGAAGTGTTCACATTGCTTCGCAGAATCGCTTTTGTGCAGAAAACACTAACACTTGTTCAGAACGAAAGAAAGCACAGAGCCCCAGATTTGCTGTTGTCCTGGAGAGCTCGCAGAGCACTGGGGAAAGGCAGGCAGAGAATTCCCTGCTAGCGCCTTCTCTCTGCCTGGGAAGCAGAAGTGTTCACATTGCCTCACAGAATGACTTTTGTGCAGAAAACAGTAACACTTGTTCAGAACGAAAGAAAGCACAGAGCCCCAGATTTTATGTTGTCCTGGAGAGCTTGCAGAGCACTGGGGAAAGGCAGGCAGAGTCTTCCCTGCTAGCACCTTCTCTGTGCCTGTTCACATTGCTTCGCAGAATCGCTTTTGTGCAGAAAACAGTAACACTTGTTCAAAACGAAAGAAAGCACAGAGCGCCAGATTTTATGTTGTCCTGGAGAGCTTGCAGAGCACTGGGTAAAGGCAGGCAGAGAATTCCCTGCTAGCACCTTCTCTGTGCGTGTTCACATTGCTTCGCAGAATCGCTTTTGTGCAGAAAACAGTAACACTTGTTCAGAACGAAAGAAAGCACAGAGCCCCAGATTTGTTGTTGTCCTGGAGAGCTTGCAGAGCACTGGGGAAAGGCAGGCAGAGAATTCCCTGCTAGAACCTTCTCTGTGCCTGGGAAGCAGAGTGTTCTCATTGCTTCGCGGAATCGCTTTTGTGCAGAAAACAGTAACAGTTGTTCAGAACGAAAGAAAGCACGGAGCCCCAGAATTGCTGTTGTCCTGGAGAGCTTGCAGAGCACTGGGGAAAGGCAGGCAGAGAATTCCCTGCTAGCGCCTTCTCTCTGCCTGGGAAGCAGAAGTGTTCACATTGCCTCACAGAATGACTTTTGTGCAGAAAACAGTAACACTTGTTCAGAACGAAAGAAAGCACAGAGCCCCAGATTTTATGTTGTCCTGGAGAGCTTGCAGAGCACTGGGGAAAGGCAGGCAGAGAATTCCCTGCTAGCACCTTCTCTGTGCCTGTTCACATTGCTTCGCAGAATCGCTTTTGTGCAGAAAACAGTAACACTTGTTCAGAACGAAAGAAAGCACAGAGCCCCAGATTTGCTGTTGTCCTGGAGAGCTTGCAGAGCACTGGGGAAAGGCAGGCAGAGAATTCCCTGCTAGCACCTTCTCTGTGCCTGGGAAGCAGAAGTGTTCACATTGCTTCGCAGAATCGCTTTTGTGCAGAAAACAGTAACACTTGTTCAGAACGAAAGAAAGCACAGAGCCCCAGATTTTATGTTGTCCTGGAGAGCTTGCAGAGCACTGGGGAAAGGCAGGCAGAGAATTCCCTGCTAGCACCTTCTCTGTGCCTGGGAAGCAGAGTGTTCACATTGCTTCGCAGAATCGCTTTTGTGCAGAAAACACTAACACTTGTTCAGAACGAAAGAAAGCACAGAGCCCCAGATTTTATGTTGTCCTGGAGAGCTTGCAGAGCACTGGGGAAAGGCAGGCAGAGAATTCCCTGCTAGCACCTTCTCTGTGCCTGGGAAGCAGAGTGTTCACATTGCTTCGCGGAATCGCTTTTGTGCAGAAAACACTAACACTTGTTCAGAACGAAAGAAAGCACAGAGCCCCAGATTTTATGTTGTCCTGGAGAGCTTGCAGAGCACTGGGGAAAGGCAGGCAGAGAATTCCCTGCTAGCACCTTCTCTGTGCCTGTTCACATTGATTCGCAGAATCGCTTTTGTGCAGAAAACAGTAACACTTGTTCAGAATGAAAGAAAGCACAGAGCCCCAGATTTGCTTTTGTCCTGGAGAGCTTGCAGAGCACTGGGGAAAGGCAGGCAGAGAATTCCCTGCTAGCACCTTCTCTGTGCCTGGGAAGCAGAGTGTTCACATTGCCTCACAGAATGACTTTTGTGCAGAAAACAGTAACACTTGTTCAGAACGAAAGAAAGCACAGAGCCCCAGATTTTATGTTGTCCTGGAGAGCTTGCAGAGCACTGGGGAAAGGCAGGCAGAGAATTCCCTGCTAGAACCTTCTCTGTGCCTGGGAAGCAGAGTGTTCACATTGCTTCGCAGAATCGCTTTTGTGCAGAAAACAGTAACACTTGTTCAGAACGAAAGAAAGCACAGAGCCCCAGAATTGCTGTTGTCCTGGAGAGCTTGCAGAGCACTGGGGAAAGGCAGGCAGAGAATTCCCTGCTAGCGCCTTCTCTCTGCCTGGGAAGCCGAAGTGTTCACATTGCCTCACAGAATGACTTTTGTGCAGAAAACAGTAACACTTGTTCAGAACGAAAGAAAGCACAGAGCCCCAGATTTTATGTTGTCCTGGAGAGCTTGCAGAGCACTGGGGAAAGACAGGCAGAGAATTCCCTGCTAGCACCTTCTCTGTGCCTGTTCACATTGCTTCGCAGAATCGCTTTTGTGCAGAAAACAGTAACACTTGTTCAGAACGAAAGAAAGCACAGAGCCCCAGATTTTATGTTGTCCTGGAGAGCTTGCAGAGCACTGGGGAAAGACAGGCAGAGAATTCCCTGCTAGCACCTTCTCTGTGCCTGGGAAGCAGAAGTGTTCACATTGCTTCGCAGAATCGCTTTTGTGCAGAAAACAGTAACACTTGTTCAGAACGAAAGAAAGCACAGAGCCCCAGATTTTATGTTGTCCTGGAGAGCTTGCAGAGCACTGGGGAAAGGCAGGCAGAGAATTCCCTGCTAGCACCTTCTCTGTGCCTGGGAAGCAGAAGTGTTCACATTGCTTTGCAGAATCGCTTTTGTGCAGAAAACACTAACACTTGTTCAGAATGAAAGACAGCACAGAGCCCCAGATTTGCTGTTGTCCTGGAGAGCTTGCAGAGCACTGGGGAAAGGCAGGCAGAGAATTCCCTGCTAGCACCTTTTCTGTGCCTGGAAAGCAGAAGTGTTCACATTGCTTCGCAGAATCGCTTTTGTGCAGAAAACAGTAACACTTGTTCAGAACGAAAGAAAGCACAGAGCCCCAGATTTTATGTTGTCCTGGAGAGCTTGCAGAGCACTGGGGAAAGGCAGGCAGAGAATTCCCTGCTAGCACCTTCTCTGTGCCTGGGAAGCAGAAGTGTTCACATTGCGTCGCAGAATCGCTTTTGTGCAGAAAACAGTAACACTTGTTCAGAATGAAAGAAAGCACAGAGCCCCAGATTTGCTGTTGTCCTGGAGAGCTTGCAGAGCACTGGGGAAAGGCAGGCAGAGAATTCCCTGCTAGCACCTTCTCTGTGCATGGGAAACAGAAGTGTTCACATTGCTTCGCGGAATCGCTTTAGTGCAGTAAACAGTAACACTTGTTCAGAACGAAAGAAAGCACAGAGCCCCAGACTTTATGTTGTCCTGGAGAGCTTGCAGAGCACTGGGGAAAGGCAGGCAGAGAATTCCCTGCTAGCACCTTCTCTGTGCGTGTTCACATTGCTTCGCAGAATCGCTTTTGTGCAGAAAACAGTAACACTTGTTCAGAACGAAAGAAAGCACAGAGCCCCAGACTTTATGTTGTCCTGGAGAGCTTGCAGAGCACTGGGGAAAGGCAGGCAGAGAATTCCCTGCTAGCACCTTCTCTGTGCCTGGGAAGCAGAAGTGTTCACATTGCCTCACAGAATTGCTTTTGTGCAGAAAACAGTAACACTTGTTCAAAACGAAAGAAAGCACAGAGCCCCAGATTTGTTGTTGTCCTGGAGAGCTTGCAGAGCACTGGGGAAAGGCAGGCAGAGAATTCCCTGCTAGCACCTTCTCTGTGCCTGGGAAGCAGAAGTGTTCACATTGCGTCGCAGAATCGCTTTTGTGCAGAAAACAGTAACACTTGTTCAGAATGAAAGAAAGCACAGAGCCCCAGATTTGCTGTTGTCCTGGAGAGCTTGCAGAGCACTGGGGAAAGGCAGGCAGAGAATTCCCTGCTAGTACCTTCTCTGTGCCTGGGAAGCAGAAGTGTTCACATTGCTTCGCGGAATCGCTTTTGTGCAGAAAACACTAACACTTGTTCAGAACGAAAGAAAGCACAGAGCCCCAGAATTGCTGTTGTCCTGGAGAGCTTGCAGAGCACTGGGGAAAGGCAGGCAGAGAATTCCCTGCTAGCGCCTTCTCTCTGCCTGGGAAGCAGAAGTGTTCACATTGCTTCGCGGAATCGCTTTTGTGCAGAAAACAGTAACACTTGTTCAGAACGAAAGAAAGCACAGAGCCCCAGATTTTATGTTGTCCTGGAGAGCTTGCAGAGCACTGGGGAAAGGCAGGCAGAGAATTCCCTGCTAGCACCTTCTCTGTGCCTGGGAAGCAGAAGTGTTCACATTGCTTCGCAGAATCGCTTTTGTGCAGAAAACACTAACACTTGTTCAGAACGAAAGAAAGCACAGAGCCCCAGATTTGCTGTTGTCCTGGAGAGCTCGCAGAGCACTGGGGAAAGGCAGGCAGAGAATTCCCTGCTAGCGCCTTCTCTCTGCCTGGGAAGCAGAAGTGTTCACATTGCCTCACAGAATGACTTTTGTGCAGAAAACAGTAACACTTGTTCAGAACGAAAGAAAGCACAGAGCCCCAGATTTTATGTTGTCCTGGAGAGCTTGCAGAGCACTGGGGAAAGGCAGGCAGAGTCTTCCCTGCTAGCACCTTCTCTGTGCCTGTTCACATTGCTTCGCAGAATCGCTTTTGTGCAGAAAACAGTAACACTTGTTCAAAACGAAAGAAAGCACAGAGCGCCAGATTTTATGTTGTCCTGGAGAGCTTGCAGAGCACTGGGTAAAGGCAGGCAGAGAATTCCCTGCTAGCACCTTCTCTGTGCGTGTTCACATTGCTTCGCAGAATCGCTTTTGTGCAGAAAACAGTAACACTTGTTCAGAACGAAAGAAAGCACAGAGCCCCAGATTTGTTGTTGTCCTGGAGAGCTTGCAGAGCACTGGGGAAAGGCAGGCAGAGAATTCCCTGCTAGAACCTTCTCTGTGCCTGGGAAGCAGAGTGTTCTCATTGCTTCGCGGAATCGCTTTTGTGCAGAAAACAGTAACAGTTGTTCAGAACGAAAGAAAGCACGGAGCCCCAGAATTGCTGTTGTCCTGGAGAGCTTGCAGAGCACTGGGGAAAGGCAGGCAGAGAATTCCCTGCTAGCGCCTTCTCTCTGCCTGGGAAGCAGAAGTGTTCACATTGCCTCACAGAATGACTTTTGTGCAGAAAACAGTAACACTTGTTCAGAACGAAAGAAAGCACAGAGCCCCAGATTTTATGTTGTCCTGGAGAGCTTGCAGAGCACTGGGGAAAGGCAGGCAGAGAATTCCCTGCTAGCACCTTCTCTGTGCCTGTTCACATTGCTTCGCAGAATCGCTTTTGTGCAGAAAACAGTAACACTTGTTCAGAACGAAAGAAAGCACAGAGCCCCAGATTTGCTGTTGTCCTGGAGAGCTTGCAGAGCACTGGGGAAAGGCAGGCAGAGAATTCCCTGCTAGCACCTTCTCTGTGCCTGGGAAGCAGAAGTGTTCACATTGCTTCGCAGAATCGCTTTTGTGCAGAAAACAGTAACACTTGTTCAGAACGAAAGAAAGCACAGAGCCCCAGATTTTATGTTGTCCTGGAGAGCTTGCAGAGCACTGGGGAAAGGCAGGCAGAGAATTCCCTGCTAGCACCTTCTCTGTGCCTGGGAAGCAGAGTGTTCACATTGCTTCGCAGAATCGCTTTTGTGCAGAAAACACTAACACTTGTTCAGAACGAAAGAAAGCACAGAGCCCCAGATTTTATGTTGTCCTGGAGAGCTTGCAGAGCACTGGGGAAAGGCAGGCAGAGAATTCCCTGCTAGCACCTTCTCTGTGCCTGGGAAGCAGAGTGTTCACATTGCTTCGCGGAATCGCTTTTGTGCAGAAAACACTAACACTTGTTCAGAACGAAAGAAAGCACAGAGCCCCAGATTTTATGTTGTCCTGGAGAGCTTGCAGAGCACTGGGGAAAGGCAGGCAGAGAATTCCCTGCTAGCACCTTCTCTGTGCCTGTTCACATTGATTCGCAGAATCGCTTTTGTGCAGAAAACAGTAACACTTGTTCAGAATGAAAGAAAGCACAGAGCCCCAGATTTGCTTTTGTCCTGGAGAGCTTGCAGAGCACTGGGGAAAGGCAGGCAGAGAATTCCCTGCTAGCACCTTCTCTGTGCCTGGGAAGCAGAGTGTTCACATTGCCTCACAGAATGACTTTTGTGCAGAAAACAGTAACACTTGTTCAGAACGAAAGAAAGCACAGAGCCCCAGATTTTATGTTGTCCTGGAGAGCTTGCAGAGCACTGGGGAAAGGCAGGCAGAGAATTCCCTGCTAGAACCTTCTCTGTGCCTGGGAAGCAGAGTGTTCACATTGCTTCGCAGAATCGCTTTTGTGCAGAAAACAGTAACACTTGTTCAGAACGAAAGAAAGCACAGAGCCCCAGAATTGCTGTTGTCCTGGAGAGCTTGCAGAGCACTGGGGAAAGGCAGGCAGAGAATTCCCTGCTAGCGCCTTCTCTCTGCCTGGGAAGCCGAAGTGTTCACATTGCCTCACAGAATGACTTTTGTGCAGAAAACAGTAACACTTGTTCAGAACGAAAGAAAGCACAGAGCCCCAGATTTTATGTTGTCCTGGAGAGCTTGCAGAGCACTGGGGAAAGACAGGCAGAGAATTCCCTGCTAGCACCTTCTCTGTGCCTGTTCACATTGCTTCGCAGAATCGCTTTTGTGCAGAAAACAGTAACACTTGTTCAGAACGAAAGAAAGCACAGAGCCCCAGATTTTATGTTGTCCTGGAGAGCTTGCAGAGCACTGGGGAAAGACAGGCAGAGAATTCCCTGCTAGCACCTTCTCTGTGCCTGGGAAGCAGAAGTGTTCACATTGCTTCGCAGAATCGCTTTTGTGCAGAAAACAGTAACACTTGTTCAGAACGAAAGAAAGCACAGAGCCCCAGATTTTATGTTGTCCTGGAGAGCTTGCAGAGCACTGGGGAAAGGCAGGCAGAGAATTCCCTGCTAGCACCTTCTCTGTGCCTGGGAAGCAGAAGTGTTCACATTGCTTTGCAGAATCGCTTTTGTGCAGAAAACACTAACACTTGTTCAGAATGAAAGACAGCACAGAGCCCCAGATTTGCTGTTGTCCTGGAGAGCTTGCAGAGCACTGGGGAAAGGCAGGCAGAGAATTCCCTGCTAGCACCTTTTCTGTGCCTGGAAAGCAGAAGTGTTCACATTGCTTCGCAGAATCGCTTTTGTGCAGAAAACAGTAACACTTGTTCAGAACGAAAGAAAGCACAGAGCCCCAGATTTTATGTTGTCCTGGAGAGCTTGCAGAGCACTGGGGAAAGGCAGGCAGAGAATTCCCTGCTAGCACCTTCTCTGTGCCTGGGAAGCAGAAGTGTTCACATTGCGTCGCAGAATCGCTTTTGTGCAGAAAACAGTAACACTTGTTCAGAATGAAAGAAAGCACAGAGCCCCAGATTTGCTGTTGTCCTGGAGAGCTTGCAGAGCACTGGGGAAAGGCAGGCAGAGAATTCCCTGCTAGCACCTTCTCTGTGCATGGGAAACAGAAGTGTTCACATTGCTTCGCGGAATCGCTTTAGTGCAGTAAACAGTAACACTTGTTCAGAACGAAAGAAAGCACAGAGCCCCAGACTTTATGTTGTCCTGGAGAGCTTGCAGAGCACTGGGGAAAGGCAGGCAGAGAATTCCCTGCTAGCACCTTCTCTGTGCGTGTTCACATTGCTTCGCAGAATCGCTTTTGTGCAGAAAACAGTAACACTTGTTCAGAACGAAAGAAAGCACAGAGCCCCAGACTTTATGTTGTCCTGGAGAGCTTGCAGAGCACTGGGGAAAGGCAGGCAGAGAATTCCCTGCTAGCACCTTCTCTGTGCCTGGGAAGCAGAAGTGTTCACATTGCCTCACAGAATTGCTTTTGTGCAGAAAACAGTAACACTTGTTCAAAACGAAAGAAAGCACAGAGCCCCAGATTTGTTGTTGTCCTGGAGAGCTTGCAGAGCACTGGGGAAAGGCAGGCAGAGAATTCCCTGCTAGCACCTTCTCTGTGCCTGGGAAGCAGAAGTGTTCACATTGCGTCGCAGAATCGCTTTTGTGCAGAAAACAGTAACACTTGTTCAGAATGAAAGAAAGCACAGAGCCCCAGATTTGCTGTTGTCCTGGAGAGCTTGCAGAGCACTGGGGAAAGGCAGGCAGAGAATTCCCTGCTAGTACCTTCTCTGTGCCTGGGAAGCAGAAGTGTTCACATTGCTTCGCGGAATCGCTTTTGTGCAGAAAACACTAACACTTGTTCAGAACGAAAGAAAGCACAGAGCCCCAGAATTGCTGTTGTCCTGGAGAGCTTGCAGAGCACTGGGGAAAGGCAGGCAGAGAATTCCCTGCTAGCGCCTTCTCTCTGCCTGGGAAGCAGAAGTGTTCACATTGCTTCGCGGAATCGCTTTTGTGCAGAAAACAGTAACACTTGTTCAGAATGAAAGAAAGCACAGAGCCCCAGATTTTATGTTGTCCTGGAGAGCTTGGAGAGCACTGGGGAAAGGCAGGCAGAGAATTCCCTGCTAGCACCTTCTCTGTGCCTTTTCACATTGCTTCGCAGAATCGCTTTTGTGCAGAAAACAGTAACAGTTGTTCATAACGAAAGAAAGCACAGAGCCCCAGATTTTATGTTGTCCTGGAGAGCTTGCAGAGCACTGGGGAAAGGCAGGCAGAGAATTCCCTGCTAGCACCTTCTCTGTGCCTGTTCACATTGCTTCGCAGAATCGCTTTTGTGCAGAAAACAGTAACACTTGTTCAGAACGAAAGAAAGCACAGAGCGCCAGATTTTATGTTGTCCTGGAGAGCTTGCAGAGCACTGGGGAAAGGCAGGCAGAGCATTCCCTGCTAGCACCTTCTCTGTGCCTGGGAAGCAGAGGTGTTCACATTGCTTCGCAGAATCGCTTTTGTGCAGAAAACAGTAACACTTGTTCAGAACGAAAGAAAGCACAGAGCCCCAGACTTTATGTTGTCCTGGAGAGCTTGCAGAGCACTGGGGAAAGGCAGGCAGAGAATTCCCTGCTAGCACCTTCTCTGTTCCTGTTCACATTGCTTCGCAGAATCGCTTTTGTACAGAAAACAGTAACAATTGTTCAGAAGGAAAGAAAGCACAGAGCCCCAGATTTGTTGTTGTCCTGGAGAGCTTGCAGAGCACTGGGGAAAGGCAGGCAGAGAATTCCCTGCTAGCACCTTCTCTGTGCCTGTTCACATTGCTTCGCAGAATCGCTTTTGTGCAGAAAACAGTAACACTTGTTCAGAACGAAAGAAAGCACAGAGCCCCAGATTTGCTGTTGTCCTGGAGAGCTTGCAGAGCACTGGGGAAAGGCAGGCAGAGCATTCCCTGCTAGCACCTTCTCTGTGCCTGGGAAGCAGAAGTGTTCACATTGCCTCACAGAATTGCTTTTGTGCAGAAAACAGTAACACTTGTTCAAAACGAAAGAAAGCACAGAGCCCCAGATTTGTTGTTGTCCTGGAGAGCTTGCAGAGCACTGGGGAAAGGCAGGCAGAGAATTCCCTGCTAGCACCTTCTCTGTGCCTGGGAAGCAGAAGTGTTCACATTGCGTCGCAGAATCGCTTTTGTGCAGAAAACAGTAACACTTGTTCAGAACGAAAGAAAGCACAGAGCCCCAGATTTTATGTTGCCCTGGAGAGCTTGCAGAGCACTGGGGAAAGGCAGGCAGAGAATTCCCTGCTAGTACCTTCTCTGTGCCTGGGAAGCAGAGTGTTCACATTGCTTCGCGGAATCGCTTTTGTGCAGAAAACACTAACACTTGTTCAGAACGAAAGAAAGCACAGAGCCCCAGAATTGCTGTTGTCCTGGAGAGCTTGCAGAGCACTGGGGAAAGGCAGGCAGAGAATTCCCTGCTAGCGCCTTCTCTCTGCCTGGGAAGCAGAAGTGTTCACATTGCCTCACAGAATGACTTTTGTGCAGAAAACAGTAACACTTGTTCAGAACGAAAGAAAGCACAGAGCCCCAGATTTTATGTTGTCCTGGAGAGCTTGCAGAGCACTGGGGAAAGGCAGGCAGAGAATTCCCTGCTAGCACCTTCTCTGTGCCTGTTCACATTGCTTCGCAGAATCGCTTTTGTGCAGAAAACAGTAACAGTTGTTCAGAACGAAAGAAAGCACAGAGCGCCAGATTTTATGTTGTCCTGGAGAGCTTGCAGAGCACTGGGGAAAGGCAGGCAGAGCATTCCCTGCTAGCACCTTCTCTGTGCCTGGGAAGCAGAGGTGTTCACATTGCTTCGCAGAATCGCTTTTGTGCAGAAAACAGTAACACTTGTTCAGAACGAAAGAAAGCACAGAGCCCCAGATTTTATGTTGTCCTGGAGAGCTTGCAGAGCACTGGGGAAAGGCAGGCAGAGAATTCCCTGCTAGCACCTTCTCTGTGCCTGTTCACATTGCTTCGCAGAATCGCTTTTGTGCAGAAAACAGTAACACTTGTTCAGAACGAAAGAAAGCACAGAGCCCCAGATTTGCTGTTGTCCTGGAGAGCTCGCAGAGCACTGGGGAAAGGCAGGCAGAGAATTCCCTGCTAGCACCTTCTCTGTGCCTGGGAAGCAGAGTGTTCACATTGCTTCGCGGAATCGCTTTTGTGCAGAAAACATTAACACTTGTTCAGAACGAAAGAAAGCACAGAGCCCCAGATTTTATGTTGTCCTGGAGAGCTTGCAGAGCACTGGGGAAAGGCAGGCAGAGAATTCCCTGCTAGCACCTTCTCTGTGCCTGTTCACATTGCTTCGCAGAATCGCTTTTGTGCAGAAAACACTAACACTTGTTCAGAATGAAAGAAAGCACAGAGCCCCAGATTTGCTGTTGTCCTGGAGAGCTTGCAGAGCACTGGGGAAAGGCAGGCAGAGAATTCCCTGCTAGCACCTTCTCTGTGCCTGGGAAGCAGAAGTGTTCACATTGCCTTACAGAATGACTTTTGTGCAGAAAACAGTAACACTTGTTCAGAACGAAAGAAAGCACAGAGCCCCAGATTTTATGTTGTCCTGGAGAGCTTGCAGAGCACTGGGGAAAGGCAGGCAGAGAGTTCCCTGCTAGCACCTTCTCTGTGCCTGGGAAGCAGAAGTGTTCACATTGCTTCGCAGAATCGCTTTAGTGCAGAAAACAGTAACACTTGTTCAGAACGAAAGAAAGCACAGAGCCCCAGATTTGCTGTTGTCCTGGAGAGCTTGCAGAGCACTGGGGAAAGGCAGGCAGAGAATTCCCTGCTAGCACCTTCTCTGTGCCTGTTCACATTGCTTCGCAGAATCGCTTTTGTGCAGAAAACTGTAACACTTGTTCAGAACGAAAGAAAGCACAGAGCCCCAGATTTTATGTTGTCCTGGAGAGCTTGCAGAGCACTGGGGAAAGGCAGGCAGAGAATTCCCTGCTAGCACCTTCTCTGTGCCTGGGAAGCAGAAGTGTTCACATTGCTTCGCAGAATCGCTTTAGTGCAGAAAACAGTAACACTTGTTCAGAACGAAAGAAAGCACAGAGCCCCAGATTTTATGTTGTCCTGGAGAGCTTGCAGAGCACTGGGGAAAGGCAGGCAGAGAATTCCCTGCTAGCACCTTCTCTGTTCCTGTTCACATTGCTTCGCAGAATCGCTTTTGTGCAGAAAACAGTAACAATTGTTCAGAAGGAAAGAAAGCACAGAGCCCCAGATTTGTTGTTGTCCTGGAGAGCTTGCAGAGCACTGGGGAAAGGCAGGCAGAGAATTCCCTGCTAGCACCTTCTCTGTGCGTGTTCACATTGCTTCGCAGAATCGCTTTTGTGCAGAAAACAGTAACACTTGTTCAGAACGAAAGAAAGCACAGAGCCCCAGATTTGCTGTTGTCCTGGAGAGCTTGCAGAGCACTGGGGAAAGGCAGGCAGAGCATTCCCTGCTAGCACCTTCTCTGTGCCTGGGAAGCAGAAGTGTTCACATTGCCTCACAGAATTGCTTTTGTGCAGAAAACAGTAACACTTGTTCAAAACGAAAGAAAGCACAGAGCCCCAGATTTGTTGTTGTCCTGGAGAGCTTGCAGAGCACTGGGGAAAGGCAGGCAGAGAATTCCCTGCTAGCACCTTCTCTGTGCCTGGGAAGCAGAAGTGTTCACATTGCGTCGCAGAATCGCTTTTGTGCAGAAAACAGTAACACTTGTTCAGAACGAAAGAAAGCACAGAGCCCCAGATTTTATGTTGCCCTGGAGAGCTTGCAGAGCACTGGGGAAAGGCAGGCAGAGAATTCCCTGCTAGTACCTTCTCTGTGCCTGGGAAGCAGAGTGTTCACATTGCTTCGCGGAATCGCTTTTGTGCAGAAAACACTAACACTTGTTCAGAACGAAAGAAAGCACAGAGCCCCAGAATTGCTGTTGTCCTGGAGAGCTTGCAGAGCACTGGGGAAAGGCAGGCAGAGAATTCCCTGCTAGCGCCTTCTCTCTGCCTGGGAAGCAGAAGTGTTCACATTGCCTCACAGAATGACTTTTGTGCAGAAAACAGTAACACTTGTTCAGAACGAAAGAAAGCACAGAGCCCCAGATTTTATGTTGTCCTGGAGAGCTTGCAGAGCACTGGGGAAAGGCAGGCAGAGAATTCCCTGCTAGCACCTTCTCTGTGCCTGTTCACATTGCTTCGCAGAATCGCTTTTGTGCAGAAAACAGTAACACTTGTTCAGAACGAAAGAAAGCACAGAGCGCCAGATTTTATGTTGTCCTGGAGAGCTTGCAGAGCACTGGGGAAAGGCAGGCAGAGCATTCCCTGCTAGCACCTTCTCTGTGCCTGGGAAGCAGAGGTGTTCACATTGCTTCGCAGAATCGCTTTTGTGCAGAAAACAGTAACACTTGTTCAGAACGAAAGAAAGCACAGAGCCCCAGATTTTATGTTGTCCTGGAGAGCTTGCAGAGCACTGGGGAAAGGCAGGCAGAGAATTCCCTGCTAGCACCTTCTCTGTGCCTGTTCACATTGCTTCGCAGAATCGCTTTTGTGCAGAAAACAGTAACACTTGTTCAGAACGAAAGAAAGCACAGAGCCCCAGATTTGCTGTTGTCCTGGAGAGCTCGCAGAGCACTGGGGAAAGGCAGGCAGAGAATTCCCTGCTAGCACCTTCTCTGTGCCTGGGAAGCAGAGTGTTCACATTGCTTCGCGGAATCGCTTTTGTGCAGAAAACACTAACACTTGTTCAGAACGAAAGAAAGCACAGAGCCCCAGATTTTATGTTGTCCTGGAGAGCTTGCAGAGCACTGGGGAAAGGCAGGCAGAGAATTCCCTGCTAGCACCTTCTCTGTGCCTGTTCACATTGCTTCGCAGAATCGCTTTTGTGCAGAAAACACTAACACTTGTTCAGAATGAAAGAAAGCACAGAGCCCCAGATTTGCTGTTGTCCTGGAGAGCTTGCAGAGCACTGGGGAAAGGCAGGCAGAGAATTCCCTGCTAGCACCTTCTCTGTGCCTGGGAAGCAGAAGTGTTCACATTGCCTTACAGAATGACTTTTGTGCAGAAAACAGTAACACTTGTTCAGAACGAAAGAAAGCGCAGAGCCCCAGATTTGCTGTTGTCCTGGAGAGCTTGCAGAGCACTGGGGAAAGGCAGGCAGAGAGTTCCCTGCTAGCACCTTCTCTGTGCCTGGGAAGCAGAAGTGTTCACATTGCTTCGCAGAATCGCTTTAGTGCAGAAAACAGTAACACTTGTTCAGAACGAAAGAAAGCACAGAGCCCCAGATTTGCTGTTGTCCTGGAGAGCTTGCAGAGCACTGGGGAAAGGCAGGCAGAGAATTCCCTGCTAGCACCTTCTCTGTGCCTGTTCACATTGCTTCGCAGAATCGCTTTTGTGCAGAAAACTGTAACACTTGTTCAGAACGAAAGAAAGCACAGAGCCCCAGATTTTATGTTGTCCTGGAGAGCTTGCAGAGCACTGGGGAAAGGCAGGCAGAGAATTCCCTGCTAGCACCTTCTCTGTGCCTGGGAAGCAGAGTGTTCACATTGCTTCGCAGAATCGCTTTAGTGCAGAAAACAGTAACACTTGTTCAGAACGAAAGAAAGCACAGAGCCCCAGACTTTATGTTGTCCTGGAGAGCTTGCAGAGCACTGGGGAAAGGCAGGCAGAGAATTCCCTGCTAGCACCTTCTCTGTTCCTGTTCACATTGCTTCGCAGAATCGCTTTTGTACAGAAAACAGTAACAATTGTTCAGAAGGAAAGAAAGCACAGAGCCCCAGATTTGTTGTTGTCCTGGAGAGCTTGCAGAGCACTGGGGAAAGGCAGGCAGAGAATTCCCTGCTAGCACCTTCTCTGTGCGTGTTCACATTGCTTCGCAGAATCGCTTTTGTGCAGAAAACAGTAACACTTGTTCAGAACGAAAGAAAGCACAGAGCCCCAGATTTGCTGTTGTCCTGGAGAGCTTGCAGAGCACTGGGGAAAGGCAGGCAGAGCATTCCCTGCTAGCACCTTCTCTGTGCCTGGGAAGCAGAAGTGTTCACATTGCCTCACAGAATTGCTTTTGTGCAGAAAACAGTAACACTTGTTCAAAACGAAAGAAAGCACAGAGCCCCAGATTTGTTGTTGTCCTGGAGAGCTTGCAGAGCACTGGGGAAAGGCAGGCAGAGAATTCCCTGCTAGCACCTTCTCTGTGCCTGGGAAGCAGAAGTGTTCACATTGCGTCGCAGAATCGCTTTTGTGCAGAAAACAGTAACACTTGTTCAGAATGAAAGAAAGCACAGAGCCCCAGATTTGCTGTTGTCCTGGAGAGCTTGCAGAGCACTGGGGAAAGGCAGGCAGAGAATTCCCTGCTAGCGCCTTCTCTCTGCCTGGGAAGCAGAAGAGTTCACATTGCCTCACAGAATGACTTTTGTGCAGAAAACAGTAACACTTGTTCAGAACGAAAGAAAGCACAGAGCCCCAGATTTTATGTTGTCCTGGAGAGCTTGGAGAGCACTGGGGAAAGGCAGGCAGAGAATTCCCTGCTAGCACCTTCTCTGTGCCTTTTCACATTGCTTCGCAGAATCGCTTTTGTGCAGAAAACAGTAACACTTGTTCAGAACGAAAGAAAGCACAGAGCCCCAGATTTGCTGTTGTCCTGGAGAGCTTGCAGAGCACTGGGGAAAGGCAGGCAGAGCATTCCCTGCTAGCACCTTCTCTGTGCCTGGGAAGCAGAAGTGTTCACATTGCCTCACAGAATTGCTTTTGTGCAGAAAACAGTAACACTTGTTCAAAACGAAAGAAAGCACAGAGCCCCAGATTTGTTGTTGTCCTGGAGAGCTTGCAGAGCACTGGGGAAAGGCAGGCAGAGAATTCCCTGCTAGCACCTTCTCTGTGCCTGGGAAGCAGAAGTGTTCACATTGCGTCGCAGAATCGCTTTTGTGCAGAAAACAGTAACACTTGTTCAGAACGAAAGAAAGCACAGAGCCCCAGATTTTATGTTGCCCTGGAGAGCTTGCAGAGCACTGGGGAAAGGCAGGCAGAGAATTCCCTGCTAGTACCTTCTCTGTGCCTGGGAAGCAGAGTGTTCACATTGCTTCGCGGAATCGCTTTTGTGCAGAAAACACTAACACTTGTTCAGAACGAAAGAAAGCACAGAGCGCCAGATTTTATGTTGTCCTGGAGAGCTTGCAGAGCACTGGGGAAAGGCAGGCAGAGAATTCCCTGCTAGCACCTTCTCTGTGCCTGTTCACATTGCTTCGCAGAATCGCTTTTGTGCAGAAAACAGTAACACTTGTTCAGAACGAAAGAAAGCACAGAGCGCCAGATTTTATGTTGTCCTGGAGAGCTTGCAGAGCACTGGGGAAAGGCAGGCAGAGCATTCCCTGCTAGCACCTTCTCTGTGCCTGGGAAGCAGAGGTGTTCACATTGCTTCGCAGAATCGCTTTTGTGCAGAAAACAGTAACACTTGTTCAGAACGAAAGAAAGCACAGAGCCCCAGATTTTATGTTGTCCTGGAGAGCTTGCAGAGCACTGGGGAAAGGCAGGCAGAGAATTCCCTGCTAGCACCTTCTCTGTGCCTGTTCACATTGCTTCGCAGAATCGCTTTTGTGCAGAAAACAGTAACACTTGTTCAGAACGAAAGAAAGCACAGAGCCCCAGATTTGCTGTTGTCCTGGAGAGCTCGCAGAGCACTGGGGAAAGGCAGGCAGAGAATTCCCTGCTAGCACCTTCTCTGTGCCTGGGAAGCAGAGTGTTCACATTGCTTCGCGGAATCGCTTTTGTGCAGAAAACACTAACACTTGTTCAGAACGAAAGAAAGCACAGAGCCCCAGATTTTATGTTGTCCTGGAGAGCTTGCAGAGCACTGGGGAAAGGCAGGCAGAGAATTCCCTGCTAGCACCTTCTCTGTGCCTGTTCACATTGCTTCGCAGAATCGCTTTTGTGCAGAAAACACTAACACTTGTTCAGAATGAAAGAAAGCACAGAGCCCCAGATTTGCTGTTGTCCTGGAGAGCTTGCAGAGCACTGGGGAAAGGCAGGCAGAGAATTCCCTGCTAGCACCTTCTCTGTGCCTGGGAAGCAGAAGTGTTCACATTGCCTTACAGAATGACTTTTGTGCAGAAAACAGTAACACTTGTTCAGAACGAAAGAAAGCGCAGAGCCCCAGATTTGCTGTTGTCCTGGAGAGCTTGCAGAGCACTGGGGAAAGGCAGGCAGAGAGTTCCCTGCTAGCACCTTCTCTGTGCCTGGGAAGCAGAAGTGTTCACATTGCTTCGCAGAATCGCTTTAGTGCAGAAAACAGTAACACTTGTTCAGAACGAAAGAAAGCACAGAGCCCCAGATTTGCTGTTGTCCTGGAGAGCTTGCAGAGCACTGGGGAAAGGCAGGCAGAGAATTCCCTGCTAGCACCTTCTCTGTGCCTGTTCACATTGCTTCGCAGAATCGCTTTTGTGCAGAAAACTGTAACACTTGTTCAGAACGAAAGAAAGCACAGAGCCCCAGATTTTATGTTGTCCTGGAGAGCTTGCAGAGCACTGGGGAAAGGCAGGCAGAGAATTCCCTGCTAGCACCTTCTCTGTTCCTGTTCACATTGCTTCGCAGAATCGCTTTTGTACAGAAAACAGTAACAATTGTTCAGAAGGAAAGAAAGCACAGAGCCCCAGATTTTATGTTGTCCTGGAGAGCTTGCAGAGCACTGGGGAAAGGCAGGCAGAGAATTCCCTGCTAGCACCTTCTCTGTGCGTGTTCACATTGCTTCGCAGAATCGCTTTTGTGCAGAAAACAGTAACACTTGTTCAGAACGAAAGAAAGCACAGAGCCCCAGATTTGCTGTTGTCCTGGAGAGCTTGCAGAGCACTGGGGAAAGGCAGGCAGAGCATTCCCTGCTAGCACCTTCTCTGTGCCTGGGAAGCAGAAGTGTTCACATTGCCTCACAGAATTGCTTTTGTGCAGAAAACAGTAACACTTGTTCAAAACGAAAGAAAGCACAGAGCCCCAGATTTGTTGTTGTCCTGGAGAGCTTGCAGAGCACTGGGGAAAGGCAGGCAGAGAATTCCCTGCTAGCACCTTCTCTGTGCCTGGGAAGCAGAAGTGTTCACATTGCGTCGCAGAATCGCTTTTGTGCAGAAAACAGTAACACTTGTTCAGAATGAAAGAAAGCACAGAGCCCCAGATTTGCTGTTGTCCTGGAGAGCTTGCAGAGCACTGGGGAAAGGCAGGCAGAGAATTCCCTGCTAGTACCTTCTCTGTGCCTGGGAAGCAGAGTGTTCACATTGCTTCGCGGAATCGCTTTTGTGCAGAAAACACTAACACTTGTTCAGAACGAAAGAAAGCACAGAGCCCCAGAATTGCTGTTGTCCTGGAGAGCTTGCAGAGCACTGGGGAAAGGCAGGCAGAGAATTCCCTGCTAGCGCCTTCTCTCTGCCTGGGAAGCAGAAGTGTTCACATTGCCTCACAGAATGACTTTTGTGCAGAAAACAGTAACACTTGTTCAGAACGAAAGAAAGCACAGAGCCCCAGATTTTATGTTGTCCTGGAGAGCTTGGAGAGCACTGGGGAAAGGCAGGCAGAGAATTCCCTGCTAGCACCTTCTCTGTGCCTTTTCACATTGCTTCGCAGAATCGCTTTTGTGCAGAAAACAGTAACAGTTGTTCATAACGAAAGAAAGCACAGAGCCCCAGATTTTATGTTGTCCTGGAGAGCTTGCAGAGCACTGGGGAAAGGCAGGCAGAGAATTCCCTGCTAGCACCTTCTCTGTGCCTGTTCACATTGCTTCGCAGAATCGCTTTTGTGCAGAAAACACTAACACTTGTTCAGAACGAAAGAAAGCACAGAGCGCCAGATTTTATGTTGTCCTGGAGAGCTTGCAGAGCACTGGGGAAAGGCAGGCAGAGCATTCCCTGCTAGCACCTTCTCTGTGCCTGGGAAGCAGAGGTGTTCACATTGCTTCGCAGAATCGCTTTTGTGCAGAAAACAGTAACACTTGTTCAGAACGAAAGAAAGCACAGAGCCCCAGACTTTATGTCGTCCTGGAGAGCTTGCAGAGCACTGGGGAAAGGCAGGCAGAGAATTCCCTGCTAGCACCTTCTCTGTTCCTGTTCACATTGATTCGCAGAATCGCTTTTGTACAGAAAACAGTAACAATTGTTCAGAAGGAAAGAAAGCACAGAGCCCCAGATTTGTTGTTGTCCTGGAGAGCTTGCAGAGCACTGGGGAAAGGCAGGCAGAGAATTCCCTGCTAGCACCTTCTCTGTGCGTGTTCAGATTGCTTCGCAGAATCGCTTTTGTGCAGAAAACAGTAACACTTGTTCAGAACGAAAGAAAGCACAGAGCCCCAGATTTGCTGTTGTCCTGGAGAGCTTGCAGAGCACTGGGGAAAGGCAGGCAGAGCATTCCCTGCTAGCACCTTCTCTGTGCCTGGGAAGCAGAGGTGTTCACATTGCTTCGCGGAATCGCTTTTGTGCAGAAAACAGTAACACTTGTTCAGAACGAAAGAAAGCACAGAGCCCCAGATTTTATGTTGTCCTGGAGAGCTTGCAGAGCACTGGGGAAAGGCAGGCAGAGAATTCCCTGCTAGCACCTTCTCTGTGCCTGTTCACATTGCTTCGCAGAATCGCTTTTGTGCAGAAAACAGTAACACTTGTTCAGAACGAAAGAAAGCACAGAGCCCCAGATTTGCTGTTGTCCTGGAGAGCTTGCAGAGCACTGGGGAAAGGCAGGCAGAGAATTCCCTGCTAGCACCTTCTCTGTGCCTGGGAAGCAGAGTGTTCACATTGCTTCGCAGAATCGCTTTTGTGCAGAAAACACTAACACTTGTTCAGAATGAAAGAAAGCACAGAGCCCCAGATTTGCTGTTGTCCTGGAGAGCTCGCAGAGCACTGGGGAAAGGCAGGCAGAGAATTCCCTGCTAGCACCTTCTCTGTGCCTGGGAAGCAGAGTGTTCACATTGCTTCGCGGAATCGCTTTTGTGCAGAAAACACTAACACTTGTTCAGAACGAAAGAAAGCACAGAGCCCCAGATTTTATGTTGTCCTGGAGAGCTTGCAGAGCACTGGGGAAAGGCAGGCAGAGAATTCCCTGCTAGCACCTTCTCTGTGCCTGTTCACATTGCTTCGCAGAATCGCTTTTGTGCAGAAAACACTAACACTTGTTCAGAATGAAAGAAAGCACAGAGCCCCAGATTTGCTGTTGTCCTGGAGAGCTTGCAGAGCACTGGGGAAAGGCAGGCAGAGAATTCCCTGCTAGCACCTTCTCTGTGCCTGGGAAGCAGAAGTGTTCACATTGCCTTACAGAATGACTTTTGTGCAGAAAACAGTAACACTTGTTCAGAACGAAAGAAAGCACAGAGCCCCAGATTTGCTGTTGTCCTGGAGAGCTTGCAGAGCACTGGGGAAAGGCAGGCAGAGAGTTCCCTGCTAGCACCTTCTCTGTGCCTGGGAAGCAGAAGTGTTCACATTGCTTCGCAGAATCGCTTTAGTGCAGAAAACAGTAACACTTGTTCAGAACGAAAGAAAGCACAGAGCCCCAGATTTGCTGTTGTCCTGGAGAGCTTGCAGAGCACTGGGGAAAGGCAGGCAGAGAATTCCCTGCTAGCACCTTCTCTGTGCCTGTTCACATTGCTTCGCAGAATCGCTTTTGTGCAGAAAACTGTAACACTTGTTCAGAACGAAAGAAAGCACAGAGCCCCAGATTTTATGTTGTCCTGGAGAGCTTGCAGAGCACTGGGGAAAGGCAGGCAGAGAATTCCCTGCTAGCACCTTCTCTGTGCCTGGGAAGCAGAAGTGTTCACATTGCTTCGCAGAATCGCTTTAGTGCAGAAAACAGTAACACTTGTTCAGAACGAAAGAAAGCACAGAGCCCCAGATTTGCTGTTGTCCTGGAGAGCTTGCAGAGCACTGGGGAAAGGCAGGCAGAGAATTCCCTGCTAGCACCTTCTCTGTGCCTGGGAAGCAGAGTGTTCACATTGCTTTGCAGAATCGCTTTTGTGCAGAAAACACTAACACTTGTTCAGAATGAAAGACAGCACAGAGCCCCAGATTTGCTGTTGTCCTGGAGAGCTTGCAGAGCACTGGGGAAAGGCAGGCAGAGAATTCCCTGCTAGCACCTTCTCTGTGCCTAGGAAGCAGAGTGTTCACATTGCTTCGCGGAATCGCTTTTGTGCAGAAAACAGTAACACTTGTTCAGAACGAAAGAAAGCACAGAGCCCCAGATTTTATGTTGTCCTGGAGAGCTTGCAGAGCACTGGGGAAAGGCAGGCAGAGAATTCCCTGCTAGCACCTTCTCTGTGCCTGTTCACATTGCTTCGCAGAATCGCTTTTGTGCAGAAAACAGTAACAATTGTTCAGAACGAAAGAAAGCACAGAGCCCCAGATTTTATGTTGTCCTGGAGAGCTTGCAGAGCACTGGGGAAAGGCAGGCAGAGAATTCCTTGCTAGCACCTTCTCTGTGCCTGGGAAACACAAGTGTTCACATTGCTTCGCGGAATCGCTTTTGTGCAGAAAACAGTAACACTTGTTCAGAACGAAAGAAAGCACAGAGCCCCAGAATTGCTGTTGTCCTGGAGAGCTTGCAGAGCACTGGGGAAAGGCAGGCAGAGAATTCCCTGCTAGCACCTTCTCTGTGCCTGTTCACACTGATTCGCAGAATCGCTTTTGTGCAGAAAACAGTAACACTTGTTCAGAACGAAAGAAAGCACAGAGCCCCAGATTTGCTGTTGTCCTGGAGAGCTTGCAGAGCACTGGGGAAAGGCAGGCAGAGAATTCCCTGCTAGCACCTTCTCTGTGCCTGGGAAGCAGAAGTGTTCACATTGCTTCGCGGAATCGCTTTTGTGCAGAAAACAGTAACAATTGTTCAGAACGAAAGAAAGCACAGAGCCCCAGATTTTATGTTGTCCTGGAGAGCTTGCAGAGCACTGGGGAAAGGCAGGCAGAGAATTCCCTGCTAGCACCTTCTCTGTGCCTGGGAAACACAAGTGTTCACATTGCTTCGCGGAATCGCTTTTGTGCAGAAAACAGTAACAATTGTTCAGAACGAAAGAAAGCACAGAGCCCCAGATTTTATGTTGTCCTGGAGAGCTTGCAGAGCACTGGGGAAAGGCAGGCAGAGAATTCCCTGCTAGCACCTTCTCTGTGCCTGTTCACACTGATTCGCAGAATCGCTTTTGTGCAGAAAACAGTAACACTTGTTCAGAACGAAAGAAAGCACAGAGCCCCAGATTTGCTGTTGTCCTGGAGAGCTTGCAGAGCACTGGGGAAAGGCAGGCAGAGAATTCCCTGCTAGCACCTTCTCTGTGCCTGGGAAGCAGAAGTGTTCACATTGCTTCGCGGAATCGCTTTTGTGCAGAAAACAGTAACACTTGTTCAAAACGAAAGAAAGCACAGAGCCCCAGATTTGTTGTTGTCCTGGAGAGCTTGCAGAGCACTGGGGAAAGGCAGGCAGAGAATTCCCTGCTAGCACCTTCTCTGTGCCTGGGAAGCAGAGGTGTTCACATTGCTTCGCGGAATCGCTTTTGTGCAGAAAACAGTAACACTTGTTCAGAACGAAAGAAAGCACAGAGCCCCAGATTTTATGTTGTCCTGGAGAGCTTGCAGAGCACTGGGGAAAGGCAGGCAGAGAATTCCCTGCTAGCACCTTCTCTGTGCCTGGGAAACACAAGTGTTCACATTGCTTCGCGGAATCGCTTTTGTGCAGAAAACAGTAACACTTGTTCAGAACGAAAGAAAGCACAGAGCCCCAGATTTTATGTTGTCCTGGAGAGCTTGCAGAGCACTGGGGAAAGGCAGGCAGAGAATTCCCTGCTAGCACCTTCTCTGTGCCTGTTCACACTGATTCGCAGAATCGCTTTTGTGCAGAAAACAGTAACACTTGTTCAGAACGAAAGAAAGCACAGAGCCCCAGATTTGCTGTTGTCCTGGAGAGCTTGCAGAGCACTGGGGAAAGGCAGGCAGAGAATTCCCTGCTAGCACCTTCTCTGTGCCTGGGAAGCAGAGAGTTCACATTGCTTCGCAGAATCGCTTTTGTGCAGAAAACACTAACACTTGTTCAGAATGAAAGAAAGCACAGAGCCCCAGATTTGCTGTTGTCCTGGAGAGCTCGCAGAGCACTGGGGAAAGGCAGGCAGAGAATTCCCTGCTAGCACCTTCTCTGTGCTTGTTCACATTGCTTCGCAGAATCGCTTTTGTGCAGAAAACAGTAACACTTGTTCAGAACGAAAGAAAGCACAGAGCCCCAGATTTTATGTTGTCCTGGAGAGCTTGCAGAGCACTGGGGAAAGGCAGGCAGAGAATTCCCTGCTAGCACCTTCTCTGTGCCTGTTCACATTGCTTCGCAGAATCGCTTTTGTGCAGAAAACACTAACACTTGTTCAGAACGAAAGAAAGCACAGAGCCCCAGATTCTATGTTTTCCTGGAGAGCTTGCAGAGCACTGGGGATAGGCAGGCAGAGAATTCCCTGCTAGCACCTTCTCTGTGCCTGGGAACCACAAGTGTTCACATTGCTTCGCAGAATCGCTTTTGTGCAGAAAACAGTAACACTTGTTCAGAATGAAAGACAGCACAGAGCCCCAGATTTGCTGTTGTCCTGGAGAGCTTGCAGAGCACTGGGGAAAGGCAGGCAGAGAATTCCCTGCTTGCACCTTCTCTGTGCCTAGGAAGCAGAGTGTTCACATTGCTTCGCGGAATCGCTTTTGTGCAGAAAACAGTAACACTTGTTCAGAACGAAAGAAAGCACAGAGCCCCAGATTTTATGTTGTCCTGGAGAGCTTGCAGAGCACTGGGGAAAGGCAGGCAGAGAATTCCCTGCTAGCACCTTCTCTGTGCCTGTTCACATTGCTTCGCAGAATCGCTTTTGTGCAGAAAACAGTAACAATTGTTCAGAACGAAAGAAAGCACAGAGCCCCAGATTTTATGTTGTCCTGGAGAGCTTGCAGAGCACTGGGGAAAGGCAGGCAGAGAATTCCTTGCTAGCACCTTCTCTGTGCCTGGGAAACACAAGTGTTCACATTGCTTCGCGGAATCGCTTTTGTGCAGAAAACAGTAACACTTGTTCAGAACGAAAGAAAGCACAGAGCCCCAGAATTGCTGTTGTCCTGGAGAGCTTGCAGAGCACTGGGGAAAGGCAGGCAGAGAATTCCCTGCTAGCACCTTCTCTGTGCCTGTTCACACTGATTCGCAGAATCGCTTTTGTGCAGAAAACAGTAACACTTGTTCAGAACGAAAGAAAGCACAGAGCCCCAGATTTGCTGTTGTCCTGGAGTGCTTGCAGAGCACTGGGGAAAGGCAGGCAGAGCATTCCCTGCTAGCACCTTCTCTGTGCCTGGGAAGCAGAGGTGTTCACATTGCTTCGCAGAATCGCTTTTGTGCAGAAAACAGTAACACTTGTTCAGAACGAAAGAAAGCACAGAGCCCCAGACTTTATGTTGTCCTGGAGAGCTTGCAGAGCACTGGGGAAAGGCAGGCAGAGAATTCCCTGCTAGCACCTTCTCTGTTCCTGTTCACATTGCTTCGCAGAATCGCTTTTGTACAGAAAACAGTAACAATTGTTCAGAAGGAAAGAAAGCACAGAGCCCCAGATTTGTTGTTGTCCTGGAGAGCTTGCAGAGCACTGGGGAAAGGCAGGCAGAGAATTCCCTGCTAGCACCTTCTCTGTGCGTGTTCACATTGCTTCGCAGAATCGCTTTTGTGCAGAAAACAGTAACACTTGTTCAGAACGAAAGAAAGCACAGAGCCCCAGATTTGCTGTTGTCCTGGAGAGCTTGCAGAGCACTGGGGAAAGGCAGGCAGAGCATTCCCTGCTAGCACCTTCTCTGTGCCTGGGAAGCAGAAGTGTTCACATTGCCTCACAGAATTGCTTTTGTGCAGAAAACAGTAACACTTGTTCAAAACGAAAGAAAGCACAGAGCCCCAGATTTGTTGTTGTCCTGGAGAGCTTGCAGAGCACTGGGGAAAGGCAGGCAGAGAATTCCCTGCTAGCACCTTCTCTGTGCCTGGGAAGCAGAAGTGTTCACATTGCGTCGCAGAATCGCTTTTGTGCAGAAAACAGTAACACTTGTTCAGAACGAAAGAAAGCACAGAGCCCCAGATTTTATGTTGCCCTGGAGAGCTTGCAGAGCACTGGGGAAAGGCAGGCAGAGAATTCCCTGCTAGTACCTTCTCTGTGCCTGGGAAGCAGAGTGTTCACATTGCTTCGCGGAATCGCTTTTGTGCAGAAAACACTAACACTTGTTCAGAATGAAAGACAGCACAGAGCCCCAGATTTGCTGTTGTCCTGGAGAGCTTGCAGAGCACTGGGGAAAGGCAGGCAGAGAATTCCCTGCTAGCACCTTCTCTGTGCCTAGGAAGCAGAGTGTTCACATTGCTTCGCGGAATCGCTTTTGTGCAGAAAACACTAACACTTGTTCAGAACGAAAGAAAGCACAGAGCCCCAGAATTGCTGTTGTCCTGGAGAGCTTGCAGAGCACTGGGGAAAGGCAGGCAGAGAATTCCCTGCTAGCGCCTTCTCTCTGCCTGGGAAGCAGAAGTGTTCACATTGCCTCACAGAATGACTTTTGTGCAGAAAACAGTAACACTTGTTCAGAACGAAAGAAAGCACAGAGCCCCAGATTTTATGTTGTCCTGGAGAGCTTGCAGAGCACTGGGGAAAGGCAGGCAGAGAATTCCCTGCTAGCACCTTCTCTGTGCCTGTTCACATTGCTTCGCAGAATCGCTTTTGTGCAGAAAACAGTAACAG
The DNA here is from genome assembly GCF_031877795.1 of Strix aluco. Lineage (NCBI taxonomy): Eukaryota > Metazoa > Chordata > Aves > Strigiformes > Strigidae > Strix > Strix aluco. The sequence goes on along the minus strand of NC_133957.1, from coordinate 3,196,976 downwards.
TTGTTCAGAACGAAAGAAAGCACAGAGCGCCAGATTTTATGTTGTCCTGGAGAGCTTGCAGAGCACTGGGGAAAGGCAGGCAGAGCATTCCCTGCTAGCACCTTCTCTGTGCCTGGGAAGCAGAGGTGTTCACATTGCTTCGCAGAATCGCTTTTGTGCAGAAAACAGTAACACTTGTTCAGAACGAAAGAAAGCACAGAGCCCCAGATTTTATGTTGTCCTGGAGAGCTTGCAGAGCACTGGGGAAAGGCAGGCAGAGAATTCCCTGCTAGCACCTTCTCTGTGCCTGTTCACATTGCTTCGCAGAATCGCTTTTGTGCAGAAAACAGTAACACTTGTTCAGAACGAAAGAAAGCACAGAGCCCCAGATTTGCTGTTGTCCTGGAGAGCTCGCAGAGCACTGGGGAAAGGCAGGCAGAGAATTCCCTGCTAGCACCTTCTCTGTGCCTGGGAAGCAGAGTGTTCACATTGCTTCGCGGAATCGCTTTTGTGCAGAAAACACTAACACTTGTTCAGAACGAAAGAAAGCACAGAGCCCCAGATTTTATGTTGTCCTGGAGAGCTTGCAGAGCACTGGGGAAAGGCAGGCAGAGAATTCCCTGCTAGCACCTTCTCTGTGCCTGTTCACATTGCTTCGCAGAATCGCTTTTGTGCAGAAAACAGTAACACTTGTTCAGAACGAAAGAAAGCACAGAGCCCCAGATTTTATGTTGTCCTGGAGAGCTTGCAGAGCACTGGGGAAAGGCAGGCAGAGAATTCCCTGCTAGCACCTTCTCTGTGCCTGGGAAGCAGAAGTGTTCACATTGCTTCGCAGAATCGCTTTAGTGCAGAAAACAGTAACACTTGTTCAGAACGAAAGAAAGCACAGAGCCCCAGATTTTATGTTGTCCTGGAGAGCTTGCAGAGCACTGGGGAAAGGCAGGCAGAGAATTCCCTGCTAGCACCTTCTCTGTTCCTGTTCACATTGCTTCGCAGAATCGCTTTTGTACAGAAAACAGTAACAATTGTTCAGAAGGAAAGAAAGCACAGAGCCCCAGATTTGTTGTTGTCCTGGAGAGCTTGCAGAGCACTGGGGAAAGGCAGGCAGAGAATTCCCTGCTAGCACCTTCTCTGTGCGTGTTCACATTGCTTCGCAGAATCGCTTTTGTGCAGAAAACAGTAACACTTGTTCAGAACGAAAGAAAGCACAGAGCCCCAGATTTGCTGTTGTCCTGGAGAGCTTGCAGAGCACTGGGGAAAGGCAGGCAGAGCATTCCCTGCTAGCACCTTCTCTGTGCCTGGGAAGCAGAAGTGTTCACATTGCCTCACAGAATTGCTTTTGTGCAGAAAACAGTAACACTTGTTCAAAACGAAAGAAAGCACAGAGCCCCAGATTTGTTGTTGTCCTGGAGAGCTTGCAGAGCACTGGGGAAAGGCAGGCAGAGAATTCCCTGCTAGCACCTTCTCTGTGCCTGGGAAGCAGAAGTGTTCACATTGCGTCGCAGAATCGCTTTTGTGCAGAAAACAGTAACACTTGTTCAGAACGAAAGAAAGCACAGAGCCCCAGATTTTATGTTGCCCTGGAGAGCTTGCAGAGCACTGGGGAAAGGCAGGCAGAGAATTCCCTGCTAGTACCTTCTCTGTGCCTGGGAAGCAGAGTGTTCACATTGCTTCGCGGAATCGCTTTTGTGCAGAAAACACTAACACTTGTTCAGAACGAAAGAAAGCACAGAGCCCCAGAATTGCTGTTGTCCTGGAGAGCTTGCAGAGCACTGGGGAAAGGCAGGCAGAGAATTCCCTGCTAGCGCCTTCTCTCTGCCTGGGAAGCAGAAGTGTTCACATTGCCTCACAGAATGACTTTTGTGCAGAAAACAGTAACACTTGTTCAGAACGAAAGAAAGCACAGAGCCCCAGATTTTATGTTGTCCTGGAGAGCTTGCAGAGCACTGGGGAAAGGCAGGCAGAGAATTCCCTGCTAGCACCTTCTCTGTGCCTGTTCACATTGCTTCGCAGAATCGCTTTTGTGCAGAAAACAGTAACACTTGTTCAGAACGAAAGAAAGCACAGAGCGCCAGATTTTATGTTGTCCTGGAGAGCTTGCAGAGCACTGGGGAAAGGCAGGCAGAGCATTCCCTGCTAGCACCTTCTCTGTGCCTGGGAAGCAGAGGTGTTCACATTGCTTCGCAGAATCGCTTTTGTGCAGAAAACAGTAACACTTATTCAGAACGAAAGAAAGCAAAGAGCCCCAGATTTTATGTTGTCCTGGAGAGCTTGCAGAGCACTGGGGAAAGGCAGGCAGAGAATTCCCTGCTAGCACCTTCTCTGTGCCTGTTCACATTGCTTCGCAGAATCGCTTTTGTGCAGAAAACAGTAACACTTGTTCAGAACGAAAGAAAGCACAGAGCCCCAGATTTGCTGTTGTCCTGGAGAGCTCGCAGAGCACTGGGGAAAGGCAGGCAGAGAATTCCCTGCTAGCACCTTCTCTGTGCCTGGGAAGCAGAGTGTTCACATTGCTTCGCGGAATCGCTTTTGTGCAGAAAACACTAACACTTGTTCAGAACGAAAGAAAGCACAGAGCCCCAGATTTTATGTTGTCCTGGAGAGCTTGCAGAGCACTGGGGAAAGGCAGGCAGAGAATTCCCTGCTAGCACCTTCTCTGTGCCTGTTCACATTGCTTCGCAGAATCGCTTTTGTGCAGAAAACACTAACACTTGTTCAGAATGAAAGAAAGCACAGAGCCCCAGATTTGCTGTTGTCCTGGAGAGCTTGCAGAGCACTGGGGAAAGGCAGGCAGAGAATTCCCTGCTAGCACCTTCTCTGTGCCTGGGAAGCAGAAGTGTTCACATTGCCTTACAGAATGACTTTTGTGCAGAAAACAGTAACACTTGTTCAGAACGAAAGAAAGCACAGAGCCCCAGATTTGCTGTTGTCCTGGAGAGCTTGCAGAGCACTGGGGAAAGGCAGGCAGAGAGTTCCCTGCTAGCACCTTCTCTGTGCCTGGGAAGCAGAAGTGTTCACATTGCTTCGCAGAATCGCTTTAGTGCAGAAAACAGTAACACTTGTTCAGAACGAAAGAAAGCACAGAGCCCCAGATTTGCTGTTGTCCTGGAGAGCTTGCAGAGCACTGGGGAAAGGCAGGCAGAGAATTCCCTGCTAGCACCTTCTCTGTGCCTGTTCACATTGCTTCGCAGAATCGCTTTTGTGCAGAAAACTGTAACACTTGTTCAGAACGAAAGAAAGCACAGAGCCCCAGATTTTATGTTGTCCTGGAGAGCTTGCAGAGCACTGGGGAAAGGCAGGCAGAGAATTCCCTGCTAGCACCTTCTCTGTGCCTGGGAAGCAGAAGTGTTCACATTGCTTCGCAGAATCGCTTTAGTGCAGAAAACAGTAACACTTGTTCAGAACGAAAGAAAGCACAGAGCCCCAGATTTTATGTTGTCCTGGAGAGCTTGCAGAGCACTGGGGAAAGGCAGGCAGAGAATTCCCTGCTAGCACCTTCTCTGTTCCTGTTCACATTGCTTCGCAGAATCGCTTTTGTACAGAAAACAGTAACAATTGTTCAGAAGGAAAGAAAGCACAGAGCCCCAGATTTGTTGTTGTCCTGGAGAGCTTGCAGAGCACTGGGGAAAGGCAGGCAGAGAATTCCCTGCTAGCACCTTCTCTGTGCGTGTTCACATTGCTTCGCAGAATCACTTTTGTGCAGAAAACAGTAACACTTGTTCAGAACGAAAGAAAGCACAGAGCCCCAGATTTGCTGTTGTCCTGGAGAGCTTGCAGAGCACTGGGGAAAGGCAGGCAGAGCATTCCCTGCTAGCACCTTCTCTGTGCCTGGTAAGCAGAAGTGTTCACATTGCCTCACAGAATTGCTTTTGTGCAGAAAACAGTAACACTTGTTCAAAACGAAAGAAAGCACAGAGCCCCAGATTTGTTGTTGTCCTGGAGAGCTTGCAGAGCACTGGGGAAAGGCAGGCAGAGAATTCCCTGCTAGCACCTTCTCTGTGCCTGGGAAGCAGAAGTGTTCACATTGCGTCGCAGAATCGCTTTTGTGCAGAAAACAGTAACACTTGTTCAGAACGAAAGAAAGCACAGAGCCCCAGATTTTATGTTGCCCTGGAGAGCTTGCAGAGCACTGGGGAAAGGCAGGCAGAGAATTCCCTGCTAGTACCTTCTCTGTGCCTGGGAAGCAGAGTGTTCACATTGCTTCGCGGAATCGCTTTTGTGCAGAAAACACTAACACTTGTTCAGAACGAAAGAAAGCACAGAGCCCCAGATTTGCTGTTGTCCTGGAGAGCTTGCAGAGCACTGGGGAAAGGCAGGCAGAGAATTCCCTGCTAGCGCCTTCTCTCTGCCTGGGAAGCAGAAGTGTTCACATTGCCTCACAGAATGACTTTTGTGCAGAAAACAGTAACACTTGTTCAGAACGAAAGAAAGCACAGAGCCCCAGATTTTATGTTGTCCTGGAGAGCTTGCAGAGCACTGGGGAAAGGCAGGCAGAGAATTCCCTGCTAGCACCTTCTCTGTGCCTGTTCACATTGCTTCGCAGAATCGCTTTTGTGCAGAAAACAGTAACACTTGTTCAGAACGAAAGAAAGCACAGAGCCCCAGATTTTATGTTGTCCTGGAGAGCTTGCAGAGCACTGGGGAAAGGCAGGCAGAGCATCCCCTGCTAGCACCTTCTCTGTGCCTGTTCACATTGCTTCGCAGAATCGCTTTTGTGCAGAAAACAGTAACACTTGTTCAGAACGAAAGAAAGCACAGAGCCCCAGATTTGCTGTTGTCCTGGAGAGCTTGCAGAGCACTGGGGAAAGGCAGGCAGAGCATTCCCTGCTAGCACCTTCTCTGTGCCTGGGAAGCAGAAGTGTTCACATTGCCTCACAGAATTGCTTTTGTGCAGAAAACAGTAACACTTGTTCAAAACGAAAGAAAGCACAGAGCCCCAGATTTGTTGTTGTCCTGGAGAGCTTGCAGAGCACTGGGGAAAGGCAGGCAGAGAATTCCCTGCTAGCGCCTTCTCTCTGCCTGGGAAGCAGAAGTGTTTACATTGCCTCACAGAATGACTTTTGTGCAGAAAACAGTAACACTTGTTCAGAACGAAAGAAAGCACAGAGCCCCAGATTTTATGTTGTCCTGGAGAGCTTGCAGAGCACTGGGGAAAGGCAGGCAGAGAATTCCCTGCTAGCACCTTCTCTGTTCCTGTTCACATTGCTTCGCAGAATCGCTTTTGTACAGAAAACAGTAACAATTGTTCAGAAGGAAAGAAAGCACAGAGCCCCAGATTTGTTGTTGTCCTGGAGAGCTTGCAGAGCACTGGGGAAAGGCAGGCAGAGAATTCCCTGCTAGCACCTTCTCTGTGCGTGTTCACATTGCTTCGCAGAATCGCTTTTGTGCAGAAAACAGTAACACTTGTTCAGAACGAAAGAAAGCACAGAGCCCCAGATTTGCTGTTGTCCTGGAGAGCTTGCAGAGCACTGGGGAAAGGCAGGCAGAGCATTCCCTGCTAGCACCTTCTCTGTGCCTGGGAAGCAGAAGTGTTCACATTGCCTCACAGAATTGCTTTTGTGCAGAAAACAGTAACACTTGTTCAAAACGAAAGAAAGCACAGAGCCCCAGATTTGTTGTTGTCCTGGAGAGCTTGCAGAGCACTGGGGAAAGGCAGGCAGAGAATTCCCTGCTAGCACCTTCTCTGTGCCTGGGAAGCAGAAGTGTTCACATTGCGTCGCAGAATCGCTTTTGTGCAGAAAACAGTAACACTTGTTCAGAACGAAAGAAAGCACAGAGCCCCAGATTTTATGTTGCCCTGGAGAGCTTGCAGAGCACTGGGGAAAGGCAGGCAGAGAATTCCCTGCTAGTACCTTCTCTGTGCCTGGGAAGCAGAGTGTTCACATTGCTTCGCGGAATCGCTTTTGTGCAGAAAACACTAACACTTGTTCAGAACGAAAGAAAGCACAGAGCCCCAGAATTGCTGTTGTCCTGGAGAGCTTGCAGAGCACTGGGGAAAGGCAGGCAGAGAATTCCCTGCTAGCGCCTTCTCTCTGCCTGGGAAGCAGAAGTGTTCACATTGCCTCACAGAATGACTTTTGTGCAGAAAACAGTAACACTTGTTCAGAACGAAAGAAAGCACAGAGCCCCAGATTTTATGTTGTCCTGGAGAGCTTGCAGAGCACTGGGGAAAGGCAGGCAGAGAATTCCCTGCTAGCACCTTCTCTGTGCCTGTTCACATTGCTTCGCAGAATCGCTTTTGTGCAGAAAACAGTAACAGTTGTTCAGAACGAAAGAAAGCACAGAGCGCCAGATTTTATGTTGTCCTGGAGAGCTTGCAGAGCACTGGGGAAAGGCAGGCAGAGCATTCCCTGCTAGCACCTTCTCTGTGCCTGGGAAGCAGAGGTGTTCACATTGCTTCGCAGAATCGCTTTTGTGCAGAAAACAGTAACACTTGTTCAGAACGAAAGAAAGCACAGAGCCCCAGATTTTATGTTGTCCTGGAGAGCTTGCAGAGCACTGGGGAAAGGCAGGCAGAGAATTCCCTGCTAGCACCTTCTCTGTGCCTGTTCACATTGCTTCGCAGAATCGCTTTTGTGCAGAAAACAGTAACACTTGTTCAGAACGAAAGAAAGCACAGAGCCCCAGATTTGCTGTTGTCCTGGAGAGCTCGCAGAGCACTGGGGAAAGGCAGGCAGAGAATTCCCTGCTAGCACCTTCTCTGTGCCTGGGAAGCAGAGTGTTCACATTGCTTCGCGGAATCGCTTTTGTGCAGAAAACACTAACACTTGTTCAGAACGAAAGAAAGCACAGAGCCCCAGATTTTATGTTGTCCTGGAGAGCTTGCAGAGCACTGGGGAAAGGCAGGCAGAGAATTCCCTGCTAGCACCTTCTCTGTGCCTGTTCACATTGCTTCGCAGAATCGCTTTTGTGCAGAAAACAGTAACACTTGTTCAGAACGAAAGAAAGCACAGAGCCCCAGATTTTATGTTGTCCTGGAGAGCTTGCAGAGCACTGGGGAAAGGCAGGCAGAGAATTCCCTGCTAGCACCTTCTCTGTGCCTGGGAAGCAGAAGTGTTCACATTGCTTCGCAGAATCGCTTTAGTGCAGAAAACAGTAACACTTGTTCAGAACGAAAGAAAGCACAGAGCCCCAGATTTTATGTTGTCCTGGAGAGCTTGCAGAGCACTGGGGAAAGGCAGGCAGAGAATTCCCTGCTAGCACCTTCTCTGTTCCTGTTCACATTGCTTCGCAGAATCGCTTTTGTACAGAAAACAGTAACAATTGTTCAGAAGGAAAGAAAGCACAGAGCCCCAGATTTGTTGTTGTCCTGGAGAGCTTGCAGAGCACTGGGGAAAGGCAGGCAGAGAATTCCCTGCTAGCACCTTCTCTGTGCGTGTTCACATTGCTTCGCAGAATCGCTTTTGTGCAGAAAACAGTAACACTTGTTCAGAACGAAAGAAAGCACAGAGCCCCAGATTTGCTGTTGTCCTGGAGAGCTTGCAGAGCACTGGGGAAAGGCAGGCAGAGCATTCCCTGCTAGCACCTTCTCTGTGCCTGGGAAGCAGAAGTGTTCACATTGCCTCACAGAATTGCTTTTGTGCAGAAAACAGTAACACTTGTTCAAAACGAAAGAAAGCACAGAGCCCCAGATTTGTTGTTGTCCTGGAGAGCTTGCAGAGCACTGGGGAAAGGCAGGCAGAGAATTCCCTGCTAGCACCTTCTCTGTGCCTGGGAAGCAGAAGTGTTCACATTGCGTCGCAGAATCGCTTTTGTGCAGAAAACAGTAACACTTGTTCAGAACGAAAGAAAGCACAGAGCCCCAGATTTTATGTTGCCCTGGAGAGCTTGCAGAGCACTGGGGAAAGGCAGGCAGAGAATTCCCTGCTAGTACCTTCTCTGTGCCTGGGAAGCAGAGTGTTCACATTGCTTCGCGGAATCGCTTTTGTGCAGAAAACACTAACACTTGTTCAGAACGAAAGAAAGCACAGAGCCCCAGAATTGCTGTTGTCCTGGAGAGCTTGCAGAGCACTGGGGAAAGGCAGGCAGAGAATTCCCTGCTAGCGCCTTCTCTCTGCCTGGGAAGCAGAAGTGTTCACATTGCCTCACAGAATGACTTTTGTGCAGAAAACAGTAACACTTGTTCAGAACGAAAGAAAGCACAGAGCCCCAGATTTTATGTTGTCCTGGAGAGCTTGCAGAGCACTGGGGAAAGGCAGGCAGAGAATTCCCTGCTAGCACCTTCTCTGTGCCTGTTCACATTGCTTCGCAGAATCGCTTTTGTGCAGAAAACAGTAACACTTGTTCAGAACGAAAGAAAGCACAGAGCGCCAGATTTTATGTTGTCCTGGAGAGCTTGCAGAGCACTGGGGAAAGGCAGGCAGAGCATTCCCTGCTAGCACCTTCTCTGTGCCTGGGAAGCAGAGGTGTTCACATTGCTTCGCAGAATCGCTTTTGTGCAGAAAACAGTAACACTTATTCAGAACGAAAGAAAGCAAAGAGCCCCAGATTTTATGTTGTCCTGGAGAGCTTGCAGAGCACTGGGGAAAGGCAGGCAGAGAATTCCCTGCTAGCACCTTCTCTGTGCCTGTTCACATTGCTTCGCAGAATCGCTTTTGTGCAGAAAACAGTAACACTTGTTCAGAACGAAAGAAAGCACAGAGCCCCAGATTTGCTGTTGTCCTGGAGAGCTCGCAGAGCACTGGGGAAAGGCAGGCAGAGAATTCCCTGCTAGCACCTTCTCTGTGCCTGGGAAGCAGAGTGTTCACATTGCTTCGCGGAATCGCTTTTGTGCAGAAAACACTAACACTTGTTCAGAACGAAAGAAAGCACAGAGCCCCAGATTTTATGTTGTCCTGGAGAGCTTGCAGAGCACTGGGGAAAGGCAGGCAGAGAATTCCCTGCTAGCACCTTCTCTGTGCCTGTTCACATTGCTTCGCAGAATCGCTTTTGTGCAGAAAACACTAACACTTGTTCAGAATGAAAGAAAGCACAGAGCCCCAGATTTGCTGTTGTCCTGGAGAGCTTGCAGAGCACTGGGGAAAGGCAGGCAGAGAATTCCCTGCTAGCACCTTCTCTGTGCCTGGGAAGCAGAAGTGTTCACATTGCCTTACAGAATGACTTTTGTGCAGAAAACAGTAACACTTGTTCAGAACGAAAGAAAGCACAGAGCCCCAGATTTGCTGTTGTCCTGGAGAGCTTGCAGAGCACTGGGGAAAGGCAGGCAGAGAGTTCCCTGCTAGCACCTTCTCTGTGCCTGGGAAGCAGAAGTGTTCACATTGCTTCGCAGAATCGCTTTAGTGCAGAAAACAGTAACACTTGTTCAGAACGAAAGAAAGCACAGAGCCCCAGATTTGCTGTTGTCCTGGAGAGCTTGCAGAGCACTGGGGAAAGGCAGGCAGAGAATTCCCTGCTAGCACCTTCTCTGTGCCTGTTCACATTGCTTCGCAGAATCGCTTTTGTGCAGAAAACTGTAACACTTGTTCAGAACGAAAGAAAGCACAGAGCCCCAGATTTTATGTTGTCCTGGAGAGCTTGCAGAGCACTGGGGAAAGGCAGGCAGAGAATTCCCTGCTAGCACCTTCTCTGTGCCTGGGAAGCAGAAGTGTTCACATTGCTTCGCAGAATCGCTTTAGTGCAGAAAACAGTAACACTTGTTCAGAACGAAAGAAAGCACAGAGCCCCAGATTTTATGTTGTCCTGGAGAGCTTGCAGAGCACTGGGGAAAGGCAGGCAGAGAATTCCCTGCTAGCACCTTCTCTGTTCCTGTTCACATTGCTTCGCAGAATCGCTTTTGTACAGAAAACAGTAACAATTGTTCAGAAGGAAAGAAAGCACAGAGCCCCAGATTTGTTGTTGTCCTGGAGAGCTTGCAGAGCACTGGGGAAAGGCAGGCAGAGAATTCCCTGCTAGCACCTTCTCTGTGCGTGTTCACATTGCTTCGCAAAATCACTTTTGTGCAGAAAACAGTAACACTTGTTCAGAACGAAAGAAAGCACAGAGCCCCAGATTTGCTGTTGTCCTGGAGAGCTTGCAGAGCACTGGGGAAAGGCAGGCAGAGCATTCCCTGCTAGCACCTTCTCTGTGCCTGGTAAGCAGAAGTGTTCACATTGCCTCACAGAATTGCTTTTGTGCAGAAAACAGTAACACTTGTTCAAAACGAAAGAAAGCACAGAGCCCCAGATTTGTTGTTGTCCTGGAGAGCTTGCAGAGCACTGGGGAAAGGCAGGCAGAGAATTCCCTGCTAGCACCTTCTCTGTGCCTGGGAAGCAGAAGTGTTCACATTGCGTCGCAGAATCGCTTTTGTGCAGAAAACAGTAACACTTGTTCAGAACGAAAGAAAGCACAGAGCCCCAGATTTTATGTTGCCCTGGAGAGCTTGCAGAGCACTGGGGAAAGGCAGGCAGAGAATTCCCTGCTAGTACCTTCTCTGTGCCTGGGAAGCAGAGTGTTCACATTGCTTCGCGGAATCGCTTTTGTGCAGAAAACACTAACACTTGTTCAGAACGAAAGAAAGCACAGAGCCCCAGATTTGCTGTTGTCCTGGAGAGCTTGCAGAGCACTGGGGAAAGGCAGGCAGAGAATTCCCTGCTAGCGCCTTCTCTCTGCCTGGGAAGCAGAAGTGTTCACATTGCCTCACAGAATGACTTTTGTGCAGAAAACAGTAACACTTGTTCAGAACGAAAGAAAGCACAGAGCCCCAGATTTTATGTTGTCCTGGAGAGCTTGCAGAGCACTGGGGAAAGGCAGGCAGAGAATTCCCTGCTAGCACCTTCTCTGTGCCTGTTCACATTGCTTCGCAGAATCGCTTTTGTGCAGAAAACAGTAACACTTGTTCAGAACGAAAGAAAGCACAGAGCCCCAGATTTTATGTTGTCCTGGAGAGCTTGCAGAGCACTGGGGAAAGGCAGGCAGAGCATCCCCTGCTAGCACCTTCTCTGTGCCTGTTCACATTGCTTCGCAGAATCGCTTTTGTGCAGAAAACAGTAACACTTGTTCAGAACGAAAGAAAGCACAGAGCCCCAGATTTGCTGTTGTCCTGGAGAGCTTGCAGAGCACTGGGGAAAGGCAGGCAGAGCATTCCCTGCTAGCACCTTCTCTGTGCCTGGGAAGCAGAAGTGTTCACATTGCCTCACAGAATTGCTTTTGTGCAGAAAACAGTAACACTTGTTCAAAACGAAAGAAAGCACAGAGCCCCAGATTTGTTGTTGTCCTGGAGAGCTTGCAGAGCACTGGGGAAAGGCAGGCAGAGAATTCCCTGCTAGCGCCTTCTCTCTGCCTGGGAAGCAGAAGTGTTTACATTGCCTCACAGAATGACTTTTGTGCAGAAAACAGTAACACTTGTTCAGAACGAAAGAAAGCACAGAGCCCCAGATTTTATGTTGTCCTGGAGAGCTTGCAGAGCACTGGGGAAAGGCAGGCAGAGAATTCCCTGCTAGCACCTTCTCTGTGCCTGTTCACATTGCTTCGCAGAATCGCTTTTGTGCAGAAAACAGTAACACTTGTTCAGAACGAAAGAAAGCACAGAGCCCCAGATTTTATGTTGTCCTGGAGAGCTTGCAGAGCACTGGGGAAAGGCAGGCAGAGCATCCCCTGCTAGCACCTTCTCTGTGCCTGTTCACATTGCTTCGCAGAATCGCTTTTGTGCAGAAAACAGTAACACTTGTTCAGAACGAAAGAAAGCACAGAGCCCCAGATTTGCTGTTGTCCTGGAGAGCTTGCAGAGCACTGGGGAAAGGCAGGCAGAGCATTCCCTGCTAGCACCTTCTCTGTGCCTGGGAAGCAGAAGTGTTCACATTGCCTCACAGAATTGCTTTTGTGCAGAAAACAGTAACACTTGTTCAAAACGAAAGAAAGCACAGAGCCCCAGATTTGTTGTTGTCCTGGAGAGCTTGCAGAGCACTGGGGAAAGGCAGGCAGAGAATTCCCTGCTAGCACCTTCTCTGTGCCTGTTCACATTGCTTCGCAGAATCGCTTTTGTGCAGAAAACTGTAACACTTGTTCAGAACGAAAGAAAGCACAGAGCGCCAGATTTTATGTTGTCCTGGAGAGCTTGCAGAGCACTGGGGAAAGGCAGGCAGAGAATTCCCTGCTAGCACCTTCTCTGTGCCTGGGAAGCAGAAGTGTTCACATTGCTTCGCAGAATCGCTTTAGTGCAGAAAACAGTAACACTTGTTCAGAACGAAAGAAAGCACAGAGCCCCAGATTTTATGTTGTCCTGGAGAGCTTGCAGAGCACTGGGGAAAGGCAGGCAGAGAATTCCCTGCTAGCACCTTCTCTGTTCCTGTTCACATTGCTTCGCAGAATCGCTTTTGTACAGAAAACAGTAACAATTGTTCAGAAGGAAAGAAAGCACAGAGCCCCAGATTTGTTGTTGTCCTGGAGAGCTTGCAGAGCACTGGGGAAAGGCAGGCAGAGAATTCCCTGCTAGCACCTTCTCTGTGCGTGTTCACATTGCTTCGCAGAATCGCTTTTGTGCAGAAAACAGTAACACTTGTTCAGAACGAAAGAAAGCACAGAGCCCCAGATTTGCTGTTGTCCTGGAGAGCTTGCAGAGCACTGGGGAAAGGCAGGCAGAGCATTCCCTGCTAGCACCTTCTCTGTGCCTGGTAAGCAGAAGTGTTCACATTGCCTCACAGAATTGCTTTTGTGCAGAAAACAGTAACACTTGTTCAAAACGAAAGAAAGCACAGAGCCCCAGATTTGTTGTTGTCCTGGAGAGCTTGCAGAGCACTGGGGAAAGGCAGGCAGAGAATTCCCTGCTAGCACCTTCTCTGTGCCTGGGAAGCAGAAGTGTTCACATTGCGTCGCAGAATCGCTTTTGTGCAGAAAACAGTAACACTTGTTCAGAACGAAAGAAAGCACAGAGCCCCAGATTTTATGTTGCCCTGGAGAGCTTGCAGAGCACTGGGGAAAGGCAGGCAGAGAATTCCCTGCTAGTACCTTCTCTGTGCCTGGGAAGCAGAGTGTTCACATTGCTTCGCGGAATCGCTTTTGTGCAGAAAACACTAACACTTGTTCAGAACGAAAGAAAGCACAGAGCCCCAGAATTGCTGTTGTCCTGGAGAGCTTGCAGAGCACTGGGGAAAGGCAGGCAGAGAATTCCCTGCTAGCGCCTTCTCTCTGCCTGGGAAGCAGAAGTGTTCACATTGCCTCACAGAATGACTTTTGTGCAGAAAACAGTAACACTTGTTCAGAACGAAAGAAAGCACAGAGCCCCAGATTTTATGTTGTCCTGGAGAGCTTGCAGAGCACTGGGGAAAGGCAGGCAGAGAATTCCCTGCTAGCACCTTCTCTGTGCCTGTTCACATTGCTTCGCAGAATCGCTTTTGTGCAGAAAACAGTAACACTTGTTCAGAACGAAAGAAAGCACAGAGCCCCAGATTTTATGTTGTCCTGGAGAGCTTGCAGAGCACTGGGGAAAGGCAGGCAGAGCATCCCCTGCTAGCACCTTCTCTGTGCCTGTTCACATTGCTTCGCAGAATCGCTTTTGTGCAGAAAACAGTAACACTTGTTCAGAACGAAAGAAAGCACAGAGCCCCAGATTTGCTGTTGTCCTGGAGAGCTTGCAGAGCACTGGGGAAAGGCAGGCAGAGCATTCCCTGCTAGCACCTTCTCTGTGCCTGGGAAGCAGAAGTGTTCACATTGCCTCACAGAATTGCTTTTGTGCAGAAAACAGTAACACTTGTTCAAAACGAAAGAAAGCACAGAGCCCCAGATTTGTTGTTGTCCTGGAGAGCTTGCAGAGCACTGGGGAAAGGCAGGCAGAGAATTCCCTGCTAGCACCTTCTCTGTGCCTGGGAAGCAGAAGTGTTCACATTGCGTCGCAGAATCGCTTTTGTGCAGAAAACAGTAACACTTGTTCAGAATGAAAGAAAGCACAGAGCCCCAGATTTGCTGTTGTCCTGGAGAGCTTGCAGAGCACTGGGGAAAGGCAGGCAGAGAATTCCCTGCTAGTACCTTCTCTGTGCCTGGGAAGCAGAGTGTTCACATTGCTTCGCGGAATCGCTTTTGTGCAGAAAACACTAACACTTGTTCAGAACGAAAGAAAGCACAGAGCCCCAGAATTGCTGTTGTCCTGGAGAGCTTGCAGAGCACTGGGGAAAGGCAGGCAGAGAATTCCCTGCTAGCGCCTTCTCTCTGCCTGGGAAGCAGAAGTGTTCACATTGCCTCACAGAATGACTTTTGTGCAGAAAACAGTAACACTTGTTCAGAACGAAAGAAAGCACAGAGCCCCAGATTTTATGTTGTCCTGGAGAGCTTGCAGAGCACTGGGGAAAGGCAGGCAGAGAATTCCCTGCTAGCACCTTCTCTGTGCCTGGGAAGCAGAAGTGTTCACATTGCTTCGCAGAATCGCTTTAGTGCAGAAAACAGTAACACTTGTTCAGAACGAAAGAAAGCACAGAGCCCCAGATTTTATGTTGTCCTGGAGAGCTTGCAGAGCACTGGGGAAAGGCAGGCAGAGAATTCCCTGCTAGCACCTTCTCTGTTCCTGTTCACATTGCTTCGCAGAATCGCTTTTGTACAGAAAACAGTAACAATTGTTCAGAAGGAAAGAAAGCACAGAGCCCCAGATTTGTTGTTGTCCTGGAGAGCTTGCAGAGCACTGGGGAAAGGCAGGCAGAGCATTCCCTGCTAGCACCTTCTCTGTGCCTGGTAAGCAGAAGTGTTCACATTGCCTCACAGAATTGCTTTTGTGCAGAAAACAGTAACACTTGTTCAAAACGAAAGAAAGCACAGAGCCCCAGATTTTATGTTGCCCTGGAGAGCTTGCAGAGCACTGGGGAAAGGCAGGCAGAGAATTCCCTGCTAGTACCTTCTCTGTGCCTGGGAAGCAGAAGTGTTCACATTGCTTCGCGGAATCGCTTTTGTGCAGAAAACACTAACACTTGTTCAGAACGAAAGAAAGCACAGAGCCCCAGAATTGCTGTTGTCCTGGAGAGCTTGCAGAGCACTGGGGAAAGGCAGGCAGAGAATTCCCTGCTAGCGCCTTCTCTCTGCCTGGGAAGCAGAAGTGTTCACATTGCCTCACAGAATGACTTTTGTGCAGAAAACAGTAACACTTGTTCAGAACGAAAGAAAGCACAGAGCCCCAGATTTTATGTTGTCCTGGAGAGCTTGCAGAGCACTGGGGAAAGGCAGGCAGAGAATTCCCTGCTAGCACCTTCTCTGTGCCTGTTCACATTGCTTCGCAGAATCGCTTTTGTGCAGAAAACAGTAACACTTGTTCAGAACGAAAGAAAGCACAGAGCCCCAGATTTTATGTTGTCCTGGAGAGCTTGCAGAGCACTGGGGAAAGGCAGGCAGAGCATCCCCTGCTAGCACCTTCTCTGTGCCTGTTCACATTGCTTCGCAGAATCGCTTTTGTGCAGAAAACAGTAACACTTGTTCAGAACGAAAGAAAGCACAGAGCCCCAGATTTGCTGTTGTCCTGGAGAGCTTGCAGAGCACTGGGGAAAGGCAGGCAGAGCATTCCCTGCTAGCACCTTCTCTGTGCCTGGGAAGCAGAAGTGTTCACATTGCCTCACAGAATTGCTTTTGTGCAGAAAACAGTAACACTTGTTCAAAACGAAAGAAAGCACAGAGCCCCAGATTTGTTGTTGTCCTGGAGAGCTTGCAGAGCACTGGGGAAAGGCAGGCAGAGAATTCCCTGCTAGCACCTTCTCTGTGCCTGGGAAGCAGAAGTGTTCACATTGCGTCGCAGAATCGCTTTTGTGCAGAAAACAGTAACACTTGTTCAGAATGAAAGAAAGCACAGAGCCCCAGATTTGCTGTTGTCCTGGAGAGCTTGCAGAGCACTGGGGAAAGGCAGGCAGAGAATTCCCTGCTAGTACCTTCTCTGTGCCTGGGAAGCAGAGTGTTCACATTGCTTCGCGGAATCGCTTTTGTGCAGAAAACACTAACACTTGTTCAGAACGAAAGAAAGCACAGAGCCCCAGAATTGCTGTTGTCCTGGAGAGCTTGCAGAGCACTGGGGAAAGGCAGGCAGAGAATTCCCTGCTAGCGCCTTCTCTCTGCCTGGGAAGCAGAAGTGTTCACATTGCCTCACAGAATGACTTTTGTGCAGAAAACAGTAACACTTGTTCAGAACGAAAGAAAGCACAGAGCGCCAGATTTTATGTTGTCCTGGAGAGCTTGCAGAGCACTGGGGAAAGGCAGGCAGAGAATTCCCTGCTAGCACCTTCTCTGTGCCTGGGAAGCAGAGGTGTTCACATTGCTTCGCGGAATCGCTTTTGTGCAGAAAACAGTAACACTTGTTCAGAACGAAAGAAAGCACAGAGCCCCAGATTTTATGTTGTCCTGGAGAGCTTGCAGAGCACTGGGGAAAGGCAGGCAGAGAATTCCCTGCTAGCACCTTCTCTGTGCCTGTTCACATTGCTTCGCAGAATCGCTTTTGTGCAGAAAACACTAACACTTGTTCAGAACGAAAGAAAGCACAGAGCCCCAGATTTGCTGTTGTCCTGGAGAGCTTGCAGAGCACTGGGGAAAGGCAGGCAGAGAATTCCCTGCTAGCACCTTCTCTGTGCCTGGGAAGCAGAGTGTTCACATTGCTTCGCAGAATCGCTTTTGTGCAGAAAACACTAACACTTGTTCAGAATGAAAGAAAGCACAGAGCCCCAGATTTGCTGTTGTCCTGGAGAGCTCGCAGAGCACTGGGGAAAGGCAGGCAGAGAATTCCCTGCTAGCACCTTCTCTGTGCCTGGGAAGCAGAGTGTTCACATTGCTTCGCGGAATTGCTTTTGTGCAGAAAACACTAACACTTGTTCAGAACGAAAGAAAGCACAGAGCCCCAGATTTTATGTTGTCCTGGAGAGCTTGCAGAGCACTGGGGAAAGGCAGGCAGAGAATTCCCTGCTAGCACCTTCTCTGTGCCTGTTCACATTGCTTCGCAGAATCGCTTTTGTGCAGAAAACACTAACACTTGTTCAGAATGAAAGAAAGCACAGAGCCCCAGATTTGCTGTTGTCCTGGAGAGCTTGCAGAGCACTGGGGAAAGGCAGGCAGAGAATTCCCTGCTAGCACCTTCTCTGTGCCTGGGAAGCAGAAGTGTTCACATTGCCTTACAGAATGACTTTTGTGCAGAAAACAGTAACACTTGTTCAGAACGAAAGAAAGCGCAGAGCCCCAGATTTGCTGTTGTCCTGGAGAGCTTGCAGAGCACTGGGGAAAGGCAGGCAGAGAGTTCCCTGCTAGCACCTTCTCTGTGCCTGGGAAGCAGAAGTGTTCACATTGCTTCGCAGAATCGCTTTAGTGCAGAAAACAGTAACACTTGTTCAGAACGAAAGAAAGCACAGAGCCCCAGATTTGCTGTTGTCCTGGAGAGCTTGCAGAGCACTGGGGAAAGGCAGGCAGAGAATTCCCTGCTAACACCTTCTCTGTGCCTGTTCACATTGCTTCGCAGAATCGCTTTAGTGCAGAAAACAGTAACACTTGTTCAGAACGAAAGAAAGCACAGAGCCCCAGATTTGCTGTTGTCCTGGAGAGCTTGCAGAGCACTGGGGAAAGGCAGGCAGAGAATTCCCTGCTAGCACCTTCTCTGTGCCTGGGAAGCAGAGTGTTCACATTGCTTCGCAGAATCGCTTTTGTGCAGAAAACACTAACACTTGTTCAGAATGAAAGACAGCACAGAGCCCCAGATTTTATGTTGTCCTGGAGAGCTTGCAGAGCACTGGGGAAAGGCAGGCAGAGAATTCCCTGCTAGCACCTTCTCTGTGCCTAGGAAGCAGAGTGTTCACATTGCTTCGCGGAATCGCTTTTGTGCAGAAAACAGTAACACTTGTTCAGAACGAAAGAAAGCACAGAGCCCCAGATTTGTTGTTGTCCTGGAGAGCTTGCAGAGCACTGGGGAAAGGCAGGCAGAGAATTCCCTGCTAGCACCTTCTCTGTGCCTGTTCACATTGCTTCGCAGAATCGCTTTTGTGCAGAAAACAGTAACACTTGTTCAGAACGAAAGAAAGCACAGAGCCCCAGATTTGCTGTTGTCCTGGAGAGCTTGCAGAGCACTGGGGAAAGGCAGGCAGAGCATTCCCTGCTAGCACCTTCTCTGTGCCTGGTAAGCAGAAGTGTTCACATTGCCTCACAGAATTGCTTTTGTGCAGAAAACAGTAACACTTGTTCAAAACGAAAGAAAGCACAGAGCCCCAGATTTGTTGTTGTCCTGGAGAGCTTGCAGAGCACTGGGGAAAGGCAGGCAGAGAATTCCCTGCTAGCACCTTCTCTGTGCCTGGGAAGCAGAAGTGTTCACATTGCGTCGCAGAATCGCTTTTGTGCAGAAAACAGTAACACTTGTTCAGAACGAAAGAAAGCACAGAGCCCCAGATTTTATGTTGCCCTGGAGAGCTTGCAGAGCACTGGGGAAAGGCAGGCAGAGAATTCCCTGCTAGTACCTTCTCTGTGCCTGGGAAGCAGAGTGTTCACATTGCTTCGCGGAATCGCTTTTGTGCAGAAAACACTAACACTTGTTCAGAACGAAAGAAAGCACAGAGCCCCAGAATTGCTGTTGTCCTGGAGAGCTTGCAGAGCACTGGGGAAAGGCAGGCAGAGAATTCCCTGCTAGCGCCTTCTCTCTGCCTGGGAAGCAGAAGTGTTCACATTGCCTCACAGAATGACTTTTGTGCAGAAAACAGTAACACTTGTTCAGAACGAAAGAAAGCACAGAGCCCCAGATTTTATGTTGTCCTGGAGAGCTTGCAGAGCACTGGGGAAAGGCAGGCAGAGAATTCCCTGCTAGCACCTTCTCTGTGCCTGTTCACATTGCTTCGCAGAATCGCTTTTGTGCAGAAAACAGTAACACTTGTTCAGAACGAAAGAAAGCACAGAGCCCCAGATTTTATGTTGTCCTGGAGAGCTTGCAGAGCACTGGGGAAAGGCAGGCAGAGCATCCCCTGCTAGCACCTTCTCTGTGCCTGTTCACATTGCTTCGCAGAATCGCTTTTGTGCAGAAAACAGTAACACTTGTTCAGAACGAAAGAAAGCACAGAGCCCCAGATTTGCTGTTGTCCTGGAGAGCTTGCAGAGCACTGGGGAAAGGCAGGCAGAGCATTCCCTGCTAGCACCTTCTCTGTGCCTGGGAAGCAGAAGTGTTCACATTGCCTCACAGAATTGCTTTTGTGCAGAAAACAGTAACACTTGTTCAAAACGAAAGAAAGCACAGAGCCCCAGATTTGTTGTTGTCCTGGAGAGCTTGCAGAGCACTGGGGAAAGGCAGGCAGAGAATTCCCTGCTAGCACCTTCTCTGTGCCTGGGAAGCAGAGTGTTCACATTGCTTCGCAGAATCGCTTTTGTGCAGAAAACACTAACACTTGTTCAGAATGAAAGAAAGCACAGAGCCCCAGATTTGCTGTTGTCCTGGAGAGCTCGCAGAGCACTGGGGAAAGGCAGGCAGAGAATTCCCTGCTAGCACCTTCTCTGTGCCTGGGAAGCAGAGTGTTCACATTGCTTCGCGGAATTGCTTTTGTGCAGAAAACACTAACACTTGTTCAGAACGAAAGAAAGCACAGAGCCCCAGATTTTATGTTGTCCTGGAGAGCTTGCAGAGCACTGGGGAAAGGCAGGCAGAGAATTCCCTGCTAGCACCTTCTCTGTGCCTGTTCACATTGCTTCGCAGAATCGCTTTTGTGCAGAAAACACTAACACTTGTTCAGAATGAAAGAAAGCACAGAGCCCCAGATTTGCTGTTGTCCTGGAGAGCTTGCAGAGCACTGGGGAAAGGCAGGCAGAGAATTCCCTGCTAGCACCTTCTCTGTGCCTGGGAAGCAGAAGTGTTCACATTGCCTTACAGAATGACTTTTGTGCAGAAAACAGTAACACTTGTTCAGAACGAAAGAAAGCGCAGAGCCCCAGATTTGCTGTTGTCCTGGAGAGCTTGCAGAGCACTGGGGAAAGGCAGGCAGAGAGTTCCCTGCTAGCACCTTCTCTGTGCCTGGGAAGCAGAAGTGTTCACATTGCTTCGCAGAATCGCTTTAGTGCAGAAAACAGTAACACTTGTTCAGAACGAAAGAAAGCACAGAGCCCCAGATTTGCTGTTGTCCTGGAGAGCTTGCAGAGCACTGGGGAAAGGCAGGCAGAGAATTCCCTGCTAACACCTTCTCTGTGCCTGTTCACATTGCTTCGCAGAATCGCTTTAGTGCAGAAAACAGTAACACTTGTTCAGAACGAAAGAAAGCACAGAGCCCCAGATTTGCTGTTGTCCTGGAGAGCTTGCAGAGCACTGGGGAAAGGCAGGCAGAGAATTCCCTGCTAGCACCTTCTCTGTGCCTGGGAAGCAGAGTGTTCACATTGCTTCGCAGAATCGCTTTTGTGCAGAAAACACTAACACTTGTTCAGAATGAAAGACAGCACAGAGCCCCAGATTTTATGTTGTCCTGGAGAGCTTGCAGAGCACTGGGGAAAGGCAGGCAGAGAATTCCCTGCTAGCACCTTCTCTGTGCCTAGGAAGCAGAGTGTTCACATTGCTTCGCAGAATCGCTTTTGTGCAGAAAACAGTAACACTTGTTCAGAACGAAAGAAAGCACAGAGCCCCAGACTTTATGTTGTCCTGGAGAGCTTGCAGAGCACTGGGGAAAGGCAGGCAGAGAATTCCCTGCTAGCACCTTCTCTGTTCCTGTTCACATTGCTTCGCAGAATCGCTTTTGTACAGAAAACAGTAACAATTGTTCAGAAGGAAAGAAAGCACAGAGCCCCAGATTTGTTGTTGTCCTGGAGAGCTTGCAGAGCACTGGGGAAAGGCAGGCAGAGAATTCCCTGCTAGCACCTTCTCTGTGCGTGTTCACATTGCTTCGCAGAATCGCTTTTGTGCAGAAAACAGTAACACTTGTTCAGAACGAAAGAAAGCACAGAGCCCCAGATTTGCTGTTGTCCTGGAGAGCTTGCAGAGCACTGGGGAAAGGCAGGCAGAGCATTCCCTGCTAGCACCTTCTCTGTGCCTGGGAAGCAGAAGTGTTCACATTGCCTCACAGAATTGCTTTTGTGCAGAAAACAGTAACACTTGTTCAAAACGAAAGAAAGCACAGAGCCCCAGATTTGTTGTTGTCCTGGAGAGCTTGCAGAGCACTGGGGAAAGGCAGGCAGAGAATTCCCTGCTAGCACCTTCTCTGTGCCTGGGAAGCAGAAGTGTTCACATTGCGTCGCAGAATCGCTTTTGTGCAGAAAACAGTAACACTTGTTCAGAACGAAAGAAAGCACAGAGCCCCAGATTTTATGTTGCCCTGGAGAGCTTGCAGAGCACTGGGGAAAGGCAGGCAGAGAATTCCCTGCTAGTACCTTCTCTGTGCCTGGGAAGCAGAGTGTTCACATTGCTTCGCGGAATCGCTTTTGTGCAGAAAACACTAACACTTGTTCAGAACGAAAGAAAGCACAGAGCCCCAGAATTGCTGTTGTCCTGGAGAGCTTGCAGAGCACTGGGGAAAGGCAGGCAGAGAATTCCCTGCTAGCGCCTTCTCTCTGCCTGGGAAGCAGAAGTGTTCACATTGCCTCACAGAATGACTTTTGTGCAGAAAACAGTAACACTTGTTCAGAACGAAAGAAAGCACAGAGCCCCAGATTTTATGTTGTCCTGGAGAGCTTGCAGAGCACTGGGGAAAGGCAGGCAGAGAATTCCCTGCTAGCACCTTCTCTGTGCCTGTTCACATTGCTTCGCAGAATCGCTTTTGTGCAGAAAACAGTAACACTTGTTCAGAACGAAAGAAAGCACAGAGCCCCAGATTTTATGTTGTCCTGGAGAGCTTGCAGAGCACTGGGGAAAGGCAGGCAGAGCATCCCCTGCTAGCACCTTCTCTGTGCCTGTTCACATTGCTTCGCAGAATCGCTTTTGTGCAGAAAACAGTAACACTTGTTCAGAACGAAAGAAAGCACAGAGCCCCAGATTTGCTGTTGTCCTGGAGAGCTTGCAGAGCACTGGGGAAAGGCAGGCAGAGCATTCCCTGCTAGCACCTTCTCTGTGCCTGGGAAGCAGAAGTGTTCACATTGCCTCACAGAATTGCTTTTGTGCAGAAAACAGTAACACTTGTTCAAAACGAAAGAAAGCACAGAGCCCCAGATTTGTTGTTGTCCTGGAGAGCTTGCAGAGCACTGGGGAAAGGCAGGCAGAGAATTCCCTGCTAGCACCTTCTCTGTGCCTGGGAAGCAGAAGTGTTCACATTGCGTCGCAGAATCGCTTTTGTGCAGAAAACAGTAACACTTGTTCAGAATGAAAGAAAGCACAGAGCCCCAGATTTGCTGTTGTCCTGGAGAGCTTGCAGAGCACTGGGGAAAGGCAGGCAGAGAATTCCCTGCTAGTACCTTCTCTGTGCCTGGGAAGCAGAGTGTTCACATTGCTTCGCGGAATCGCTTTTGTGCAGAAAACACTAACACTTGTTCAGAACGAAAGAAAGCACAGAGCCCCAGAATTGCTGTTGTCCTGGAGAGCTTGCAGAGCACTGGGGAAAGGCAGGCAGAGAATTCCCTGCTAGCGCCTTCTCTCTGCCTGGGAAGCAGAAGTGTTCACATTGCCTCACAGAATGACTTTTGTGCAGAAAACAGTAACACTTGTTCAGAACGAAAGAAAGCACAGAGCGCCAGATTTTATGTTGTCCTGGAGAGCTTGCAGAGCACTGGGGAAAGGCAGGCAGAGAATTCCCTGCTAGCACCTTCTCTGTGCCTGGGAAGCAGAGGTGTTCACATTGCTTCGCGGAATCGCTTTTGTGCAGAAAACAGTAACACTTGTTCAGAACGAAAGAAAGCACAGAGCCCCAGATTTTATGTTGTCCTGGAGAGCTTGCAGAGCACTGGGGAAAGGCAGGCAGAGAATTCCCTGCTAGCACCTTCTCTGTGCCTGTTCACATTGCTTCGCAGAATCGCTTTTGTGCAGAAAACAGTAACACTTGTTCAGAACGAAAGAAAGCACAGAGCCCCAGATTTGCTGTTGTCCTGGAGAGCTTGCAGAGCACTGGGGAAAGGCAGGCAGAGAATTCCCTGCTAACACCTTCTCTGTGCCTGTTCACATTGCTTCGCAGAATCGCTTTAGTGCAGAAAACAGTAACACTTGTTCAGAACGAAAGAAAGCACAGAGCCCCAGATTTGCTGTTGTCCTGGAGAGCTTGCAGAGCACTGGGGAAAGGCAGGCAGAGAATTCCCTGCTAGCACCTTCTCTGTGCCTGGGAAGCAGAGTGTTCACATTGCTTCGCAGAATCGCTTTTGTGCAGAAAACACTAACACTTGTTCAGAATGAAAGACAGCACAGAGCCCCAGATTTTATGTTGTCCTGGAGAGCTTGCAGAGCACTGGGGAAAGGCAGGCAGAGAATTCCCTGCTAGCACCTTCTCTGTGCCTAGGAAGCAGAGTGTTCACATTGCTTCGCGGAATCGCTTTTGTGCAGAAAACAGTAACACTTGTTCAGAACGAAAGAAAGCACAGAGCCCCAGATTTTATGTTGTCCTGGAGAGCTTGCAGAGCACTGGGGAAAGGCAGGCAGAGAATTCCCTGCTAGCACCTTCTCTGTGCCTGTTCACATTGCTTCGCAGAATCGCTTTTGTGCAGAAAACAGTAACACTTGTTCAGAACGAAAGAAAGCACAGAGCCCCAGATTTGTTGTTGTCCTGGAGAGCTTGCAGAGCACTGGGGAAAGGCAGGCAGAGAATTCCCTGCTAGCACCTTCTCTGTGCCTGGGAAGCAGAAGTGTTCACATTGCGTCGCAGAATCGCTTTTGTGCAGAAAACAGTAACACTTGTTCAGAATGAAAGAAAGCACAGAGCCCCAGATTTGCTGTTGTCCTGGAGAGCTTGCAGAGCACTGGGGAAAGGCAGGCAGAGAATTCCCTGCTAGTACCTTCTCTGTGCCTGGGAAGCAGAGTGTTCACATTGCTTCGCGGAATCGCTTTTGTGCAGAAAACACTAACACTTGTTCAGAACGAAAGAAAGCACAGAGCCCCAGAATTGCTGTTGTCCTGGAGAGCTTGCAGAGCACTGGGGAAAGGCAGGCAGAGAATTCCCTGCTAGCGCCTTCTCTCTGCCTGGGAAGCAGAAGTGTTCACATTGCCTCACAGAATGACTTTTGTGCAGAAAACAGTAACACTTGTTCAGAACGAAAGAAAGCACAGAGCCCCAGATTGTATGTTGTCCTGGAGAGCTTGCAGAGCACTGGGGAAAGGCAGGCAGAGAATTCCCTGCTAGCACCTTCTCTGTGCCTGTTCACATTGCTTCGCAGAATCGCTTTTGTGCAGAAAACAGTAACACTTGTTCAGAACGAAAGAAAGCACAGAGCGCCAGATTTTATGTTGTCCTGGAGAGCTTGCAGAGCACTGGGGAAAGGCAGACAGAGCATTCCCTGCTAGCACCTTCTCTGTGCCTGGGAAGCAGAGGTGTTCACATTGCTTCGCGGAATCGCTTTTGTGCAGAAAACAGTAACACTTGTTCAGAACGAAAGAAAGCACAGAGCCCCAGATTTTATGTTGTCCTGGAGAGCTTGCAGAGCACTGGGGAAAGGCAGGCAGAGAATTCCCTGCTAGCACCTTCTCTGTGCCTGTTCACATTGCTTCGCAGAATCGCTTTTGTGCAGAAAACAGTAACACTTGTTCAGAACGAAAGAAAGCACAGAGCCCCAGATTTGCTGTTGTCCTGGAGAGCTTGCAGAGCACTGGGGAAAGGCAGGCAGAGAATTCCCTGCTAGCACCTTCTCTGTGCCTGGGAAGCAGAGTGTTCACATTGCTTCGCAGAATCGCTTTTGTGCAGAAAACAGTAACACTTGTTCAGAATGAAAGAAAGCACAGAGCCCCAGATTTGCTGTTGTCCTGGAGAGCTCGCAGAGCACTGGGGAAAGGCAGGCAGAGAATTCCCTGCTAGCACCTTCTCTGTGCCTGGGAAGCAGAGTGTTCACATTGCTTCGCGGAATTGCTTTTGTGCAGAAAACACTAACACTTGTTCAGAACGAAAGAAAGCACAGAGCCCCAGATTTTATGTTGTCCTGGAGAGCTTGCAGAGCACTGGGGAAAGGCAGGCAGAGAATTCCCTGCTAGCACCTTCTCTGTGCCTGTTCACATTGCTTCGCAGAATCGCTTTTGTGCAGAAAACACTAACACTTGTTCAGAATGAAAGAAAGCACAGAGCCCCAGATTTGCTGTTGTCCTGGAGAGCTTGCAGAGCACTGGGGAAAGGCAGGCAGAGAATTCCCTGCTAGCACCTTCTCTGTGCCTGGGAAGCAGAAGTGTTCACATTGCCTTACAGAATGACTTTTGTGCAGAAAACAGTAACACTTGTTCAGAACGAAAGAAAGCACAGAGCCCCAGATTTGCTGTTGTCCTGGAGAGCTTGCAGAGCACTGGGGAAAGGCAGGCAGAGAGTTCCCTGCTAGCACCTTCTCTGTGCCTGGGAAGCAGAAGTGTTCACATTGCTTCGCAGAATCGCTTTAGTGCAGAAAACAGTAACACTTGTTCAGAACGAAAGAAAGCACAGAGCCCCAGATTTGCTGTTGTCCTGGAGAGCTTGCAGAGCACTGGGGAAAGGCAGGCAGAGAATTCCCTGCTAGCACCTTCTCTGTGCCTGTTCACATTGCTTCGCAGAATCGCTTTTGTGCAGAAAACTGTAACACTTGTTCAGAACGAAAGAAAGCACAGAGCCCCAGATTTTATGTTGTCCTGGAGAGCTTGCAGAGCACTGGGGAAAGGCAGGCAGAGAATTCCCTGCTAGCACCTTCTCTGTGCCTGGGAAGCAGAAGTGTTCACATTGCTTCGCAGAATCGCTTTAGTGCAGAAAACAGTAACACTTGTTCAGAACGAAAGAAAGCACAGAGCCCCAGATTTGCTGTTGTCCTGGAGAGCTTGCAGAGCACTGGGGAAAGGCAGGCAGAGAATTCCCTGCTAGCACCTTCTCTGTGCCTGGGAAGCAGAGTGTTCACATTGCTTTGCAGAATCGCTTTTGTGCAGAAAACACTAAGACTTGTTCAGAATGAAAGACAGCACAGAGCCCCAGATTTGCTGTTGTCCTGGAGAGCTTGCAGAGCACTGGGGAAAGGCAGGCAGAGAATTCCGTGCTAGCACCTTCTCTGTGCCTAGGAAGCAGAGTGTTCACATTGCTTCGCGGAATCGCTTTTGTGCAGAAAACAGTAACACTTGTTCAGAACGAAAGAAAGCACAGAGCCCCAGATTTTATGTTGTCCTGGAGAGCTTGCAGAGCACTGGGGAAAGGCAGGCAGAGAATTCCCTGCTAGCACCTTCTCTGTGCCTGTTCACATTGCTTCGCAGAATCGCTTTTGTGCAGAAAACAGTAACAATTGTTCAGAACGAAAGAAAGCACAGAGCCCCAGATTTTATGTTGTCCTGGAGAGCTTGCAGAGCACTGGGGAAAGGCAGGCAGAGAATTCCTTGCTAGCACCTTCTCTGTGCCTGGGAAACACAAGTGTTCACATTGCTTCGCGGAATCGCTTTTGTGCAGAAAACAGTAACACTTGTTCAGAACGAAAGAAAGCACAGAGCCCCAGAATTGCTGTTGTCCTGGAGAGCTTGCAGAGCACTGGGGAAAGGCAGGCAGAGAATTCCCTGCTAGCACCTTCTCTGTGCCTGTTCACACTGATTCGCAGAATCGCTTTTGTGCAGAAAACAGTAACACTTGTTCAGAACGAAAGAAAGCACAGAGCCCCAGATTTGCTGTTGTCCTGGAGAGCTTGCAGAGCACTGGGGAAAGGCAGGCAGAGAATTCCCTGCTAGCACCTTCTCTGTGCCTGGGAAGCAGAAGTGTTCACATTGCTTCGCGGAATCGCTTTTGTGCAGAAAACAGTAACAATTGTTCAGAACGAAAGAAAGCACAGAGCCCCAGATTTTATGTTGTCCTGGAGAGCTTGCAGAGCACTGGGGAAAGGCAGGCAGAGAATTCCCTGCTAGCACCTTCTCTGTGCCTGGGAAACACAAGTGTTCACATTGCTTCGCGGAATCGCTTTTGTGCAGAAAACAGTAACACTTGTTCAGAACGAAAGAAAGCACAGAGCCCCAGATTTTATGTTGTCCTGGAGAGCTTGCAGAGCACTGGGGAAAGGCAGGCAGAGAATTCCCTGCTAGCACCTTCTCTGTGCCTGTTCACACTGATTCGCAGAATCGCTTTTGTGCAGAAAACAGTAACACTTGTTCAGAACGAAAGAAAGCACAGAGCCCCAGATTTTATGTTGTCCTGGAGAGCTTGCAGAGCACTGGGGAAAGGCAGGCAGAGAATTCCCTGCTAGCACCTTCTCTGTGCCTGGGAAGCAGAAGTGTTCACATTGCTTCGCGGAATCGCTTTTGTGCAGAAAACAGTAACACTTGTTCAAAACGAAAGAAAGCACAGAGCCCCAGATTTGTTGTTGTCCTGGAGAGCTTGCAGAGCACTGGGGAAAGGCAGGCAGAGAATTCCCTGCTAGCACCTTCTCTGTGCCTGGGAAGCAGAGGTGTTCACATTGCTTCGCGGAAACGCTTTTGTGCAGAAAACAGTAACACTTGTTCAGAACGAAAGAAAGCACAGAGCCCCAGATTTTATGTTGTCCTGGAGAGCTTGCAGAGCACTGGGGAAAGGCAGGCAGAGAATTCCCTGCTAGCACCTTCTCTGTGTCTGGGAAACACAAGTGTTCACATTGCTTCGCGGAATCGCTTTTGTGCAGAAAACAGTAACACTTGTTCAGAACGAAAGAAAGCACAGAGCCCCAGATTTTATGTTGTCCTGGAGAGCTTGCAGAGCACTGGGGAAAGGCAGGCAGAGAATTCCCTGCTAGCACCTTCTCTGTGCCTGTTCACACTGATTCGCAGAATCGCTTTTGTGCAGAAAACAGTAACACTTGTTCAGAACGAAAGAAAGCACAGAGCCCCAGATTTGCTGTTGTCCTGGAGAGCTTGCAGAGCACTGGGGAAAGGCAGGCAGAGAATTCCCTGCTAGCACCTTCTCTGTGCCTGGGAAGCAGAAGTGTTCACATTGCTTCGCAGAATCGCTTTTGTGCAGAAAACACTAACACTTGTTCAGAATGAAAGAAAGCACAGAGCCCCAGATTTGCTGTTGTCCTGGAGAGCTCGCAGAGCACTGGGGAAAGGCAGGCAGAGAATTCCCTGCTAGCACCTTCTCTGTGCTTGTTCACATTGCTTCGCAGAATCGCTTTTGTGCAGAAAACAGTAACACTTGTTCAGAACGAAAGAAAGCACAGAGCCCCAGATTTTATGTTGTCCTGGAGAGCTTGCAGAGCACTGGGGAAAGGCAGGCAGAGAATTCCCTGCTAGCACCTTCTCTGTGCCTGTTCACATTGCTTCGCAGAATCGCTTTTGTGCAGAAAACACTAACACTTGTTCAGAACGAAAGAAAGCACAGAGCCCCAGATTCTATGTTTTCCTGGAGAGCCTGCAGAGCACTGGGGATAGGCAGGCAGAGAATTCCCTGCTAGCACCTTCTCTGTGCCTGGGAACCACAAGTGTTCACATTGCTTCGCAGAATCGCTTTTGTGCAGAAAACAGTAACACTTGTTCAGAATGAAAGACAGCACAGAGCCCCAGATTTGCTGTTGTCCTGGAGAGCTTGCAGAGCACTGGGGAAAGGCAGGCAGAGAATTCCCTGCTAGCACCTTCTCTGTGCCTAGGAAGCAGAGTGTTCACATTGCTTCGCGGAATCGCTTTTGTGCAGAAAACAGTAACACTTGTTCAGAACGAAAGAAAGCACAGAGCCCCAGATTTTATGTTGTCCTGGAGAGCTTGCAGAGCACTGGGGAAAGGCAGGCAGAGAATTCCCTGCTAGCACCTTCTCTGTGCCTGTTCACATTGCTTCGCAGAATCGCTTTTGTGCAGAAAACAGTAACAATTGTTCAGAACGAAAGAAAGCACAGAGCCCCAGATTTTATGTTGTCCTGGAGAGCTTGCAGAGCACTGGGGAAAGGCAGGCAGAGAATTCCTTGCTAGCACCTTCTCTGTGCCTGGGAAACACAAGTGTTCACATTGCTTCGCGGAATCGCTTTTGTGCAGAAAACAGTAACACTTGTTCAGAACGAAAGAAAGCACAGAGCCCCAGAATTGCTGTTGTCCTGGAGAGCTTGCAGAGCACTGGGGAAAGGCAGGCAGAGAATTCCCTGCTAGCACCTTCTCTGTGCCTGTTCACACTGATTCGCAGAATCGCTTTTGTGCAGAAAACAGTAACACTTGTTCAGAACGAAAGAAAGCACAGAGCCCCAGATTTGCTGTTGTCCTGGAGAGCTTGCAGAGCACTGGGGAAAGGCAGGCAGAGAATTCCCTGCTAGCACCTTCTCTGTGCCTGGGAAGCAGAAGTGTTCACATTGCTTCGCGGAATCGCTTTTGTGCAGAAAACAGTAACAATTGTTCAGAACGAAAGAAAGCACAGAGCCCCAGATTTTATGTTGTCCTGGAGAGCTTGCAGAGCACTGGGGAAAGGCAGGCAGAGAATTCCCTGCTAGCACCTTCTCTGTGCCTGGGAAACACAAGTGTTCACATTGCTTCGCGGAATCGCTTTTGTGCAGAAAACAGTAACACTTGTTCAGAACGAAAGAAAGCACAGAGCCCCAGATTTTATGTTGTCCTGGAGAGCTTGCAGAGCACTGGGGAAAGGCAGGCAGAGAATTCCCTGCTAGCACCTTCTCTGTGCCTGTTCACACTGATTCGCAGAATCGCTTTTGTGCAGAAAACACTAACACTTGTTCAGAACGAAAGAAAGCACAGAGCCCCAGATTTGCTGTTGTCCTGGAGAGCTTGCAGAGCACTGGGGAAAGGCAGGCAGAGAATTCCCTGCTAGCACCTTCTCTGTGCCTGGGAAGCAGAAGTGTTCACATTGCTTCGCGGAATCGCTTTTGTGCAGAAAACAGTAACACTTGTTCAAAACGAAAGAAAGCACAGAGCCCCAGATTTGTTGTGGTCCTGGAGAGCTTGCAGAGCACTGGGGAAAGGCAGGCAGAGAATTCCCTGCTAGCACCTTCTCTGTGCCTGGGAAGCAGAGGTGTTCACATTGCTTCGCGGAATCGCTTTTGTGCAGAAAACAGTAACACTTGTTCAGAACGAAAGAAAGCACAGAGCCCCAGATTTTATGTTGTCCTGGAGAGCTTGCAGAGCACTGGGGAAAGGCAGGCAGAGAATTCCCTGCTAGCACCTTCTCTGTGCCTGGGAAACACCAGTGTTCACATTGCTTCGCGGAATCGCTTTTGTGCAGAAAACAGTAACACTTGTTCAGAACGAAAGAAAGCACAGAGCCCCAGATTTTATGTTGTCCTGGAGAGCTTGCAGAGCACTGGGGAAAGGCAGGCAGAGAATTCCCTGCTAGCACCTTCTCTGTGCCTGTTCACACTGATTCGCAGAATCGCTTTTGTGCAGAAAACAGTAACACTTGTTCAGAATGAAAGAAAGCACAGAGCCCCAGATTTGCTGTTGTCCTGGAGAGCTTGCAGAGCACTGGGGAAAGGCAGGCAGAGAATTCCCTGCTAGCACCTTCTCTGTGCCTGGGAAGCAGAAGTGTTCACATTGCTTCGCAGAATCGCTTTTGTGCAGAAAACACTAACACTTGTTCAGAATGAAAGAAAGCACAGAGCCCCAGATTTGCTGTTGTCCTGGAGAGCTTGCAGAGCACTGGGGAAAGGCAGGCAGAGAATTCCCTGCTAGCACCTTCTCTGTGCCTGTTCACATTGCTTCGCAGAATCGCTTTTGTGCAGAAAACACTAACACTTGTTCAGAACGAAAGAAAGCACAGAGCCCCAGATTCTATGTTTTCCTGGAGAGCTTGCAGAGCACTGGGGATAGGCAGGCAGAGAATTCCCTGCTAGCACCTTCTCTGTGCCTGGGAACCACAAGTGTTCACATTGCTTCGCAGAATCGCTTTTGTGCAGAAAACAGTAACACTTGTTCAGAACGAAAGAAAGCACAGAGCCCCAGATTTTATGTTGTCCTGGAGAGCTTGCAGAGCACTGGGGAAAGGCAGGCAGAGAATTCCCTGCTAGCACCTTCTCTGTGCCTGGGAAGCAGAAGTGTTCACATTGCTTCGCAGAATCGCTTTTGTGCAGAAAACACTAACACTTGTTCAGAACGAAAGAAAGCACAGAGCCCCAGATTTTATGTTGTCCTGGAGAGCTTGCAGAGCACTGGGGAAAGGCAGGCAGAGCATTCCCTGCTAGAACCTTTTCTGTGCCTGGGAAGCAGAAGTGTTCACATTGCTTCGCAGAATCGCTTTTGTGCAGAAAACAGTAACACTTGTTCAAAACGAAAGAAAGCACAGAGCCCCAGATTTGCTGTTGTCCTGGAGAGCTTGCAGAGCACTGGGGAAAGGCAGGCAGAGAATTCCCTGCTAGCGCCTTCTCTCTGCCTGGTAAGCAGAAGTGTTCACATTGCCTTACAGAATGACTTTTGTGCAGAAAACAGTAACACTTGTTCAGAACGAAAGAAAGCACAGAGCCCCAGATTTGCTGTTGTCCTGGAGAGCTTGCAGAGCACTGGGGAAAGGCAGGCAGAGAGTTCCCTGCTAGCACCTTCTCTGTGCCTGGGAAGCAGAAGTGTTCACATTGCTTCGCAGAATCGCTTTAGTGCAGAAAACAGTAACACTTGTTCAGAACGAAAGAAAGCACAGAGCCCCAGATTTGCTGTTGTCCTGGAGAGCTTGCAGAGCACTGGGGAAAGGCAGGCAGAGAATTCCCTGCTAGCACCTTCTCTGTGCCTGTTCACATTGCTTCGCAGAATCGCTTTTGTGCAGAAAACTGTAACACTTGTTCAGAACGAAAGAAAGCACAGAGCCCCAGATTTTATGTTGTCCTGGAGAGCTTGCAGAGCACTGGGGAAAGGCAGGCAGAGAATTCCCTGCTAGCACCTTCTCTGTGCCTGGGAAGCAGAAGTGTTCACATTGCTTCGCAGAATCGCTTTAGTGCAGAAAACAGTAACACTTGTTCAGAACGAAAGAAAGCACAGAGCCCCAGATTTGCTGTTGTCCTGGAGAGCTTGCAGAGCACTGGGGAAAGGCAGGCAGAGAATTCCCTGCTAGCACCTTCTCTGTGCCTGGGAAGCAGAGTGTTCACATTGCTTTGCAGAATCGCTTTTGTGCAGAAAACACTAACACTTGTTCAGAATGAAAGACAGCACAGAGCCCCAGATTTGCTGTTGTCCTGGAGAGCTTGCAGAGCACTGGGGAAAGGCAGGCAGAGAATTCCCTGCTAGCACCTTCTCTGTGCCTGGGAAGCAGAGTGTTCACATTGCTTCGCGGAATTGCTTTTGTGCAGAAAACACTAACACTTGTTCAGAACGAAAGAAAGCACAGAGCCCCAGATTTTATGTTGTCCTGGAGAGCTTGCAGAGCACTGGGGAAAGGCAGGCAGAGAATTCCCTGCTAGCACCTTCTCTGTGCCTGTTCACATTGCTTCGCAGAATCGCTTTTGTGCAGAAAACACTAACACTTGTTCAGAATGAAAGAAAGCACAGAGCCCCAGATTTGCTGTTGTCCTGGAGAGCTTGCAGAGCACTGGGGAAAGGCAGGCAGAGAATTCCCTGCTAGCACCTTCTCTGTGCCTGGGAAGCAGAAGTGTTCACATTGCCTTACAGAATGACTTTTGTGCAGAAAACAGTAACACTTGTTCAGAACGAAAGAAAGCACAGAGCCCCAGATTTGCTGTTGTCCTGGAGAGCTTGCAGAGCACTGGGGAAAGGCAGGCAGAGAGTTCCCTGCTAGCACCTTCTCTGTGCCTGGGAAGCAGAAGTGTTCACATTGCTTCGCAGAATCGCTTTAGTGCAGAAAACAGTAACACTTGTTCAGAACGAAAGAAAGCACAGAGCCCCAGATTTGCTGTTGTCCTGGAGAGCTTGCAGAGCACTGGGGAAAGGCAGGCAGAGAATTCCCTGCTAGCACCTTCTCTGTGCCTGTTCACATTGCTTCGCAGAATCGCTTTTGTGCAGAAAACTGTAACACTTGTTCAGAACGAAAGAAAGCACAGAGCCCCAGATTTTATGTTGTCCTGGAGAGCTTGCAGAGCACTGGGGAAAGGCAGGCAGAGAATTCCCTGCTAGCACCTTCTCTGTGCCTGGGAAGCAGAAGTGTTCACATTGCTTCGCAGAATCGCTTTAGTGCAGAAAACAGTAACACTTGTTCAGAACGAAAGAAAGCACAGAGCCCCAGATTTGCTGTTGTCCTGGAGAGCTTGCAGAGCACTGGGGAAAGGCAGGCAGAGAATTCCCTGCTAGCACCTTCTCTGTGCCTGGGAAGCAGAGTGTTCACATTGCTTTGCAGAATCGCTTTTGTGCAGAAAACACTAAGACTTGTTCAGAATGAAAGACAGCACAGAGCCCCAGATTTGCTGTTGTCCTGGAGAGCTTGCAGAGCACTGGGGAAAGGCAGGCAGAGAATTCCGTGCTAGCACCTTCTCTGTGCCTAGGAAGCAGAGTGTTCACATTGCTTCGCGGAATCGCTTTTGTGCAGAAAACAGTAACACTTGTTCAGAATGAAAGAAAGCACAGAGCCCCAGATTTTATGTTGTCCTGGAGAGCTTGCAGAGCACTGGGGAAAGGCAGGCAGAGAATTCCCTGCTAGCACCTTCTCTGTGCCTGTTCACATTGCTTCGCAGAATCGCTTTTGTGCAGAAAACAGTAACAATTGTTCAGAACGAAAGAAAGCACAGAGCCCCAGATTTTATGTTGTCCTGGAGAGCTTGCAGAGCACTGGGGAAAGGCAGGCAGAGAATTCCTTGCTAGCACCTTCTCTGTGCCTGGGAAACACAAGTGTTCACATTGCTTCGCGGAATCGCTTTTGTGCAGAAAACAGTAACACTTGTTCAGAACGAAAGAAAGCACAGAGCCCCAGAATTGCTGTTGTCCTGGAGAGCTTGCAGAGCACTGGGGAAAGGCAGGCAGAGAATTCCCTGCTAGCACCTTCTCTGTGCCTGTTCACACTGATTCGCAGAATCGCTTTTGTGCAGAAAACAGTAACACTTGTTCAGAACGAAAGAAAGCACAGAGCCCCAGATTTGCTGTTGTCCTGGAGAGCTTGCAGAGCACTGGGGAAAGGCAGGCAGAGAATTCCCTGCTAGCACCTTCTCTGTGCCTGGGAAGCAGAAGTGTTCACATTGCTTCGCGGAATCGCTTTTGTGCAGAAAACAGTAACAATTGTTCAGAACGAAAGAAAGCACAGAGCCCCAGATTTTATGTTGTCCTGGAGAGCTTGCAGAGCACTGGGGAAAGGCAGGCAGAGAATTCCCTGCTAGCACCTTCTCTGTGCCTGGGAAACACAAGTGTTCACATTGCTTCGCGGAATCGCTTTTGTGCAGAAAACAGTAACACTTGTTCAGAACGAAAGAAAGCACAGAGCCCCAGATTTTATGTTGTCCTGGAGAGCTTGCAGAGCACTGGGGAAAGGCAGGCAGAGAATTCCCTGCTAGCACCTTCTCTGTGCCTGTTCACACTGATTCGCAGAATCGCTTTTGTGCAGAAAACAGTAACACTTGTTCAGAACGAAAGAAAGCACAGAGCCCCAGATTTTATGTTGTCCTGGAGAGCTTGCAGAGCACTGGGGAAAGGCAGGCAGAGAATTCCCTGCTAGCACCTTCTCTGTGCCTGGGAAGCAGAAGTGTTCACATTGCTTCGCGGAATCGCTTTTGTGCAGAAAACAGTAACACTTGTTCAAAACGAAAGAAAGCACAGAGCCCCAGATTTGTTGTTGTCCTGGAGAGCTTGCAGAGCACTGGGGAAAGGCAGGCAGAGAATTCCCTGCTAGCACCTTCTCTGTGCCTGGGAAGCAGAGGTGTTCACATTGCTTCGCGGAATCGCTTTTGTGCAGAAAACAGTAACACTTGTTCAGAACGAAAGAAAGCACAGAGCCCCAGATTTTATGTTGTCCTGGAGAGCTTGCAGAGCACTGGGGAAAGGCAGGCAGAGAATTCCCTGCTAGCACCTTCTCTGTGTCTGGGAAACACAAGTGTTCACATTGCTTCGCGGAATCGCTTTTGTGCAGAAAACAGTAACACTTGTTCAGAACGAAAGAAAGCACAGAGCCCCAGATTTTATGTTGTCCTGGAGAGCTTGCAGAGCACTGGGGAAAGGCAGGCAGAGAATTCCCTGCTAGCACCTTCTCTGTGCCTGTTCACACTGATTCGCAGAATCGCTTTTGTGCAGAAAACAGTAACACTTGTTCAGAACGAAAGAAAGCACAGAGCCCCAGATTTGCTGTTGTCCTGGAGAGCTTGCAGAGCACTGGGGAAAGGCAGGCAGAGAATTCCCTGCTAGCACCTTCTCTGTGCCTGGGAAGCAGAAGTGTTCACATTGCTTCGCAGAATCGCTTTTGTGCAGAAAACACTAACACTTGTTCAGAATGAAAGAAAGCACAGAGCCCCAGATTTGCTGTTGTCCTGGAGAGCTCGCAGAGCACTGGGGAAAGGCAGGCAGAGAATTCCCTGCTAGCACCTTCTCTGTGCTTGTTCACATTGCTTCGCAGAATCGCTTTTGTGCAGAAAACAGTAACACTTGTTCAGAACGAAAGAAAGCACAGAGCCCCAGATTTTATGTTGTCCTGGAGAGCTTGCAGAGCACTGGGGAAAGGCAGGCAGAGAATTCCCTGCTAGCACCTTCTCTGTGCCTGTTCACATTGCTTCGCAGAATCGCTTTTGTGCAGAAAACACTAACACTTGTTCAGAACGAAAGAAAGCACAGAGCCCCAGATTCTATGTTTTCCTGGAGAGCTTGCAGAGCACTGGGGATAGGCAGGCAGAGAATTCCCTGCTAGCACCTTCTCTGTGCCTGGGAACCACAAGTGTTCACATTGCTTCGCAGAATCGCTTTTGTGCAGAAAACAGTAACACTTGTTCAGAATGAAAGACAGCACAGAGCCCCAGATTTGCTGTTGTCCTGGAGAGCTTGCAGAGCACTGGGGAAAGGCAGGCAGAGAATTCCCTGCTAGCACCTTCTCTGTGCCTAGGAAGCAGAGTGTTCACATTGCTTCGCGGAATCGCTTTTGTGCAGAAAACAGTAACACTTGTTCAGAACGAAAGAAAGCACAGAGCCCCAGATTTTATGTTGTCCTGGAGAGCTTGCAGAGCACTGGGGAAAGGCAGGCAGAGAATTCCCTGCTAGCACCTTCTCTGTGCCTGTTCACATTGCTTCGCAGAATCGCTTTTGTGCAGAAAACAGTAACACTTGTTCAGAACGAAAGAAAGCACAGAGCCCCAGATTTTATGTTGTCCTGGAGAGCTTGCAGAGCACTGGGGAAAGGCAGGCAGAGAATTCCTTGCTAGCACCTTCTCTGTGCCTGGGAAACACAAGTGTTCACATTGCTTCGCGGAATCGCTTTTGTGCAGAAAACAGTAACACTTGTTCAGAACGAAAGAAAGCACAGAGCCCCAGAATTGCTGTTGTCCTGGAGAGCTTGCAGAGCACTGGGGAAAGGCAGGCAGAGAATTCCCTGCTAGCACCTTCTCTGTGCCTGTTCACACTGATTCGCAGAATCGCTTTTGTGCAGAAAACAGTAACACTTGTTCAGAACGAAAGAAAGCACAGAGCCCCAGATTTGCTGTTGTCCTGGAGAGCTTGCAGAGCATTGGGGAAAGGCAGGCAGAGAATTCCCTGCTAGCACCTTCTCTGTGCCTGGGAAGCAGAAGTGTTCACATTGCTTCGCGGAATCGCTTTTGTGCAGAAAACAGTAACAATTGTTCAGAACGAAAGAAAGCACAGAGCCCCAGATTTTATGTTGTCCTGGAGAGCTTGCAGAGCACTGGGGAAAGGCAGGCAGAGAATTCCCTGCTAGCACCTTCTCTGTGCCTGGGAAACACAAGTGTTCACATTGCTTCGCGGAATCGCTTTTGTGCAGAAAACAGTAACACTTGTTCAGAACGAAAGAAAGCACAGAGCCCCAGATTTTATGTTGTCCTGGAGAGCTTGCAGAGCACTGGGGAAAGGCAGGCAGAGAATTCCCTGCTAGCACCTTCTCTGTGCCTGTTCACACTGATTCGCAGAATCGCTTTTGTGCAGAAAACAGTAACACTTGTTCAGAACGAAAGAAAGCACAGAGCCCCAGATTTGCTGTTGTCCTGGAGAGCTTGCAGAGCACTGGGGAAAGGCAGGCAGAGAATTCCCTGCTAGCACCTTCTCTGTGCCTGGGAAGCAGAAGTGTTCACATTGCTTCGCGGAATCGCTTTTGTGCAGAAAACAGTAACACTTGTTCAAAACGAAAGAAAGCACAGAGCCCCAGATTTGTTGTGGTCCTGGAGAGCTTGCAGAGCACTGGGGAAAGGCAGGCAGAGAATTCCCTGCTAGCACCTTCTCTGTGCCTGGGAAGCAGAGGTGTTCACATTGCTTCGCGGAATCGCTTTTGTGCAGAAAACAGTAACACTTGTTCAGAACGAAAGAAAGCACAGAGCCCCAGATTTTATGTTGTCCTGGAGAGCTTGCAGAGCACTGGGGAAAGGCAGGCAGAGAATTCCCTGCTAGCACCTTCTCTGTGCCTGGGAAACACCAGTGTTCACATTGCTTCGCGGAATCGCTTTTGTGCAGAAAACAGTAACACTTGTTCAGAACGAAAGAAAGCACAGAGCCCCAGATTTTATGTTGTCCTGGAGAGCTTGCAGAGCACTGGGGAAAGGCAGGCAGAGAATTCCCTGCTAGCACCTTCTCTGTGCCTGTTCACACTGATTCGCAGAATCGCTTTTGTGCAGAAAACAGTAACACTTGTTCAGAATGAAAGAAAGCACAGAGCCCCAGATTTGCTGTTGTCCTGGAGAGCTTGCAGAGCACTGGGGAAAGGCAGGCAGAGAATTCCCTGCTAGCACCTTCTCTGTGCCTGGGAAGCAGAAGTGTTCACATTGCTTCGCAGAATCGCTTTTGTGCAGAAAACACTAACACTTGTTCAGAATGAAAGAAAGCACAGAGCCCCAGATTTGCTGTTGTCCTGGAGAGCTCGCAGAGCACTGGGGAAAGGCAGGCAGAGAATTCCCTGCTAGCACCTTCTCTGTGCCTGTTCACATTGCTTCGCAGAATCGCTTTTGTGCAGAAAACACTAACACTTGTTCAGAACGAAAGAAAGCACAGAGCCCCAGATTCTATGTTTTCCTGGAGAGCTTGCAGAGCACTGGGGATAGGCAGGCAGAGAATTCCCTGCTAGCACCTTCTCTGTGCCTGGGAACCACAAGTGTTCACATTGCTTCGCAGAATCGCTTTTGTGCAGAAAACAGTAACACTTGTTCAGAACGAAAGAAAGCACAGAGCCCCAGATTTTATGTTGTCCTGGAGAGCTTGCAGAGCACTGGGGAAAGGCAGGCAGAGAATTCCCTGCTAGCACCTTCTCTGTGCCTGGGAAGCAGAAGTGTTCACATTGCTTCGCAGAATCGCTTTTGTGCAGAAAACACTAACACTTGTTCAGAACGAAAGAAAGCACAGAGCCCCAGATTTTATGTTGTCCTGGAGAGCTTGCAGAGCACTGGGGAAAGGCAGGCAGAGCATTCCCTGCTAGAACCTTTTCTGTGCCTGGGAAGCAGAAGTGTTCACATTGCTTCGCAGAATCGCTTTTGTGCAGAAAACAGTAACACTTGTTCAAAACGAAAGAAAGCACAGAGCCCCAGATTTGCTGTTGTCCTGGAGAGCTTGCAGAGCACTGGGGAAAGGCAGGCAGAGAATTCCCTGCTAGCGCCTTCTCTCTGCCTGGTAAGCAGAAGTGTTCACATTGCCTTACAGAATGACTTTTGTGCAGAAAACAGTAACACTTGTTCAGAACGAAAGAAAGCACAGAGCCCCAGATTTGCTGTTGTCCTGGAGAGCTTGCAGAGCACTGGGGAAAGGCAGGCAGAGAGTTCCCTGCTAGCACCTTCTCTGTGCCTGGGAAGCAGAAGTGTTCACATTGCTTCGCAGAATCGCTTTAGTGCAGAAAACAGTAACACTTGTTCAGAACGAAAGAAAGCACAGAGCCCCAGATTTGCTGTTGTCCTGGAGAGCTTGCAGAGCACTGGGGAAAGGCAGGCAGAGAATTCCCTGCTAGCACCTTCTCTGTGCCTGTTCACATTGCTTCGCAGAATCGCTTTTGTGCAGAAAACTGTAACACTTGTTCAGAACGAAAGAAAGCACAGAGCCCCAGATTTTATGTTGTCCTGGAGAGCTTGCAGAGCACTGGGGAAAGGCAGGCAGAGAATTCCCTGCTAGCACCTTCTCTGTGCCTGGGAAGCAGAAGTGTTCACATTGCTTCGCAGAATCGCTTTAGTGCAGAAAACAGTAACACTTGTTCAGAACGAAAGAAAGCACAGAGCCCCAGATTTGCTGTTGTCCTGGAGAGCTTGCAGAGCACTGGGGAAAGGCAGGCAGAGAATTCCCTGCTAGCACCTTCTCTGTGCCTGGGAAGCAGAGTGTTCACATTGCTTTGCAGAATCGCTTTTGTGCAGAAAACACTAACACTTGTTCAGAATGAAAGACAGCACAGAGCCCCAGATTTGCTGTTGTCCTGGAGAGCTTGCAGAGCACTGGGGAAAGGCAGGCAGAGAATTCCCTGCTAGCACCTTCTCTGTGCCTAGGAAGCAGAGTGTTCACATTGCTTCGCGGAATCGCTTTTGTGCAGAAAACAGTAACACTTGTTCAGAACGAAAGAAAGCACAGAGCCCCAGATTTTATGTTGTCCTGGAGAGCTTGCAGAGCACTGGGGAAAGGCAGGCAGAGAATTCCCTGCTAGCACCTTCTCTGTGCCTGTTCACATTGCTTCGCAGAATCGCTTTTGTGCAGAAAACAGTAACAATTGTTCAGAACGAAAGAAAGCACAGAGCCCCAGATTTTATGTTGTCCTGGAGAGCTTGCAGAGCACTGGGGAAAGGCAGGCA
The DNA here is from genome assembly GCF_031877795.1 of Strix aluco. Classification (NCBI taxonomy): domain Eukaryota; kingdom Metazoa; phylum Chordata; class Aves; order Strigiformes; family Strigidae; genus Strix; species Strix aluco. The sequence continues at coordinate 3,157,295 of NC_133957.1, read as the reverse complement.
GAGCATTCCCTGCTAGCACCTTCTCTGTGCCTGGGAAGCAGAGGTGTTCACATTGCTTCGCAGAATCGCTTTTGTGCAGAAAACAGTAACACTTGTTCAGAACGAAAGAAAGCACAGAGCCCCAGACTTTATGTTGTCCTGGAGAGCTTGCAGAGCACTGGGGAAAGGCAGGCAGAGAATTCCCTGCTAGCACCTTCTCTGTTCCTGTTCACATTGATTCGCAGAATCGCTTTTGTACAGAAAACAGTAACACTTGTTCAGAAGGAAAGAAAGCACAGAGCCCCAGATTTGCTGTTGTCCTGGAGAGCTTGCAGAGCACTGGGGAAAGGCAGGCAGAGAATTCCCTGCTAGCACCTTCTCTGTGCGTGTTCACATTGCTTCGCAGAATCGCTTTTGTGCAGAAAACAGTAACACTTGTTCAGAACGAAAGAAAGCACAGAGCCCCAGATTTGCTGTTGTCCTGGAGAGCTTGCAGAGCACTGGGGAAAGGCAGGCAGAGCATTCCCTGCTAGCACCTTCTCTGTGCCTGGGAAGCAGAAGTGTTCACATTGCCTCACAGAATTGCTTTTGTGCAGAAAACAGTAACACTTGTTCAAAACGAAAGAAAGCACAGAGCCCCAGATTTGTTGTTGTCCTGGAGAGCTTGCAGAGCACTGGGGAAAGGCAGGCAGAGAATTCCCTGCTAGCACCTTCTCTGTGCCTGGGAAGCAGAAGTGTTCACATTGCGTCGCAGAATCGCTTTTGTGCAGAAAACAGTAACACTTGTTCAGAATGAAAGAAAGCACAGAGCCCCAGATTTGCTGTTGTCCTGGAGAGCTTGCAGAGCACTGGGGAAAGGCAGGCAGAGAAATCCCTGCTAGTACCTTCTCTGTGCATGGGAAGCAGAGTGTTCACATTGCTTCGCGGAATCGCTTTTGTGCAGAAAACACTAACACTTGTTCAGAACGAAAGAAAGCACAGAGCCCCAGAATTGCTGTTGTCCTGGAGAGCTTGCAGAGCACTGGGGAAAGGCAGGCAGAGAATTCCCTGCTAGCGCCTTCTCTCTGCCTGGGAAGCAGAAGTGTTCACATTGCCTCACAGAATGACTTTTGTGCAGAAAACAGTAACACTTGTTCAGAACGAAAGAAAGCACAGAGCCCCAGATTGTATGTTGTCCTGGAGAGCTTGCAGAGCACTGGGGAAAGGCAGGCAGAGAATTCCCTGCTAGCACCTTCTCTGTGCCTGTTCACATTGCTTCGCAGAATCGCTTTTGTGCAGAAAACAGTAACACTTGTTCAGAACGAAAGAAAGCACAGAGCCCCAGATTTTATGTTGTCCTGGAGAGCTTGCAGAGCACTGGGGAAAGGCAGGCAGAGAATTCCCTGCTAGCACCTTCTCTGTGCCTGTTCACATTGCTTCGCAGAATCGCTTTTGTGCAGAAAACAGTAACACTTGTTCAGAACGAAAGAAAGCACAGAGCCCCAGATTTGCTGTTGTCCTGGAGAGCTTGCAGAGCACTGGGGAAAGGCAGGCAGAGAATTCCCTGCTAGCACCTTCTCTGTGCCTGGGAAGCAGAGTGTTCACATTGCTTCGCAGAATCGCTTTTGTGCAGAAAACACTAACACTTGTTCAGAATGAAAGAAAGCACAGAGCCCCAGATTTGCTGTTGTCCTGGAGAGCTCGCAGAGCACTGGGGAAAGGCAGGCAGAGAATTCCCTGCTAGCACCTTCTCTGTGCCTGGGAAGCAGAGTGTTCACATTGCTTCGCGGAATTGCTTTTGTGCAGAAAACACTAACACTTGTTCAGAACGAAAGAAAGCACAGAGCCCCAGATTTTATGTTGTCCTGGAGAGCTTGCAGAGCACTGGGGAAAGGCAGGCAGAGAATTCCCTGCTAGCACCTTCTCTGTGCCTGTTCACATTGCTTCGCAGAATCGCTTTTGTGCAGAAAACACTAACACTTGTTCAGAATGAAAGAAAGCACAGAGCCCCAGATTTGCTGTTGTCCTGGAGAGCTTGCAGAGCACTGGGGAAAGGCAGGCAGAGAATTCCCTGCTAGCACCTTCTCTGTGCCTGGGAAGCAGAAGTGTTCACATTGCCTTACAGAATGACTTTTGTGCAGAAAACAGTAACACTTGTTCAGAACGAAAGAAAGCACAGAGCCCCAGATTTGCTGTTGTCCTGGAGAGCTTGCAGAGCACTGGGGAAAGGCAGGCAGAGAGTTCCCTGCTAGCACCTTCTCTGTGCCTGGGAAACACCAGTGTTCACATTGCTTCGCAGAATCGCTTTAGTGCAGAAAACAGTAACACTTGTTCAGAACGAAAGAAAGCACAGAGCCCCAGATTTGCTGTTGTCCTGGAGAGCTTGCAGAGCACTGGGGAAAGGCAGGCAGAGAATTCCCTGCTAGCACCTTCTCTGTGCCTGTTCACATTGCTTCGCAGAATCGCTTTTGTGCAGAAAACTGTAACACTTGTTCAGAACGAAAGAAAGCACAGAGCCCCAGATTTTATGTTGTCCTGGAGAGCTTGCAGAGCACTGGGGAAAGGCAGGCAGAGAATTCCCTGCTAGCACCTTCTCTGTGCCTGGGAAGCAGAAGTGTTCACATTGCTTCGCAGAATCGCTTTAGTGCAGAAAACAGTAACACTTGTTCAGAACGAAAGAAAGCACAGAGCCCCAGATTTGCTGTTGTCCTGGAGAGCTTGCAGAGCACTGGGGAAAGGCAGGCAGAGAATTCCCTGCTAGCACCTTCTCTGTGCCTGGGAAGCAGAGTGTTCACATTGCTTTGCAGAATCGCTTTTGTGCAGAAAACACTAACACTTGTTCAGAATGAAAGACAGCACAGAGCCCCAGATTTGCTGTTGTCCTGGAGAGCTTGCAGAGCACTGGGGAAAGGCAGGCAGAGAATTCCCTGCTAGCACCTTCTCTGTGCCTAGGAAGCAGAGTGTTCACATTGCTTCGCGGAATCGCTTTTGTGCAGAAAACAGTAACACTTGTTCAGAACGAAAGAAAGCACAGAGCCCCAGATTTTATGTTGTCCTGGAGAGCTTGCAGAGCACTGGGGAAAGGCAGGCAGAGCATTCCCTGCTAGCACCTTCTCTGTGCCTGTTCACATTGCTTCGCAGAATCGCTTTTGTGCAGAAAACAGTAACAATTGTTCAGAACGAAAGAAAGCACAGAGCCCCAGATTTTATGTTGTCCTGGAGAGCTTGCAGAGCACTGGGGAAAGGCAGGCAGAGAATTCCTTGCTAGCACCTTCTCTGTGCCTGGGAAACACAAGTGTTCACATTGCTTCGCGGAATCGCTTTTGTGCAGAAAACAGTAACACTTGTTCAGAACGAAAGAAAGCACAGAGCCCCAGAATTGCTGTTGTCCTGGAGAGCTTGCAGAGCACTGGGGATAGGCAGGCAGAGAATTCCCTGCTAGCACCTTCTCTGTGCCTGTTCACACTGATTCGCAGAATCGCTTTTGTGCAGAAAACAGTAACACTTGTTCAGAACGAAAGAAAGCACAGAGCCCCAGATTTGCTGTTGTCCTGGAGAGCTTGCAGAGCACTGGGGAAAGGCAGGCAGAGAATTCCCTGCTAGCACCTTCTCTGTGCCTGGGAAGCAGAAGTGTTCACATTGCTTCGCGGAATCGCTTTTGTGCAGAAAACAGTAACAATTGTTCAGAACGAAAGAAAGCACAGAGCCCCAGATTTGCTGTTGTCCTGGAGAGCTTGCAGAGCACTGGGGAAAGGCAGGCAGAGAATTCCCTGCTAGCACCTTCTCTGTGCCTGGGAAGCAGAAGTGTTCACATTGCTTCGCGGAATCGCTTTTGTGCAGAAAACAGTAACACTTGTTCAAAACGAAAGAAAGCACAGAGCCCCAGATTTGTTGTTGTCCTGGAGAGCTTGCAGAGCACTGGGGAAAGGCAGGCAGAGAATTCCCTGCTAGCACCTTCTCTGTGCCTGGGAAGCAGAGGTGTTCACATTGCTTCGCGGAATCGCTTTTGTGCAGAAAACAGTAACACTTGTTCAGAACGAAAGAAAGCACAGAGCCCCAGATTTTATGTTGTCCTGGAGAGCTTGCAGAGCACTGGGGAAAGGCAGGCAGAGAATTCCCTGCTAGCACCTTCTCTGTGTCTGGGAAACACAAGTGTTCACATTGCTTCGCGGAATCGCTTTTGTGCAGAAAACAGTAACACTTGTTCAGAACGAAAGAAAGCACAGAGCCCCAGATTTTATGTTGTCCTGGAGAGCTTGCAGAGCACTGGGGAAAGGCAGGCAGAGAATTCCCTGCTAGCACCTTCTCTGTGCCTGTTCACACTGATTCGCAGAATCGCTTTTGTGCAGAAAACAGTAACACTTGTTCAGAACGAAAGAAAGCACAGAGCCCCAGATTTGCTGTTGTCCTGGAGAGCTTGCAGAGCACTGGGGAAAGGCAGGCAGAGAATTCCCTGCTAGCACCTTCTCTGTGCCTGGGAAGCAGAAGTGTTCACATTGCTTCGCAGAATCGCTTTTGTGCAGAAAACACTAACACTTGTTCAGAATGAAAGAAAGCACAGAGCCCCAGATTTGCTGTTGTCCTGGAGAGCTCGCAGAGCACTGGGGAAAGGCAGGCAGAGAATTCCCTGCTAGCACCTTCTCTGTGCTTGTTCACATTGCTTCGCAGAATCGCTTTTGTGCAGAAAACAGTAACACTTGTTCAGAACGAAAGAAAGCACAGAGCCCCAGATTTTATGTTGTCCTGGAGAGCTTGCAGAGCACTGGGGAAAGGCAGGCAGAGAATTCCCTGCTAGCACCTTCTCTGTGCCTGTTCACATTGCTTCGCAGAATCGCTTTTGTGCAGAAAACACTAACACTTGTTCAGAACGAAAGAAAGCACAGAGCCCCAGATTCTATGTTTTCCTGGAGAGCTTGCAGAGCACTGGGGATAGGCAGGCAGAGAATTCCCTGCTAGCACCTTCTCTGTGCCTGGGAACCACAAGTGTTCACATTGCTTCGCAGAATCGCTTTTGTGCAGAAAACAGTAACACTTGTTCAGAATGAAAGACAGCACAGAGCCCCAGATTTGCTGTTGTCCTGGAGAGCTTGCAGAGCACTGGGGAAAGGCAGGCAGAGAATTCCCTGCTAGCATCTTCTCTGTGCCTAGGAAGCAGAGTGTTCACATTGCTTCGCGGAATCGCTTTTGTGCAGAAAACAGTAACACTTGTTCAGAACGAAAGAAAGCACAGAGCCCCAGATTTTATGTTGTCCTGGAGAGCTTGCAGAGCACTGGGGAAAGGCAGGCAGAGAATTCCCTGCTAGCACCTTCTCTGTGCCTGTTCACATTGCTTCGCAGAATCGCTTTTGTGCAGAAAACAGTAACAATTGTTCAGAACGAAAGAAAGCACAGAGCCCCAGATTTTATGTTGTCCTGGAGAGCTTGCAGAGCACTGGGGAAAGGCAGGCAGAGAATTCCTTGCTAGCACCTTCTCTGTGCCTGGGAAACACAAGTGTTCACATTGCTTCGCGGAATCGCTTTTGTGCAGAAAACAGTAACACTTGTTCAGAACGAAAGAAAGCACAGAGCCCCAGAATTGCTGTTGTCCTGGAGAGCTTGCAGAGCACTGGGGAAAGGCAGGCAGAGAATTCCCTGCTAGCACCTTCTCTGTGCCTGTTCACACTGATTCGCAGAATCGCTTTTGTGCAGAAAACAGTAACACTTGTTCAGAACGAAAGAAAGCACAGAGCCCCAGATTTGCTGTTGTCCTGGAGAGCTTGCAGAGCACTGGGGAAAGGCAGGCAGAGAATTCCCTGCTAGCACCTTCTCTGTGCCTGGGAAGCAGAAGTGTTCACATTGCTTCGCGGAATCGCTTTTGTGCAGAAAACAGTAACACTTGTTCAGAACGAAAGAAAGCACAGAGCCCCAGATTTTATGTTGTCCTGGAGAGCTTGCAGAGCACTGGGGAAAGGCAGGCAGAGAATTCCCTGCTAGCACCTTCTCTCTGCCTGGGAAACACAAGTGTTCACATTGCTTCGCGGAATCGCTTTTGTGCAGAAAACAGTAACACTTGTTCAGAACGAAAGAAAGCACAGAGCCCCAGATTTTATGTTGTCCTGGAGAGCTTGCAGAGCACTGGGGAAAGGCAGGCAGAGAATTCCCTGCTAGCACCTTCTCTGTGCCTGTTCACACTGATTCGCAGAATCGCTTTTGTGCAGAAAACAGTAACACTTGTTCAGAACGAAAGAAAGCACAGAGCCCCAGATTTGCTGTTGTCCTGGAGAGCTTGCAGAGCACTGGGGAAAGGCAGGCAGAGAATTCCCTGCTAGCACCTTCTCTGTGCCTGGGAAGCAGAAGTGTTCACATTGCTTCGCGGAATCGCTTTTGTGCAGAAAACAGTAACACTTGTTCAAAACGAAAGAAAGCACAGAGCCCCAGATTTGTTGTTGTCCTGGAGAGCTTGCAGAGCACTGGGGAAAGGCAGGCAGAGAATTCCCTGCTAGCACCTTCTCTGTGCCTGGGAAGCAGAGGTGTTCACATTGCTTCGCGGAATCGCTTTTGTGCAGAAAACAGTAACACTTGTTCAGAACGAAAGAAAGCACAGAGCCCCAGATTTTATGTTGTCCTGGAGAGCTTGCAGAGCACTGGGGAAAGGCAGGCAGAGAATTCCCTGCTAGCACCTTCTCTGTGCCTGGGAAACACAAGTGTTCACATTGCTTCGCGGAATCGCTTTTGTGCAGAAAACAGTAACACTTGTTCAGAACGAAAGAAAGCACAGAGCCCCAGATTTTATGTTGTCCTGGAGAGCTTGCAGAGCACTGGGGAAAGGCAGGCAGAGAATTCCCTGCTAGCACCTTCTCTGTGCCTGTTCACACTGATTCGCAGAATCGCTTTTGTGCAGAAAACAGTAACACTTGTTCAGAATGAAAGAAAGCACAGAGCCCCAGATTTGCTGTTGTCCTGGAGAGCTTGCAGAGCACTGGGGAAAGGCAGGCAGAGAATTCCCTGCTAGCACCTTCTCTGTGCCTGGGAAGCAGAAGTGTTCACATTGCTTCGCAGAATCGCTTTTGTGCAGAAAACACTAACACTTGTTCAGAATGAAAGAAAGCACAGAGCCCCAGATTTGCTGTTGTCCTGGAGAGCTCGCAGAGCACTGGGGAAAGGCAGGCAGAGAATTCCCTGCTAGCACCTTCTCTGTGCTTGTTCACATTGCTTCGCAGAATCGCTTTTGTGCAGAAAACAGTAACACTTGTTCAGAACGAAAGAAAGCACAGAGCCCCAGATTTTATGTTGTCCTGGAGAGCTTGCAGAGCACTGGGGAAAGGCAGGCAGAGAATTCCCTGCTAGCACCTTCTCTGTGCCTGTTCACATTGCTTCGCAGAATCGCTTTTGTGCAGAAAACACTAACACTTGTTCAGAACGAAAGAAAGCACAGAGCCCCAGATTCTATGTTTTCCTGGAGAGCTTGCAGAGCACTGGGGATAGGCAGGCAGAGAATTCCCTGCTAGCACCTTCTCTGTGCCTGGGAACCACAAGTGTTCACATTGCTTCGCAGAATCGCTTTTGTGCAGAAAACAGTAACACTTGTTCAGAATGAAAGAAAGCACAGAGCCCCAGATTTGCTGTTGTCCTGGAGAGCTCGCAGAGCACTGGGGAAAGGCAGGCAGAGAATTCCCTGCTAGCACCTTCTCTGTGCTTGTTCACATTGCTTCGCAGAATCGCTTTTGTGCAGAAAACAGTAACACTTGTTCAGAACGAAAGAAAGCACAGAGCCCCAGATTTTATGTTGTCCTGGAGAGCTTGCAGAGCACTGGGGAAAGGCAGGCAGAGAATTCCCTGCTAGCACCTTCTCTGTGCCTGTTCACATTGCTTCGCAGAATCGCTTTTGTGCAGAAAACACTAACACTTGTTCAGAACGAAAGAAAGCACAGAGCCCCAGATTCTATGTTTTCCTGGAGAGCTTGCAGAGCACTGGGGATAGGCAGGCAGAGAATTCCCTGCTAGCACCTTCTCTGTGCCTGGGAACCACAAGTGTTCACATTGCTTCGCAGAATCGCTTTTGTGCAGAAAACAGTAACACTTGTTCAGAATGAAAGACAGCACAGAGCCCCAGATTTGCTGTTGTCCTGGAGAGCTTGCAGAGCACTGGGGAAAGGCAGGCAGAGAATTCCCTGCTAGCATCTTCTCTGTGCCTAGGAAGCAGAGTGTTCACATTGCTTCGCGGAATCGCTTTTGTGCAGAAAACAGTAACACTTGTTCAGAACGAAAGAAAGCACAGAGCCCCAGATTTTATGTTGTCCTGGAGAGCTTGCAGAGCACTGGGGAAAGGCAGGCAGAGAATTCCCTGCTAGCACCTTCTCTGTGCCTGTTCACATTGCTTCGCAGAATCGCTTTTGTGCAGAAAACAGTAACAATTGTTCAGAACGAAAGAAAGCACAGAGCCCCAGATTTTATGTTGTCCTGGAGAGCTTGCAGAGCACTGGGGAAAGGCAGGCAGAGAATTCCTTGCTAGCACCTTCTCTGTGCCTGGGAAACACAAGTGTTCACATTGCTTCGCGGAATCGCTTTTGTGCAGAAAACAGTAACACTTGTTCAGAACGAAAGAAAGCACAGAGCCCCAGAATTGCTGTTGTCCTGGAGAGCTTGCAGAGCACTGGGGAAAGGCAGGCAGAGAATTCCCTGCTAGCACCTTCTCTGTGCCTGTTCACACTGATTCGCAGAATCGCTTTTGTGCAGAAAACAGTAACACTTGTTCAGAACGAAAGAAAGCACAGAGCCCCAGATTTGCTGTTGTCCTGGAGAGCTTGCAGAGCACTGGGGAAAGGCAGGCAGAGAATTCCCTGCTAGCACCTTCTCTGTGCCTGGGAAGCAGAAGTGTTCACATTGCTTCGCGGAATCGCTTTTGTGCAGAAAACAGTAACACTTGTTCAGAACGAAAGAAAGCACAGAGCCCCAGATTTTATGTTGTCCTGGAGAGCTTGCAGAGCACTGGGGAAAGGCAGGCAGAGAATTCCCTGCTAGCACCTTCTCTGTGCCTGGGAAACACAAGTGTTCACATTGCTTCGCGGAATCGCTTTTGTGCAGAAAACAGTAACACTTGTTCAGAACGAAAGAAAGCACAGAGCCCCAGATTTTATGTTGTCCTGGAGAGCTTGCAGAGCACTGGGGAAAGGCAGGCAGAGAATTCCCTGCTAGCACCTTCTCTGTGCCTGTTCACACTGATTCGCAGAATCGCTTTTGTGCAGAAAACAGTAACACTTGTTCAGAACGAAAGAAAGCACAGAGCCCCAGATTTGCTGTTGTCCTGGAGAGCTTGCAGAGCACTGGGGAAAGGCAGGCAGAGAATTCCCTGCTAGCACCTTCTCTGTGCCTGGGAAGCAGAAGTGTTCACATTGCTTCGCGGAATCGCTTTTGTGCAGAAAACAGTAACACTTGTTCAAAACGAAAGAAAGCACAGAGCCCCAGATTTGTTGTTGTCCTGGAGAGCTTGCAGAGCACTGGGGAAAGGCAGGCAGAGAATTCCCTGCTAGCACCTTCTCTGTGCCTGGGAAGCAGAGGTGTTCACATTGCTTCGCGGAATCGCTTTTGTGCAGAAAACAGTAACACTTGTTCAGAACGAAAGAAAGCACAGAGCCCCAGATTTTATGTTGTCCTGGAGAGCTTGCAGAGCACTGGGGAAAGGCAGGCAGAGAATTCCCTGCTAGCACCTTCTCTGTGCCTGGGAAACACAAGTGTTCACATTGCTTCGCGGAATCGCTTTTGTGCAGAAAACAGTAACACTTGTTCAGAACGAAAGAAAGCACAGAGCCCCAGATTTTATGTTGTCCTGGAGAGCTTGCAGAGCACTGGGGAAAGGCAGGCAGAGAATTCCCTGCTAGCACCTTCTCTGTGCCTGTTCACACTGATTCGCAGAATCGCTTTTGTGCAGAAAACAGTAACACTTGTTCAGAATGAAAGAAAGCACAGAGCCCCAGATTTGCTGTTGTCCTGGAGAGCTTGCAGAGCACTGGGGAAAGGCAGGCAGAGAATTCCCTGCTAGCACCTTCTCTGTGCCTGGGAAGCAGAAGTGTTCACATTGCTTCGCAGAATCGCTTTTGTGCAGAAAACACTAACACTTGTTCAGAATGAAAGAAAGCACAGAGCCCCAGATTTGCTGTTGTCCTGGAGAGCTCGCAGAGCACTGGGGAAAGGCAGGCAGAGAATTCCCTGCTAGCACCTTCTCTGTGCTTGTTCACATTGCTTCGCAGAATCGCTTTTGTGCAGAAAACAGTAACACTTGTTCAGAACGAAAGAAAGCACAGAGCCCCAGATTTTATGTTGTCCTGGAGAGCTTGCAGAGCACTGGGGAAAGGCAGGCAGAGAATTCCCTGCTAGCACCTTCTCTGTGCCTGTTCACATTGCTTCGCAGAATCGCTTTTGTGCAGAAAACACTAACACTTGTTCAGAACGAAAGAAAGCACAGAGCCCCAGATTCTATGTTTTCCTGGAGAGCTTGCAGAGCACTGGGGATAGGCAGGCAGAGAATTCCCTGCTAGCACCTTCTCTGTGCCTGGGAACCACAAGTGTTCACATTGCTTCGCAGAATCGCTTTTGTGCAGAAAACAGTAACACTTGTTCAGAACGAAAGAAAGCACAGAGCCCCAGATTTTATGTTGTCCTGGAGAGCTTGCAGAGCACTGGGGAAAGGCAGGCAGAGAATTCCCTGCTAGCACCTTCTCTGTGCCTGGGAAGCAGAAGTGTTCACATTGCTTCGCAGAATCGCTTTTGTGCAGAAAACACTAACACTTGTTCAGAACGAAAGAAAGCACAGAGCCCCAGATTTTATGTTGTCCTGGAGAGCTTGCAGAGCACTGGGGAAAGGCAGGCAGAGCATTCCCTGCTAGAACCTTTTCTGTGCCTGGGAAGCAGAAGTGTTCACATTGCTTCGCAGAATCGCTTTTGTGCAGAAAACAGTAACACTTGTTCAAAACGAAAGAAAGCACAGAGCCCCAGATTTGCTGTTGTCCTGGAGAGCTTGCAGAGCACTGGGGAAAGGCAGGCAGAGAATTCCCTGCTAGCGCCTTCTCTCTGCCTGGGAAGCAGAAGTGTTCACATTGCCTTACAGAATGACTTTTGTGCAGAAAACAGTAACACTTGTTCAGAACGAAAGAAAGCACAGAGCCCCAGATTTGCTGTTGTCCTGGAGAGCTTGCAGAGCACTGGGGAAAGGCAGGCAGAGAGTTCCCTGCTAGCACCTTCTCTGTGCCTGGGAAGCAGAAGTGTTCACATTGCTTCGCAGAATCGCTTTAGTGCAGAAAACAGTAACACTTGTTCAGAACGAAAGAAAGCACAGAGCCCCAGATTTGCTGTTGTCCTGGAGAGCTTGCAGAGCACTGGGGAAAGGCAGGCAGAGAATTCCCTGCTAGCACCTTCTCTGTGCCTGTTCACATTGCTTCGCAGAATCGCTTTTGTGCAGAAAACTGTAACACTTGTTCAGAACGAAAGAAAGCACAGAGCCCCAGATTTTATGTTGTCCTGGAGAGCTTGCAGAGCACTGGGGAAAGGCAGGCAGAGAATTCCCTGCTAGCACCTTCTCTGTGCCTGGGAAGCAGAAGTGTTCACATTGCTTCGCAGAATCGCTTTAGTGCAGAAAACAGTAACACTTGTTCAGAACGAAAGAAAGCATAGAGCCCCAGATTTTATGTTGTCCTGGAGAGCTTGCAGAGCACTGGGGAAAGGCAGGCAGAGAATTCCCTGCTAGCACCTTCTCTGTGCCTGGGAAGCAGAGTGTTCACATTGCTTTGCAGAATCGCTTTTGTGCAGAAAACACTAACACTTGTTCAGAATGAAAGACAGCACAGAGCCCCAGATTTGCTGTTGTCCTGGAGAGCTTGCAGAGCACTGGGGAAAGGCAGGCAGAGAATTCCCTGCTAGCACCTTCTCTGTGCCTAGGAAGCAGAGTGTTCACATTGCTTCGCGGAATCGCTTTTGTGCAGAAAACAGTAACACTTGTTCAGAACGAAAGAAAGCACAGAGCCCCAGATTTTATGTTGTCCTGGAGAGCTTGCAGAGCACTGGGGAAAGGCAGGCAGAGAATTCCCTGCTAGCACCTTCTCTGTGCCTGTTCACATTGCTTCGCAGAATCGCTTTTGTGCAGAAAACAGTAACAATTGTTCAGAACGAAAGAAAGCACAGAGCCCCAGATTTTATGTTGTCCTGGAGAGCTTGCAGAGCACTGGGGAAAGGCAGGCAGAGAATTCCCTGCTAGCACCTTCTCTGTGCCTGGGAAACACAAGTGTTCACATTGCTTCACGGAATCGCTTTTGTGCAGAAAACAGTAACACTTGTTCAGAACGAAAGAAAGCACAGAGCCCCAGAATTGCTGTTGTCCTGGAGAGCTTGCAGAGCACTGCGGAAAGGCAGGCAGAGAATTCCCTGCTAGCACCTTCTCTGTGCCTGTTCACACTGATTCGCAGAATCGCTTTTGTGCAGAAAACAGTAACACTTGTTCAGAACGAAAGAAAGCACAGAGCCCCAGATTTGCTGTTGTCCTGGAGAGCTTGCAGAGCACTGGGGAAAGGCAGGCAGAGAATTCCCTGCTAGCACCTTCTCTGTGCCTGGGAAGCAGAAGTGTTCACATTGCTTCGCGGAATCGCTTTTGTGCAGAAAACAGTAACACTTATTCAAAACGAAAGAAAGCACAGAGCCCCAGATTTGTTGTTGTCCTGGAGAGCTTGCAGAGCACTGGGGAAAGGCAGGCAGAGAATTCCCTGCTAGCACCTTCTCTGTGCCTGGGAAGCAGAGGTGTTCACATTGCTTCGCGGAATCGCTTTTGTGCAGAAAACAGTAACACTTGTTCAGAACGAAAGAAAGCACAGAGCCCCAGATTTTATGTTGTCCTGGAGAGCTTGCAGAGCACTGGGGAAAGGCAGGCAGAGAATTCCCTGCTAGCACCTTCTCTGTGCCTGTTCACATTGCTTCGCAGAATCGCTTTTGTGCAGAAAACAGTAACACTTGTTCAGAACGAAAGAAAGCACAGAGCCCCAGATTCTATGTTGTCCTGGAGAGCTTGCAGAGCACTGGGGAAAGGCAGGCAGAGCATTCCCTGCTAGCACCTTTTCTGTGCCTGGGAAGCAGATTGTTCACATTGCTTCGCAGAATCGCTTTTGTGCAGAAAACAGTAACACTTGTTCAGAACGAAAGAAAGCACAGAGCCCCAGATTTGCTGTTGTCCTGGAGAGCTTGCAGAGCACTGGGGAAAGGCAGGCAGAGAATTCCCTGCTAGCACCTTCTCTGTGCCTGGGAAGCAGAAGTGTTCACATTGCTTCGCAGAATCGCTTTTGTGCAGAAAACACTAACACTTGTTTAGAATGAAAGAAAGCACAGAGCCCCAGATTTGCTGTTGTCCTGGAGAGCTCGCAGAGCACTGGGGAAAGGCAGGCAGAGAATTCCCTGCTAGCACCTTCTCTGTGCCTGTTCACATTGCTTCGCAGAATCGCTTTTGTGCAGAAAACAGTAACACTTGTTCAGAACGAAAGAAAGCACAGAGCCCCAGATTTGCTGTTGTCCTGGAGAGCTTGCAGAGCACTGGGGAAAGGCAGGCAGAGAATTCCCTGCTAGCACCTTCTCTGTGCCTGGGAAGCAGAGTGTTCACATTGCTTCGCGGAATCGCTTTTGTGCAGAAAACAGTAACACTTGTTCAGAACGAAAGAAAGCACAGAGCCCCAGATTTTATGTTGTCCTGGAGAGCTTGCAGAGCACTGGGGAAAGGCAGGCAGAGAATTCCCTGCTAGCACCTTCTCTGTGCCTGTTCACATTGCTTCGCAGAATCGCTTTTGTGCAGAAAACACTAACACTTGTTCAGAACGAAAGAAAGCACACAGCCCCAGATTCTATGTTTTCCTGGAGAGCTTGCAGAACACTGGGGATAGGCAGGCAGAGAATTCCCTGCTAGCACCTTCTCTGTGCCTGGGAAGCAGAGGTGTTCACATTGCTTCGCGGAATCGCTTTTGTGCAGAAAACAGTAACACTTGTTCAGAACGAAAGAAAGCACAGAGCCCCAGATTTGCTGTTGTCCTGGAGAGCTTGCAGAGCACTGGGGAAAGGCAGGCAGAGAATTCCCTGCTAGCACCTTCTCTGTGCCTGGGAAGCAGAGTGTTCACATTGCTTCGCAGAATCGCTTTTGTGCAGAAAACACTAACACTTGTTCAGAACGAAAGAAAGCACAGAGCCCCAGATTTTATGTTGTCCTGGAGAGCTTGCAGAGCACTGGGGAAAGGCAGGCAGAGCATTCCCTGCTAGAACCTTCTCTGTGCCTGGGAAGCAGAGGTGTTCACATTGCTTCGCAGAATCGCTTTTGTGCAGAAAACACTAACACTTGTTCAAAACGAAAGAAAGCACAGAGCCCCAGATTTGCTGTTGTCCTGGAGAGCTTGCAGAGCACTGGGGAAAGGCAGGCAGAGAATTCCCTGCTAGCGCCTTCTCTCTGCCTGGGAAGCAGAAGTGTTCACATTGCCTTACAGAATGACTTTTGTGCAGAAAACAGTAACACTTGTTCAGAACGAAAGAAAGCACAGAGCCCCAGATTTGCTGTTGTCCTGGAGAGCTTGCAGAGCACTGGGGAAAGGCAGGCAGAGAATTCCCTGCTAGCACCTTCTCTGTGCCTGGGAAGCAGAAGTGTTCACATTGCTTCGCGGAATCGCTTTTGTGCAGAAAACAGTAACACTTATTCAAAACGAAAGAAAGCACAGAGCCCCAGATTTGTTGTTGTCCTGGAGAGCTTGCAGAGCACTGGGGAAAGGCAGGCAGAGAATTCCCTGCTAGCACCTTCTCTGTGCCTGGGAAGCAGAGGTGTTCACATTGCTTCGCGGAATCGCTTTTGTGCAGAAAACAGTAACACTTGTTCAGAACGAAAGAAAGCACAGAGCCCCAGATTTTATGTTGTCCTGGAGAGCTTGCAGAGCACTGGGGAAAGGCAGGCAGAGAATTCCCTGCTAGCACCTTCTCTGTGCCTGTTCACATTGCTTCGCAGAATCGCTTTTGTGCAGAAAACAGTAACACTTGTTCAGAACGAAAGAAAGCACAGAGCCCCAGATTTTATGTTGTCCTGGAGAGCTTGCAGAGCACTGGGGAAAGGCAGGCAGAGCGTTCCCTGCTAGCACCTTTTCTGTGCCTGGGAAGCAGAAGTGTTCACATTGCTTCGCAGAATCGCTTTTGTGCAGAAAACAGTAACACTTGTTCAGAACGAAAGAAAGCACAGAGCCCCAGATTTGCTGTTGTCCTGGAGAGCTTGCAGAGCACTGGGGAAAGGCAGGCAGAGAATTCCCTGCTAGCACCTTCTCTGTGCCTGGGAAGCAGAGTGTTCACATTGCTTCGCAGAATCGCTTTTGTGCAGAAAACACTAACACTTGTTCAGAATGAAAGAAAGCACAGAGCCCCAGATTTGCTGTTGTCCTGGAGAGCTCGCAGAGCACTGGGGAAAGGCAGGCAGAGAATTCCCTGCTAGCACCTTCTCTGTGCCTGGGAAGCAGAGTGTTCACATTGCTTCGCAGAATCGCTTTTGTGCAGAAAACAGTAACACTTGTTCAGAACGAAAGAAAGCACAGAGCCCCAGATTTTATGTTGTCCTGGAGAGCTTGCAGAGCACTGGGGAAAGGCAGGCAGAGAATTCCCTGCTAGCACCTTCTCTGTGCCTGTTCACATTGATTCGCAGAATCGCTTTTGTGCAGAAAACAGTAACACTTGTTCAGAACGAAAGAAAGCACAGAGCCCCAGATTTGCTGTTGTCCTGGAGAGCTTGCAGAGCACTGGGGAAAGGCAGGCAGAGAATTCCCTGCTAGCACCTTCTCTGTGCCTGGGAAGCAGAGTGTTCACATTGCTTCGCAGAATCGCTTTTGTGCAGAAAACACTAACACTTGTTCAGAACGAAAGAAAGCACAGAGCCCCAGATTTTATGTTGTCCTGGAGAGCTTGCAGAGCACTGGGGAAAGGCAGGCAGAGCATTCCCTGCTAGAACCTTTTCTGTGCCTGGGAAGCAGAAGTGTTCACATTGCTTCGCAGAATCGCTTTAGTGCAGAAAACAGTAACACTTGTTCAGAACGAAAGAAAGCACAGAGCCCCAGATTTGCTGTTGTCCTGGAGAGCTTGCAGAGCACTGGGGAAAGGCAGGCAGAGAATTCCCTGCTAGCGCCTTCTCTCTGCCTGGGAAGCAGAAGTGTTCACATTGCCTTACAGAATGACTTTTGTGCAGAAAACAGTAACACTTGTTCAGAACGAAAGAAAGCACAGAGCCCCAGATTTGCTGTTGTCCTGGAGAGCTTGCAGAGCACTGATGAAAGGCAGGCAGAGAGTTCCCTGCTAGCACCTTCTCTGTGCCTGGGAAGCAGAAGTGTTCACATTGCTTCGCAGAATCGCTTTAGTGCAGAAAACAGTAACACTTGTTCAGAACGAAAGAAAGCACAGAGCCCCAGATTTGCTGTTGTCCTGGAGAGCTTGCAGAGCACTGGGGAAAGGCAGGCAGAGAATTCCCTGCTAGCACCTTCTCTGTGCCTGTTCACATTGCTTCGCAGAATCGCTTTTGTGCAGAAAACAGTAACACTTGTTCAGAACGAAAGAAAGCACAGAGCCCCAGATTTTATGTTGTCCTGGAGAGCTTGCAGAGCACTGGGGAAAGGCAGGCAGAGCATTCCCTGCTAGCACCTTCTCTGTGCCTGGGAAGCAGAGGTGTTCACATTGCTTCGCGGAATCGCTTTTGTGCAGAAAACAGTAACACTTGTTCAGAACGAAAGAAAGCACAGAGCCCCAGATTTTATGTTGTCCTGGAGAGCTTGCAGAGCACTGGGGAAAGGCAGGCAGAGAATTCCCTGCTAGCACCTTCTCTGTGCCTGTTCACATTGCTTCGCAGAATCGCTTTTGTGCAGAAAACAGTAACACTTGTTCAGAACGAAAGAAAGCACAGAGCCCCAGATTTTATGTTGTCCTGGAGAGCTTGCAGAGCACTGGGGAAAGGCAGGCAGAGCGTTCCCTGCTAGCACCTTTTCTGTGCCTGGGAAGCAGAAGTGTTCACATTGCTTCGCAGAATCGCTTTTGTGCAGAAAACAGTAACACTTGTTCAGAACGAAAGAAAGCACAGAGCCCCAGATTTGCTGTTGTCCTGGAGAGCTTGCAGAGCACTGGGGAAAGGCAGGCAGAGAATTCCCTGCTAGCACCTTCTCTGTGCCTGGGAAGCAGAAGTGTTCACATTGCTTCGCAGAATCGCTTTTGTGCAGAAAACACTAACACTTGTTCAGAATGAAAGAAAGCACAGAGCCCCAGATTTGCTGTTGTCCTGGAGAGCTCGCAGAGCACTGGGGAAAGGCAGGCAGAGAATTCCCTGCTAGCACCTTCTCTGTGCCTGGGAAGCAGAAGTGTTCACATTGCTTCGCGGAATTGCTTTTGTGCAGAAAACACTAACACTTGTTCAGAACGAAAGAAAGCACAGAGCCCCAGATTTTATGTTGTCCTGGAGAGCTTGCAGAGCACTGGGGAAAGGCAGGCAGAGAATTCCCTGCTAGCACCTTCTCTGTGCCTGTTCACATTGATTCGCAGAATCGCTTTTGTGCAGAAAACAGTAACACTTGTTCAGAATGAAAGAAAGCACAGAGCCCCAGATTTGCTTTTGTCCTGGAGAGCTTGCAGAGCACTGGGGAAAGGCAGGCAGAGAATTCCCTGCTAGCACCTTCTCTGTGCCTGGGAAGCAGAGTGTTCACATTGCTTCGCAGAATCGCTTTTGTGCAGAAAACAGTAACAGTTGTTCAGAACGAAAGAAAGCACAGAGCCCCAGAATTGCTGTTGTCCTGGAGAGCTTGCAGAGCACTGGGGAAAGGCAGGCAGAGAATTCCCTGCTAGCGCCTTCTCTCTGCCTGGGAAGCAGAAGTGTTCACATTGCCTCACAGAATGACTTTTGTGCAGAAAACAGTAACACTTGTTCAGAACGAAAGAAAGCACAGAGCCCCAGATTTGCTGTTGTCCTGGAGAGCTCGCAGAGCACTGGGGAAAGGCAGGCAGAGAGTTCCCTGCTAGCACCTTCTCTGTGCCTGGGAAGCAGAAGTGTTCACATTGCTTCGCAGAATCGCTTTAGTGCAGAAAACAGTAACACTTGTTCAGAACGAAAGAAAGCACAGAGCCCCAGATTTTATGTTGTCCTGGAGAGCTTGCAGAGCACTGGGGAAAGGCAGGCAGAGAATTCCCTGCTAGCACCTTCTCTGTGCCTGGGAAGCAGAGGTGTTCACATTGCTTCGCGGAATCGCTTTTGTGCAGAAAACAGTAACACTTGTTCAGAACGAAAGAAAGCACAGAGCCCCAGATTTTATGTTGTCCTGGAGAGCTTGCAGAGCACTGGGGAAAGGCAGGCAGAGAATTCCCTGCTAGCACCTTCTCTGTGCCTGGGAAGCAGAAGTGTTCACATTGCTTCGCAGAATCGCTTTAGTGCAGAAAACAGTAACACTTGTTCAGAACGAAAGAAAGCACAGAGCCCCAGATTTGCTGTTGTCCTGGAGAGCTTGCAGAGCACTGGGGAAAGGCAGGCAGAGAATTCCCTGCTAGCACCTTCTCTGTGCCTGGGAAGCAGAGGTGTTCACATTGCTTCGCGGAATCGCTTTTGTGCAGAAAACAGTAACACTTGTTCAGATCGAAAGAAAGCACAGAGCCCCAGATTTTATGTTGTCCTGGAGAGCTTGCAGAGCACTGGGGAAAGGCAGGCAGAGAATTCCCTGCTAGCACCTTCTCTGTGCCTGGGAAGCAGAAATGTTCACATTGCTTCGCGGAATCGCTTTTGTGCAGAAAACAGTAACAATTGTTCAGAACGAAAGAAAGCACAGAGCCCCAGATTTTATGTTGTCCTGGAGAGCTTGCAGAGCACTGGGGAAAGGCAGGCAGAGAATTCCCTGCTAGCACCTTCTCTGTGCCTGTTCACATTGCTTCGCAGAATCGCTTTTGTGCAGAAAACAGTAACACTTGTTCAGAACGAAAGAAAGCACAGAGCCCCAGATTTTACGTTGTCCTGGAGAGCTTGCAGAGCACTGGGGAAAGGCAGGCAGAGAATTCCCTGCTAGCACCTTCTCTGTGCCTGGGAAGCAGAGTGTTCACATTGCTTCGCGGAATCGCTTTTGTGCAGAAAACAGTAACACTTGTTCAGAACGAAAGAAAGCACAGAGCCCCAGATTTTATGTTGTCCTGGAGAGCTTGCAGAGCACTGGGGAAAGGCAGGCAGAGAATTCCCTGCTAGCACCTTCTCTGTGCCTGGGAACCACAAGTGTTCACATTGCTTCGCAGAATTGCTTTTGTGCAGAAAACAGTAACACTTGTTCAGAACGAAAGAAAGCACAGAGCCCCAGATTTGCTGTTGTCCTGGAGAGCTTGCAGAGCACTGGGGAAAGGCAGGCAGAGAATTCCCTGCTAGCACCTTCTCTGTGCCTGGGAAGCAGAGTGTTCACATTGCTTCGCAGAATCGCTTTTGTGCAGAAAACACTAACACTTGTTCAGAACGAAAGAAAGCACAGAGCCCCAGATTTTATGTTGTCCTGGAGAGCTTGCAGAGCACTGGGGAAAGGCAGGCAGAGCATTCCCTGCTAGAACCTTTTCTGTGCCTGGGAAGCAGAAGTGTTCACATTGCTTCGCAGAATCGCTTTTGTGCAGAAAACACTAACACTTGTTCAGAACGAAAGAAAGCACAGAGCCCCAGATTTGCTGTTGTCCTGGAGAGCTTGCAGAGCACTGGGGAAAGGCAGGCAGAGAGTTCCCTGCTAGCACCTTCTCTGTGCCTGGGAAGCAGAAGTGTTCACATTGCTTCGCAGAATCGCTTTTGTGCAGAAAACACTAACACTTGTTCAGAACGAAAGAAAGCACAGAGCCCCAGATTTTATGTTGTCCTGGAGAGCTTGCAGAGCACTGGGGAAAGGCAGGCAGAGACTTCCCTGCTAGCACCTTCTCTGTGCCTGTTCACATTGCTTCGCAGAATCGCTTTTGTGCAGAAAACAGTAACACTTGTTCAGAACGAAAGAAAGCACAGAGCGCCAGATTTTATGTTGTCCTGGAGAGCTTGCAGAGCACTGGGGAAAGGCAGGCAGAGCATTCCCTGCTAGCACCTTCTCTGTGCCTGGGAAGCAGAGGTGTTCACATTGCTTCGCGGAATCGCTTTTGTGCAGAAAACAGTAACACTTGTTCAGAACGAAAGAAAGCACAGAGCCCCAGATTTTATGTTGTCCTGGAGAGCTTGCAGAGCACTGGGGAAAGGCAGGCAGAGCATTCCCTGCTAGCACCTTCTCTGTGCCTGGGAAGCAGAGGTGTTCACATTGCTTCGCGGAATCGCTTTTGTGCAGAAAACAGTAACACTTGTTCAGAACGAAAGAAAGCACAGAGCCCCAGATTTTATGTTGTCCTG
Organism: Strix aluco; assembly: GCF_031877795.1. Taxonomy (NCBI): domain Eukaryota; kingdom Metazoa; phylum Chordata; class Aves; order Strigiformes; family Strigidae; genus Strix; species Strix aluco. The sequence continues at coordinate 3,136,960 of NC_133957.1, read as the reverse complement.
GAGAGCTTGCAGAGCACTGGGGAAAGGCAGGCAGAGAGTTCCCTGCTAGCACCTTCTCTGTGCCTGTTCACATTGCTTCGCAGAATCGCTTTTGTGCAGAAAACAGTAACACTTGTTCAGAACGAAAGAAAGCACAGAGCGCCAGATTTTATGTTGTCCTGGAGAGCTTGCAGAGCACTGGGGAAAGGCAGGCAGAGCATTCCCTGCTAGCACCTTCTCTGTGCCTGGGAAGCAGAGGTGTTCACATTGCTTCGCGGAATCGCTTTTGTGCAGAAAACAGTAACACTTGTTCAGAACGAAAGAAAGCACAGAGCCCCAGATTTTATGTTGTCCTGGAGAGCTTGCAGAGCACTGGGGAAAGGCAGGCAGAGAATTCCCTGCTAGCACCTTCTCTGTGCCTGTTCACATTGCTTCGCAGAATCGCTTTTGTGCAGAAAACAGTAACACTTGTTCAGAACGAAAGAAAGCACAGAGCCCCAGATTTTATGTTGTCCTGGAGAGCTTGCAGAGCACTGGGGAAAGGCAGGCAGAGCGTTCCCTGCTAGCACCTTTTCTGTGCCTGGGAAGCAGAAGTGTTCACATTGCTTCGCAGAATCGCTTTTGTGCAGAAAACAGTAACACTTGTTCAGAACGAAAGAAAGCACAGAGCCCCAGATTTGCTGTTGTCCTGGAGAGCTTGCAGAGCACTGGGGAAAGGCAGGCAGAGAATTCCCTGCTAGCACCTTCTCTGTGCCTGGGAAGCAGAAGTGTTCACATTGCTTCGCAGAATCGCTTTTGTGCAGAAAACACTAACACTTGTTCAGAATGAAAGAAAGCACAGAGCCCCAGATTTGCTGTTGTCCTGGAGAGCTCGCAGAGCACTGGGGAAAGGCAGGCAGAGAATTCCCTGCTAGCACCTTCTCTGTGCCTGGGAAGCAGAGTGTTCACATTGCTTCGCGGAATCGCTTTTGTGCAGAAAACACTAACACTTGTTCAGAACGAAAGAAAGCACAGAGCCCCAGATTTTATGTTGTCCTGGAGAGCTTGCAGAGCACTGGGGAAAGGCAGGCAGAGAATTCCCTGCTAGCACCTTCTCTGTGCCTGTTCACATTGCTTCGCAGAATCGCTTTTGTGCAGAAAACAGTAACACTTGTTCAGAATGAAAGAAAGCACAGAGCCCCAGATTTGCTTTTGTCCTGGAGAGCTTGCAGAGCACTGGGGAAAGGCAGGCAGAGAATTCCCTGCTAGCACCTTCTCTGTGCCTGGGAAGCAGAGTGTTCACATTGCTTCGCGGAATCGCTTTTGTGCAGAAAACAGTAACACTTGTTCAGAACGAAAGAAAGCACAGAGCCCCAGAATTGCTGTTGTCCTGGAGAGCTTGCAGAGCACTGGGGAAAGGCAGGCAGAGAATTCCCTGCTAGCGCCTTCTCTCTGCCTGGGAAGCAGAAGAGTTCACATTGCCTCACAGAATGACTTTTGTGCAGAAAACAGTAACACTTGTTCAGAACGAAAGAAAGCACAGAGCCCCAGATTTTATGTTGTCCTGGAGAGCTTGCAGAGCACTGGGGAAAGGCAGGCAGAGAATTCCCTGCTAGCACCTTCTCTGTGCCTGGGAAGCAGAAGTGTTCACATTGCTTCGCAGAATCGCTTTAGTGCAGAAAACAGTAACACTTGTTCAAAACGAAAGAAAGCACAGAGCCCCAGATTTGCTGTTGTCCTGGAGAGCTTGCAGAGCACTGGGGAAAGGCAGGCAGAGAATTCCCTGCTAGCGCCTTCTCTGTGCCTGGGAAACACAAGTGTTCACATTGCCTTACAGAATGACTTTTGTGCAGAAAACAGTAACACTTGTTCAGAACGAAAGAAAGCACAGAGCCCCAGATTTGCTGTTGTCCTGGAGAGCTTGCAGAGCACTGGGGAAAGGCAGGCAGAGAGTTCCCTGCTAGCACCTTCTCTGTGCCTGGGAAGCAGAAGTGTTCACATTGCTTCGCAGAATCGCTTTAGTGCAGAAAACAGTAACACTTGTTCAGAACGAAAGAAAGCACAGAGCCCCAGATTTTATGTTGTCCTGGAGAGCTTGCAGAGCACTGGGGAAAGGCAGGCAGAGAATTCCCTGCTAGCACCTTCTCTGTGCCTGTTCACATTGCTTCGCAGAATCGCTTTTGTGCAGAAAACAGTAACAATTGTTCAGAACGAAAGAAAGCACAGAGCGCCAGATTTTATGTTGTCCTGGAGAGCTTGCAGAGCACTGGGGAAAGGCAGGCAGAGCATTCCCTGCTAGCACCTTCTCTGTGCCTGGGAAGCAGAGGTGTTCACATTGCTTCGCGGAATCGCTTTTGTGCAGAAAACAGTAACACTTGTTCAGAACGAAAGAAAGCACAGAGCCCCAGATTTGCTGTTGTCCTGGAGAGCTTGCAGAGCACTGGGGAAAGGCAGGCAGAGAATTCCCTGCTAGCACCTTCTCTGTGCCTGTTCACATTGCTTCGCAGAATCGCTTTTGTGCAGAAAACAGTAACACTTGTTCAGAACGAAAGAAAGCACAGAGCCCCAGATTTTATGTTGTCCTGGAGAGCTTGCAGAGCACTGGGGAAAGGCAGGCAGAGCGTTCCCTGCTAGCACCTTTTCTGTGCCTGGGAAGCAGAAGTGTTCACATTGCTTCGCAGAATCGCTTTTGTGCAGAAAACAGTAACACTTGTTCAGAACGAAAGAAAGCACAGAGCCCCAGATTTGCTGTTGTCCTGGAGAGCTTGCAGAGCACTGGGGAAAGGCAGGCAGAGAATTCCCTGCTAGCACCTTCTCTGTGCCTGGGAAGCAGAGTGTTCACATTGCTTCGCAGAATCGCTTTTGTGCAGAAAACACTAACACTTGTTCAGAACGAAAGAAAGCACAGAGCCCCAGATTTTATGTTGTCCTGGAGAGCTCGCAGAGCACTGGGGAAAGGCAGGCAGAGCATTCCCTGCTAGCACCTTTTCTGTGCCTGGGAAGCAGATTGTTCACATTGCTTCGCAGAATCGCTTTTGTGCAGAAAACACTAACACTTGTTCAGAACGAAAGAAAGCACAGAGCCCCAGATTTTATGTTGTCCTGGAGAGCTTGCAGAGCACTGGGGAAAGGCAGGCAGAGAATTCCCTGCTAGCACCTTCTCTGTGCCTGTTCACATTGCTTCGCAGAATCGCTTTTGTGCAGAAAACAGTAACACTTGTTCAGAACGAAAGAAAGCACAGAGCCCCAGATTTGCTTTTGTCCTGGAGAGCTTGCAGAGCACTGGGGAAAGGCAGGCAGAGAATTCCCTGCTAGCACCTTCTCTGTGCCTGGGAAGCAGAGTGTTCACATTGCTTCGCAGAATCGCTTTTGTGCAGAAAACAGTAACAGTTGTTCAGAACGAAAGAAAGCACAGAGCCCCAGAATTGCTGTTGTCCTGGAGAGCTTGCAGAGCACTGGGGAAAGGCAGGCAGAGAATTCCCTGCTAGCGCCTTCTCTCTGCCTGGGAAGCAGAAGTGTTCACATTGCCTCACAGAATGACTTTTGTGCAGAAAACAGTAACACTTGTTCAGAACGAAAGAAAGCACAGAGCCCCAGATTTTATGTTGTCCTGGAGAGCTTGCAGAGCACTGGGGAAAGGCAGGCAGAGAATTCCCTGCTAGCACCTTCTCTGTGCCTGGGAAGCAGAAGTGTTCACATTGCTTCGCAGAATCGCTTTAGTGCAGAAAACAGTAACACTTGTTCAGAACGAAAGAAAGCACAGAGCCCCAGATTTGCTGTTGTCCTGGAGAGCTTGCAGAGCACTGGGGAAAGGCAGGCAGAGAATTCCCTGCTAGCACCTTCTCTGTGCCTGGGAAGCAGAGGTGTTCACATTGCTTCGCGGAATCGCTTTTGTGCAGAAAACAGTAACACTTGTTCAGAACGAAAGAAAGCACAGAGCCCCAGATTTTATGTTGTCCTGGAGAGCTTGCAGAGCACTGGGGAAAGGCAGGCAGAGAATTCCCTGCTAGCACCTTCTCTGTGCCTGTTCACATTGCTTCGCAGAATCGCTTTTGTGCAGAAAACAGTAACACTTGTTCAGAACGAAAGAAAGCACAGAGCCCCAGATTTTATGTTGTCCTGGAGAGCTTGCAGAGCACTGGGGAAAGGCAGGCAGAGAATTCCCTGCTAGCACCTTCTCTGTGCCTGTTCACATTGCTTCGCAGAATCGCTTTTGTGCAGAAAACACTAACACTTGTTCAGAACGAAAGAAAGCACAGAGCCCCAGATTTGCTGTTGTCCTGGAGAGCTTGCAGAGCACTGGGGATAGGCAGGCAGAGAATTCCCTGCTAGCACCTTCTCTGTGCCTGGGAACCACAAGTGTTCACATTGCTTCGCAGAATTGCTTTTGTGCAGAAAACAGTAACACTTGTTCAGAACGAAAGAAAGCACAGAGCCCCAGATTTGCTGTTGTCCTGGAGAGCTTGCAGAGCACTGGGGAAAGGCAGGCAGAGAATTCCCTGCTAGCACCTTCTCTGTGCCTGGGAAGCAGAGTGTTCACATTGCTTCGCAGAATCGCTTTTGTGCAGAAAACACTAACACTTGTTCAGAACGAAAGAAAGCACAGAGCCCCAGATTTTATGTTGTCCTGGAGAGCTTGCAGAGCACTGGGGAAAGGCAGGCAGAGCATTCCCTGCTAGAACCTTTTCTGTGCCTGGGAAGCAGAAGTGTTCACATTGCTTCGCAGAATCGCTTTTGTGCAGAAAACACTAACACTTGTTCAGAACGAAAGAAAGCACAGAGCCCCAGATTTGCTGTTGTCCTGGAGAGCTTGCAGAGCACTGGGGAAAGGCAGGCAGAGAGTTCCCTGCTAGCACCTTCTCTGTGCCTGGGAAGCAGAAGTGTTCACATTGCTTCGCAGAATCGCTTTAGTGCAGAAAACAGTAACACTTGTTCAGAACGAAAGAAAGCACAGAGCCCCAGATTTTATGTTGTCCTGGAGAGCTTGCAGAGCACTGGGGAAAGGCAGGCAGAGACTTCCCTGCTAGCACCTTCTCTGTGCCTGTTCACATTGCTTCGCAGTATCGCTTTTGTGCAGAAAACAGTAACACTTGTTCAGAACGAAAGAAAGCACAGAGCGCCAGATTTTATGTTGTCCTGGAGAGCTTGCAGAGCACTGGGGAAAGGCAGGCAGAGCATTCCCTGCTAGCACCTTCTCTGTGCCTGGGAAGCAGAGGTGTTCACATTGCTTCGCGGAATCGCTTTTGTGCAGAAAACAGTAACACTTGTTCAGAACGAAAGAAAGCACAGAGCCCCAGATTTTATGTTGTCCTGGAGAGCTTGCAGAGCACTGGGGAAAGGCAGGCAGAGAATTCCCTGCTAGCACCTTCTCTGTGCCTGTTCACATTGCTTCGCAGAATCGCTTTTGTGCAGAAAACAGTAACACTTGTTCAGAACGAAAGAAAGCACAGAGCCCCAGATTTTATGTTGTCCTGGAGAGCTTGCAGAGCACTGGGGAAAGGCAGGCAGAGCGTTCCCTGCTAGCACCTTTTCTGTGCCTGGGAAGCAGAAGTGTTCACATTGCTTCGCAGAATCGCTTTTGTGCAGAAAACAGTAACACTTGTTCAGAATGAAAGAAAGCACAGAGCCCCAGATTTGCTGTTGTCCTGGAGAGCTTGCAGAGCACTGGGGAAAGGCAGGCAGAGAATTCCCTGCTAGCACCTTCTCTGTGCCTGGGAAGCAGAGTGTTCACATTGCTTCGCAGAATCGCTTTTGTGCAGAAAACACTAACACTTGTTCAGAATGATAGAAAGCACAGAGCCCCAGATTTGCTGTTGTCCTGGAGAGCTCGCAGAGCACTGGGGAAAGGCAGGCAGAGAATTCCCTGCTAGCACCTTCTCTGTGCCTGGGAAGCAGAGTGTTCACATTGCTTCGCGGAATTGCTTTTGTGCAGAAAACACTAACACTTGTTCAGAACGAAAGAAAGCACAGAGCCCCAGATTTTATGTTGTCCTGGAGAGCTTGCAGAGCACTGGGGAAAGGCAGGCAGAGAATTCCCTGCTAGCACCTTCTCTGTGCCTGTTCACATTGATTCGCAGAATCGCTTTTGTGCAGAAAACACTAACACTTGTTCAGAACGAAAGAAAGCACAGAGCCCCAGATTTGCTGTTGTCCTGGAGAGCTTGCAGAGCACTGGGGAAAGGCAGGCAGAGAATTCCCTGCTAGCACCTTCTCTGTGCCTGGGAAGCAGAGTGTTCACATTGCTTCGCAGAATCGCTTTTGTGCAGAAAACACTAACACTTGTTCAGAACGAAAGAAAGCACAGAGCCCCAGAATTGCTGTTGTCCTGGAGAGCTTGCAGAGCACTGGGGAAAGGCAGGCAGAGAATTCCCTGCTAGCGCCTTCTCTCTGCCTGGGAAGCAGAAGTGTTCACATTGCCTCACAGAATGACTTTTGTGCAGAAAACAGTAACACTTGTTCAGAACGAAAGAAAGCACAGAGCCCCAGATTTTATGTTGTCCTGGAGAGCTTGCAGAGCACTGGGGAAAGGCAGGCAGAGAATTCCCTGCTAGCACCTTCTCTGTGCCTGGGAAGCAGAGTGTTCACATTGCTTCGCAGAATCGCTTTTGTGCAGAAAACAGTAACAGTTGTTCATAACGAAAGAAAGCACAGAGCCCCAGAATTGCTGTTGTCCTGGAGAGCTTGCAGAGCACTGGGGAAAGGCAGGCAGAGAATTCCCTGCTAGCGCCTTCTCTCTGCCTGGGAAGCAGAAGTGTTCACATTGCCTCACAGAATGACTTTTGTGCAGAAAACAGTAACACTTGTTCAGAACGAAAGAAAGCACAGAGCCCCAGATTTTATGTTGTCCTGGAGAGCTTGCAGAGCACTGGGGAAAGGCAGGCAGAGAATTCCCTGCTAGCACCTTCTCTGTGCCTGTTCACATTGCTTCGCAGAATCGCTTTTGTGCAGAAAACAGTAACACTTGTTCAGAACGAAAGAAAGCACAGAGCCCCAGATTTTATGTTGTCCTGGAGAGCTTGCAGAGCACTGGGGAAAGGCAGGCAGAGAATTCCCTGCTAGCACCTTCTCTGTGCCTGGGAAGCAGAAGTGTTCACATTGCTTCGCAGAATCGCTTTAGTGCAGAAAACAGTAACACTTGTTCAGAACGAAAGAAAGCACAGAGCCCCAGATTTTATGTTGTCCTGGAGAGCTTGCAGAGCACTGGGGAAAGGCAGGCAGAGAATTCCCTGCTAGCACCTTCTCTGTGCCTGGGAAGCAGAGTGTTCACATTGCTTTGCAGAATCGCTTTTGTGCAGAAAACACTAACACTTGTTCAGAATGAAAGACAGCACAGAGCCCCAGATTTGCTGTTGTCCTGGAGAGCTTGCAGAGCACTGGGGAAAGGCAGGCAGAGAATTCCCTGCTAGCACCTTCTCTGTGCCTAGGAAGCAGAGTGTTCACATTGCTTCGCGGAATCGCTTTTGTGCAGAAAACAGTAACACTTGTTCAGAACGAAAGAAAGCACAGAGCCCCAGATTTGCTGTTGTCCTGGAGAGCTTGCAGAGCACTGGGGAAAGGCAGGCAGAGAATTCCCTGCTAGCACCTTCTCTGTGCCTGTTCACATTGCTTCGCAGAATCGCTTTTGTGCAGAAAACAGTAACAATTGTTCAGAACGAAAGAAAGCACAGAGCCCCAGATTTTATGTTGTCCTGGAGAGCTTGCAGAGCACTGGGGAAAGGCAGGCAGAGAATTCCCTGCTAGCACCTTCTCTGTGCCTGGGAAACACAAGTGTTCACATTGCTTCGCGGAATCGCTTTTGTGCAGAAAACAGTAACACTTGTTCAGAACGAAAGAAAGCACAGAGCCCCAGATTTTATGTTGTCCTGGAGAGCTTGCAGAGCACTGGGGAAAGGCAGGCAGAGAATTCCCTGCTAGCACCTTCTCTGTGCCTGTTCACATTGCTTCGCAGAATCGCTTTTGTGCAGAAAACAGTAACACTTGTTCAGAACGAAAGAAAGCACAGAGCCCCAGATTTGCTGTTGTCCTGGAGAGCTTGCAGAGCACTGGGGAAAGGCAGGCAGAGAATTCCCTGCTAGCACCTTCTCTGTGCCTGGGAAGCAGAGAGTTCACATTGCTTCGCAGAATCGCTTTTGTGCAGAAAACAGTAACACTTGTTCAAAACGAAAGAAAGCACAGAGCCCCAGATTTTATGTTGTCCTGGAGAGCTTGCAGAGCACTGGGGAAAGGCAGGCAGAGAATTCCCTGCTAGCACCTTCTCTGTGCCTGGGAAGCAGAGGTGTTCACATTGCTTCGCGGAATCGCTTTTGTGCAGAAAACAGTAACACTTGTTCAGAACGAAAGAAAGCACAGAGCCCCAGATTTTATGTTGTCCTGGAGAGCTTGCAGAGCACTGGGGAAAGGCAGGCAGAGAATTCCCTGCTAGCGCCTTCTCTCTGCCTGGAAGCAGAAGTGTTCACATTGCTTCGCAGAATCGCTTTTGTGCAGAAAACACTAACACTTGTTCAGAATGAAAGAAAGCACAGAGCCCCAGATTTGCTGTTGTCCTGGAGAGCTCGCAGAGCACTGGGGAAAGGCAGGCAGAGAATTCCCTGCTAGCACCTTCTCTGTGCCTGTTCACATTGCTTCGCAGAATCGCTTTTGTGCAGAAAACAGTAACACTTGTTCAGAACGAAAGAAAGCACAGAGCCCCAGATTTGCTGTTGTCCTGGAGAGCTTGCAGAGCACTGGGGATAGGCAGGCAGAGAATTCCCTGCTAGCACCTTCTCTGTGCCTGGGAACCACAAGTGTTCACATTGCTTCGCAGAATCGCTTTTGTGCAGAAAACAGTAACACTTGTTCAGAACGAAAGAAAGCACAGAGCCCCAGATTTGCTGTTGTCCTGGAGAGCTTGCAGAGCACTGGGGAAAGGCAGGCAGAGCATTCCCTGCTAGCACCTTCTCTGTGCCTGGGAAGCAGAGTGTTCACATTGCTTCGCAGAATCGCTTTTGTGCAGAAAACACTAACACTTGTTCAGAACGAAAGAAAGCACAGAGCCCCAGATTTTATGTTGTCCTGGAGAGCTTGCAGAGCACTGGGGAAAGGCAGGCAGAGCATTCCCTGCTAGCACCTTTTCTGTGCCTGGGAAGCAGAGTGTTCACATTGCTTCGCAGAATCGCTTTTGTGCAGAAAACACTAACACTTGTTCAGAATGAAAGAAAGCACAGAGCCCCAGATTTGCTGTTGTCCTGGAGAGCTTGCAGAGCACTGGGGAAAGGCAGGCAGAGAATTCCCTGCTAGCACCTTCTCTGTGCCTGGGAAGCAGAGGTGTTCACATTGCTTCGCGGAATCGCTTTTGTGCAGAAAACAGTAACACTTGTTCAGAACGAAAGAAAGCACAGAGCCCCAGATTTTATGTTGTCCTGGAGAGCTTGCAGAGCACTGGGGAAAGGCAGGCAGAGACTTCCCTGCTAGCACCTTCTCTGTGCCTGTTCACATTGCTTCGCAGAATCGCTTTTGTGCAGAAAACAGTAACACTTGTTCAGAACGAAAGAAAGCACAGAGCCCCAGATTTTATGTTGTCCTGGAGAGCTTGCAGAGCACTGGGGAAAGGCAGGCAGAGAATTCCCTGCTAGCACCTTCTCTGTGCGTGTTCACATTGCTTCGCAGAATCGCTTTTGTGCAGAAAACAGTAACACTTGTTCAGAACGAAAGAAAGCACAGAGCCCCAGATTTGTTGTTGTCCTGGAGAGCTTGCAGAGCACTGGGGAAAGGCAGGCAGAGAATTCCCTGCTAGCACCTTCTCTGTGCCTGTTCACATTGCTTCACAGAATCGCTTTTGTGCAGAAAACAGTAACACTTGTTCAGAACGAAAGAAAGCACAGAGCCCCAGATTTGCTGTTGCCCTGGAGAGCTTGCAGAGCACTGGGGAAAGGCAGGCAGAGAATTCCCTGCTAGCACCTTCTCTGTGCCTGGGAAGCAGAAGTGTTCACATTGCTTCGCAGAATCGCTTTTGTGCAGAAAACACTAACACTTGTTCAGAACGAAAGAAAGCACAGAGCCCCAGATTTGCTGTTGTCCTGGAGAGCTTGCAGAGCACTGGGGAAAGGCAGGCAGAGAATTCCCTGCTAGCACCTTCTCTGTGCCTGTTCACATTGATTCGCAGAATCGCTTTTGTGCAGAAAACACTAACAGTTGTTCATAACGAAAGAAAGCACAGAGCCCCAGATTTGCTGTTGTCCTGGAGAGCTTGCAGAGCACTGGGGAAAGGCAGGCAGAGCATTCCCTGCTAGCACCTTCTCTGTGCCTGGGAAGCAGAAGTGTTCACATTGCTTCGCAGAATCGCTTTTGTGCAGAAAACAGTAACACTTCTTCAAAACGAAAGAAAGCACAGAGCCCCAGATTTTATGTTGTCCTGGAGAGCTTGCAGAGCACTGGGGAAAGGCAGGCAGAGAATTCCCTGCTAGCACCTTCTCTGTGCCTGGGAAGCAGAGTGTTCACATTGCTTCGCAGAATCGCTTTTGTGCAGAAAACACTAACACTTGTTCAGAACGAAAGAAAGCACAGAGCCCCAGATTTGCTGTTGTCCTGGAGAGCTTGCAGAGCACTGGGGAAAGGCAGGCAGAGAATTCCCTGCTAGCGCCTTCTCTCTGCCTGGGAAGCAGAAGTGTTCACATTGCGTCACAGAATGACTTTTGTGCAGAAAACAGTAACGCTTGTTCAGAACGAAAGAAAGCACAGAGCCCCAGATTTTATGTTGTCCTGGAGAGCTTGCAGAGCACTGGGGAAAGGCAGGCAGAGCATTCCCTGCTAGCACCTTTTCTGTGCCTGGGAAGCAGAGTGTTCACATGGCTTCGCAGAATCGCTTTTGTGCATAAAACACTAACACTTGTTCAGAATGAAAGAAAGCACAGAGCCCCAGATTTGCTGTTGTCCTGGAGAGCTTGCAGAGCACTGGGGAAAGGCAGGCAGAGAATTCCCTGCTAGCACCTTCTCTGTGCCTGTTCACATTGCTTCACAGAATCGCTTTTGTGCAGAAAACAGTAACACTTGTTCAGAACGAAAGAAAGCACAGAGCCCCAGATTTGCTGTTGCCCTGGAGAGCTTGCAGAGCACTGGGGAAAGGCAGGCAGAGAATTCCCTGCTAGCACCTTCTCTGTGCCTGGGAAGCAGAGTGTTCACATTGCTTCGCAGAATCGCTTTTGTGCAGAAAACAGTAACACTTGTTCAGAACGAAAGAAAGCACAGAGCCCCAGATTTGCTGTTTTCCTGGAGAGCTTGCAGAGCACTGGGGAAAGGCAGGCAGAGAATTCCCTGCTAGCACCTTCTCTGTGCCTGTTCACATTGATTCGCAGAATCGCTTTTGTGCAGAAAACACTAACAGTTGTTCATAACGAAAGAAAGCACAGAGCCCCAGATTTGCTGTTGTCCTGGAGAGCTTGCAGAGCACTGGGGAAAGGCAGGCAGAGCATTCCCTGCTAGCACCTTCTCTGTGCCTGGGAAGCAGAAGTGTTCACATTGCTTCGCAGAATCGCTTTTGTGCAGAAAACAGTAACACTTCTTCAAAACGAAAGAAAGCACAGAGCCCCAGATTTTATGTTGTCCTGGAGAGCTTGCAGAGCACTGGGGAAAGGCAGGCAGAGAATTCCCTGCTAGCACCTTCTCTGTGCCTGGGAAGCAGAGTGTTCACATTGCTTCGCAGAATCGCTTTTGTGCAGAAAACACTAACACTTGTTCAGAACGAAAGAAAGCGCAGAGCCCCAGATTTTATGTTGTCCTGGAGAGCTTGCAGAGCACTGGGGAAAGGCAGGCAGAGCATTCCCTGCTAGCACCTTCTCTGTGCGTGTTCACATTGCTTCGCAGAATCGCTTTTGTGCAGAAAACAGTAACACTTGTTCAGAACGAAAGAAAGCACAGAGCCCCAGATTTGTTGTTGTCCTGGAGAGCTTGCAGAGCACTGGGGAAAGGCAGGCAGAGAATTCCCTGCTAGCACCTTCTCTGTGCCTGTTCACATTGCTTCACAGAATCGCTTTTGTGCAGAAAACAGTAACACTTGTTCAGAACGAAAGAAAGCACAGAGCCCCAGATTTGCTGTTGCCCTGGAGAGCTTGCAGAGCACTGGGGAAAGGCAGGCAGAGAATTCCCTGCTAGCACCTTCTCTGTGCCTGGGAAGCAGAAGTGTTCACATTGCTTCGCAGAATCGCTTTTGTGCAGAAAACACTAACACTTGTTCAGAACGAAAGAAAGCACAGAGCCCCAGATTTGCTGTTGTCCTGGAGAGCTTGCAGAGCACTGGGGAAAGGCAGGCAGAGAATTCCCTGCTAGCACCTTCTCTGTGCCTGTTCACATTGATTCGCAGAATCGCTTTTGTGCAGAAAACACTAACAGTTGTTCATAACGAAAGAAAGCACAGAGCCCCAGATTTGCTGTTGTCCTGGAGAGCTTGCAGAGCACTGGGGAAAGGCAGGCAGAGCATTCCCTGCTAGCACCTTCTCTGTGCCTGGGAAGCAGAAGTGTTCACATTGCTTCGCAGAATCGCTTTTGTGCAGAAAACACTAACACTTCTTCAAAACGAAAGAAAGCACAGAGCCCCAGATTTTATGTTGTCCTGGAGAGCTTGCAGAGCACTGGGGAAAGGCAGGCAGAGAATTCCCTGCTAGCACCTTCTCTGTGCCTGGGAAGCAGAGTGTTCACATTGCTTCGCAGAATCGCTTTTGTGCAGAAAACACTAACACTTGTTCAGAACGAAAGAAAGCGCAGAGCCCCAGATTTTATGTTGTCCTGGAGAGCTTGCAGAGCACTGGGGAAAGGCAGGCAGAGCATTCCCTGCTAGCACCTTTTCTGTGCCTGGGAAGCAGAAGTGTTCACATTGCTTCGCAGAATCGCTTTTGTGCAGAAAACACTAACACTTGTTCAGAATGAAAGAAAGCACAGAGCCCCAGATTTGCTGTTGTCCTGGAGAGCTTGCAGAGCACTGGGGAAATGCAGGCAGAGAATTCCCTGCTAGCGCCTTCTCTCTGCCTGGGAAGCAGGAGTGTTCACACTGCGTCACAGAATGACTTTTGTGCAGAAAACAGTAACACTTGTTCAGAACGAAAGAAAGCACAGAGCCCCAGATTTTATGTTGTCCTGGAGAGCTTGCAGAGCACTGGGGAAAGGCAGGCAGAGAATTCCCTGCTAGCACCTTCTCTGTGCCTGTTCACATTGATTCTCAGAATCGCTTTTGTGCAGAAAACACTAACAGTTGTTCATAACGAAAGAAAGCACAGAGCCCCAGATTTTATGTTGTCCTGGAGAGCTTGCAGAGCACTGGGGAAAGGCAGGCAGAGAATTCCCTGCTAGCACCTTCTCTGTGCCTGGGAAGCAGAGTGTTCACATTGCTTCGCAGAATCGCTTTTGTGCAGAAAACAGTAACACTTGTTCAGAACGAAAGAAAGCACAGAGCCCCAGATTTGCTGTTGTCCTGGAGAGCTTGCAGAGCACTGGGGAAAGGCAGGCAGAGAATTCCCTGCTAGCACCTTCTCTGTGCCTGGGAAGCAGAAGTGTTCACATTGCTTCGCAGAATCGCTTTTGTGCAGAAAACACTAACACTTGTTCAGAATGAAAGAAAGCACAGAGCCCCAGATTTGCTGTTGTCCTGGAGAGCTCGCAGAGCACTGGGGAAAGGCAGGCAGAGAATTCCCTGCTAGCACCTTCTCTGTGCCTGTTCACATTGCTTCGCAGAATCGCTTTTGTGCAGAAAACAGTAACACTTGTTCAGAACGAAAGAAAGCACAGAGCCCCAGATTTGCTGTTGTCCTGGAGAGCTTGCAGAGCACTGGGGATAGGCAGGCAGAGAATTCCCTGCTAGCACCTTCTCTGTGCCTGGGAACCACAAGTGTTCACATTGCTTCGCAGAATCGCTTTTGTGCAGAAAACAGTAACACTTGTTCAGAACGAAAGAAAGCACAGAGCCCCAGATTTGCTGTTGTCCTGGAGAGCTTGCAGAGCACTGGGGAAAGGCAGGCAGAGCATTCCCTGCTAGCACCTTCTCTGTGCCTGGGAAGCAGAGTGTTCACATTGCTTCGCAGAATCGCTTTTGTGCAGAAAACACTAACACTTGTTCAGAACGAAAGAAAGCACAGAGCCCCAGATTTTATGTTGTCCTGGAGAGCTTGCAGAGCACTGGGGAAAGGCAGGCAGAGCATTCCCTGCTAGCACCTTTTCTGTGCCTGGGAAGCAGAGTGTTCACATTGCTTCGCAGAATCGCTTTTGTGCAGAAAACACTAACACTTGTTCAGAATGAAAGAAAGCACAGAGCCCCAGATTTGCTGTTGTCCTGGAGAGCTTGCAGAGCACTGGGGAAAGGCAGGCAGAGAATTCCCTGCTAGCACCTTCTCTGTGCCTGGGAAGCAGAGGTGTTCACATTGCTTCGCGGAATCGCTTTTGTGCAGAAAACAGTAACACTTGTTCAGAACGAAAGAAAGCACAGAGCCCCAGATTTTATGTTGTCCTGGAGAGCTTGCAGAGCACTGGGGAAAGGCAGGCAGAGACTTCCCTGCTAGCACCTTCTCTGTGCCTGTTCACATTGCTTCGCAGAATCGCTTTTGTGCAGAAAACAGTAACACTTGTTCAGAACGAAAGAAAGCACAGAGCCCCAGATTTTATGTTGTCCTGGAGAGCTTGCAGAGCACTGGGGAAAGGCAGGCAGAGAATTCCCTGCTAGCACCTTCTCTGTGCGTGTTCACATTGCTTCGCAGAATCGCTTTTGTGCAGAAAACAGTAACACTTGTTCAGAACGAAAGAAAGCACAGAGCCCCAGATTTGTTGTTGTCCTGGAGAGCTTGCAGAGCACTGGGGAAAGGCAGGCAGAGAATTCCCTGCTAGCACCTTCTCTGTGCCTGTTCACATTGCTTCACAGAATCGCTTTTGTGCAGAAAACAGTAACACTTGTTCAGAACGAAAGAAAGCACAGAGCCCCAGATTTGCTGTTGCCCTGGAGAGCTTGCAGAGCACTGGGGAAAGGCAGGCAGAGAATTCCCTGCTAGCACCTTCTCTGTGCCTGGGAAGCAGAAGTGTTCACATTGCTTCGCAGAATCGCTTTTGTGCAGAAAACACTAACACTTGTTCAGAACGAAAGAAAGCACAGAGCCCCAGATTTGCTGTTGTCCTGGAGAGCTTGCAGAGCACTGGGGAAAGGCAGGCAGAGAATTCCCTGCTAGCACCTTCTCTGTGCCTGTTCACATTGATTCGCAGAATCGCTTTTGTGCAGAAAACACTAACAGTTGTTCATAACGAAAGAAAGCACAGAGCCCCAGATTTGCTGTTGTCCTGGAGAGCTTGCAGAGCACTGGGGAAAGGCAGGCAGAGCATTCCCTGCTAGCACCTTCTCTGTGCCTGGGAAGCAGAAGTGTTCACATTGCTTCGCAGAATCGCTTTTGTGCAGAAAACACTAACACTTCTTCAAAACGAAAGAAAGCACAGAGCCCCAGATTTTATGTTGTCCTGGAGAGCTTGCAGAGCACTGGGGAAAGGCAGGCAGAGAATTCCCTGCTAGCACCTTCTCTGTGCCTGGGAAGCAGAGTGTTCACATTGCTTCGCAGAATCGCTTTTGTGCAGAAAACACTAACACTTGTTCAGAACGAAAGAAAGCACAGAGCCCCAGAATTGCTGTTGTCCTGGAGAGCTTGCAGAGCACTGGGGAAAGGCAGGCAGAGAATTCCCTGCTAGCGCCTTCTCTCTGCCTGGGAAGCAGAAGTGTTCACATTGCCTCACAGAATGACTTTTGTGCAGAAAACAGTAACGCTTGTTCAGAACGAAAGAAAGCACAGAGCCCCAGATTTTATGTTGTCCTGGAGAGCTTGCAGAGCACTGGGGAAAGGCAGGCAGAGCATTCCCTGCTAGCACCTTTTCTGTGCCTGGGAAGCAGAGTGTTCACATGGCTTCGCAGAATCGCTTTTGTGCATAAAACACTAACACTTGTTCAGAATGAAAGAAAGCACAGAGCCCCAGATTTGCTGTTGTCCTGGAGAGCTTGCAGAGCACTGGGGAAAGGCAGGCAGAGAATTCCCTGCTAGCACCTTCTCTGTGCCTGTTCACATTGCTTCACAGAATCGCTTTTGTGCAGAAAACAGTAACACTTGTTCAGAACGAAAGAAAGCACAGAGCCCCAGATTTGCTGTTGCCCTGGAGAGCTTGCAGAGCACTGGGGAAAGGCAGGCAGAGAATTCCCTGCTAGCACCTTCTCTGTGCCTGGGAAGCAGAGTGTTCACATTGCTTCGCAGAATCGCTTTTGTGCAGAAAACAGTAACACTTGTTCAGAACGAAAGAAAGCACAGAGCCCCAGATTTGCTGTTTTCCTGGAGAGCTTGCAGAGCACTGGGGAAAGGCAGGCAGAGAATTCCCTGCTAGCACCTTCTCTGTGCCTGTTCACATTGATTCGCAGAATCGCTTTTGTGCAGAAAACACTAACAGTTGTTCATAACGAAAGAAAGCACAGAGCCCCAGATTTGCTGTTGTCCTGGAGAGCTTGCAGAGCACTGGGGAAAGGCAGGCAGAGCATTCCCTGCTAGCACCTTCTCTGTGCCTGGGAAGCAGAAGTGTTCACATTGCTTCGCAGAATCGCTTTTGTGCAGAAAACAGTAACACTTCTTCAAAACGAAAGAAAGCACAGAGCCCCAGATTTTATGTTGTCCTGGAGAGCTTGCAGAGCACTGGGGAAAGGCAGGCAGAGAATTCCCTGCTAGCACCTTCTCTGTGCCTGGGAAGCAGAGTGTTCACATTGCTTCGCAGAATCGCTTTTGTGCAGAAAACACTAACACTTGTTCAGAACGAAAGAAAGCGCAGAGCCCCAGATTTTATGTTGTCCTGGAGAGCTTGCAGAGCACTGGGGAAAGGCAGGCAGAGCATTCCCTGCTAGCACCTTCTCTGTGCGTGTTCACATTGCTTCGCAGAATCGCTTTTGTGCAGAAAACAGTAACACTTGTTCAGAACGAAAGAAAGCACAGAGCCCCAGATTTGTTGTTGTCCTGGAGAGCTTGCAGAGCACTGGGGAAAGGCAGGCAGAGAATTCCCTGCTAGCACCTTCTCTGTGCCTGTTCACATTGCTTCACAGAATCGCTTTTGTGCAGAAAACAGTAACACTTGTTCAGAACGAAAGAAAGCACAGAGCCCCAGATTTGCTGTTGCCCTGGAGAGCTTGCAGAGCACTGGGGAAAGGCAGGCAGAGAATTCCCTGCTAGCACCTTCTCTGTGCCTGGGAAGCAGAAGTGTTCACATTGCTTCGCAGAATCGCTTTTGTGCAGAAAACACTAACACTTGTTCAGAACGAAAGAAAGCACAGAGCCCCAGATTTGCTGTTGTCCTGGAGAGCTTGCAGAGCACTGGGGAAAGGCAGGCAGAGAATTCCCTGCTAGCACCTTCTCTGTGCCTGTTCACATTGATTCGCAGAATCGCTTTTGTGCAGAAAACACTAACAGTTGTTCATAACGAAAGAAAGCACAGAGCCCCAGATTTGCTGTTGTCCTGGAGAGCTTGCAGAGCACTGGGGAAAGGCAGGCAGAGCATTCCCTGCTAGCACCTTCTCTGTGCCTGGGAAGCAGAAGTGTTCACATTGCTTCGCAGAATCGCTTTTGTGCAGAAAACACTAACACTTCTTCAAAACGAAAGAAAGCACAGAGCCCCAGATTTTATGTTGTCCTGGAGAGCTTGCAGAGCACTGGGGAAAGGCAGGCAGAGAATTCCCTGCTAGCACCTTCTCTGTGCCTGGGAAGCAGAGTGTTCACATTGCTTCGCAGAATCGCTTTTGTGCAGAAAACACTAACACTTGTTCAGAACGAAAGAAAGCGCAGAGCCCCAGAATTTATGTTGTCCTGGAGAGCTTGCAGAGCACTGGGGAAAGGCAGGCAGAGCATTCCCTGCTAGCACCTTTTCTGTGCCTGGGAAGCAGAAGTGTTCACATTGCTTCGCAGAATCGCTTTTGTGCAGAAAACACTAACACTTGTTCAGAATGAAAGAAAGCACAGAGCCCCAGATTTGCTGTTGTCCTGGAGAGCTTGCAGAGCACTGGGGAAATGCAGGCAGAGAATTCCCTGCTAGCGCCTTCTCTCTGCCTGGGAAGCAGAAGTGTTCACATTGCGTCACAGAATGACTTTTGTGCAGAAAACAGTAACACTTGTTCAGAACGAAAGAAAGCACAGAGCCCCAGATTTTATGTTGTCCTGGAGAGCTTGCAGAGCACTGGGGAAAGGCAGGCAGAGAATTCCCTGCTAGCACCTTCTCTGTGCCTGTTCACATTGATTCTCAGAATCGCTTTTGTGCAGAAAACACTAACAGTTGTTCATAACGAAAGAAAGCACAGAGCCCCAGATTTTATGTTGTCCTGGAGAGCTTGCAGAGCACTGGGGAAAGGCAGGCAGAGAATTCCCTGCTAGCACCTTCTCTGTGCCTGGGAAGCAGAGTGTTCACATTGCTTCGCAGAATCGCTTTTGTGCAGAAAACACTAACACTTGTTCAGAACGAAAGAAAGCACAGAGCCCCAGAATTGCTGTTGTCCTGGAGAGCTTGCAGAGCACTGGGGAAAGGCAGGCAGAGAATTCCCTGCTAGCACCTTCTCTGTGCCTGTTCACATTGCTTCGCAGAATCGCTTTTGTGCAGAAAACAGTAACACTTGTTCAGAACGAAAGAAAGCACAGAGCCCCAGATTTGCTGTTGTCCTGGAGAGCTTGCAGAGCACTGGGGAAAGGCAGGCAGAGCATTCCCTGCTAGCACCTTCTCTGTGCCTGGGAAGCAGAGTGTTCACATTGCTTCGCAGAATCGCTTTTGTGCAGAAAACACTAACACTTGTTCAGAACGAAAGAAAGCACAGAGCCCCAGATTTTATGTTGTCCTGGAGAGCTTGCAGAGCACTGGGGAAAGGCAGGCAGAGCATTCCCTGCTAGCACCTTTTCTGTGCCTGGGAAGCAGATTGTTCACATTGCTTCGCAGAATCGCTTTTGTGCAGAAAACACTAACACTTGTTCAGAATGAAAGAAAGCACAGAGCCCCAGAATTGCTGTTGTCCTGGAGAGCTTGCAGAGCACTGGGGAAAGGCAGGCAGAGAATTCCCTGCTAGCGCCGTCTCTCTGCCTGGGAAGCAGAAGTGTTCACATTGCGTCACAGAATGACTTTTGTGCAGAAAACACTAACGCTTGTTCAGAACGAAAGAAAGCACAGAGCCCCAGATTTTATGTTGTCCTGGAGAGCTTGCAGAGCACTGGGGAAAGGCAGGCAGAGAATTCCCTGCTAGCACCTTCTCTGTGCCTGTTCACATTGATTCGCAGAATCGCTTTTGTGCAGAAAACACTAACACTTGTTCAGAACGAAAGAAAGCACAGAGCCCCAGATTTTATGTTGTCCTGGAGAGCTTGCAGAGCACTGGGGAAAGGCAGGCAGAGCATTCCCTGCTAGCACCTTCTCTGTGCCTGGGAAGCAGAGTGTTCACATTGCTTCGCAGAATCGCTTTTGTGCAGAAAACACTAACACTTGTTCAGAATGAAAGAAAGCACAGAGCCCCAGATTTGCTGTTGTCCTGGAGAGCTTGCAGAGCACTGGGGAAAGGCAGGCAGAGAATTCCCTGCTAGCACCTTCTCTGTGCCTGGGAAGCAGAGGTGTTCACATTGCTTCGCGGAATCGCTTTTGTGCAGAAAACAGTAACACTTGTTCAGAACGAAAGAAAGCACAGAGCCCCAGATTTTATGTTGTCCTGGAGAGCTTGCAGAGCACTGGGGAAAGGCAGGCAGAGACTTCCCTGCTAGCACCTTCTCTGTGCCTGTTCACATTGCTTCGCAGAATCGCTTTTGTGCAGAAAACAGTAACACTTGTTCAGAACGAAAGAAAGCACAGAGCCCCAGATTTTATGTTGTCCTGGAGAGCTTGCAGAGCACTGGGGAAAGGCAGGCAGAGAATTCCCTGCTAGCACCTTCTCTGTGCGTGTTCACATTGCTTCGCAGAATCGCTTTTGTGCAGAAAACAGTAACACTTGTTCAGAACGAAAGAAAGCACAGAGCCCCAGATTTGTTGTTGTCCTGGAGAGCTTGCAGAGCACTGGGGAAAGGCAGGCAGAGAATTCCCTGCTAGCACCTTCTCTGTGCCTGTTCACATTGCTTCACAGAATCGCTTTTGTGCAGAAAACAGTAACACTTGTTCAGAACGAAAGAAAGCACAGAGCCCCAGATTTGCTGTTGCCCTGGAGAGCTTGCAGAGCACTGGGGAAAGGCAGGCAGAGAATTCCCTGCTAGCACCTTCTCTGTGCCTGGGAAGCAGAAGTGTTCACATTGCTTCGCAGAATCGCTTTTGTGCAGAAAACACTAACACTTGTTCAGAACGAAAGAAAGCACAGAGCCCCAGATTTGCTGTTGTCCTGGAGAGCTTGCAGAGCACTGGGGAAAGGCAGGCAGAGAATTCCCTGCTAGCACCTTCTCTGTGCCTGTTCACATTGATTCGCAGAATCGCTTTTGTGCAGAAAACACTAACAGTTGTTCATAACGAAAGAAAGCACAGAGCCCCAGATTTGCTGTTGTCCTGGAGAGCTTGCAGAGCACTGGGGAAAGGCAGGCAGAGCATTCCCTGCTAGCACCTTCTCTGTGCCTGGGAAGCAGAAGTGTTCACATTGCTTCGCAGAATCGCTTTTGTGCAGAAAACAGTAACACTTGTTCAGAACGAAAGAAAGCACAGAGCCCCAGATTTTATGTTGTCCTGGAGAGCTTGCAGAGCACTGGGGAAAGGCAGGCAGAGAATTCCCTGCTAGCACCTTCTCTGTGCCTGGGAAGCAGAGTGTTCACATTGCTTCGCAGAATCGCTTTTGTGCAGAAAACACTAACACTTGTTCAGAACGAAAGAAAGCACAGAGCCCCAGAATTGCTGTTGTCCTGGAGAGCTTGCAGAGCACTGGGGAAAGGCAGGCAGAGAATTCCCTGCTAGCGCCTTCTCTCTGCCTGGGAAGCAGAAGTGTTCACATTGCGTCACAGAATGACTTTTGTGCAGAAAACAGTAACGCTTGTTCAGAACGAAAGAAAGCACAGAGCCCCAGATTTTATGTTGTCCTGGAGAGCTTGCAGAGCACTGGGGAAAGGCAGGCAGAGCATTCCCTGCTAGCACCTTTTCTGTGCCTGGGAAGCAGAGTGTTCACATGGCTTTGCAGAATCGCTTTTGTGCATAAAACACTAACACTTGTTCAGAATGAAAGAAAGCACAGAGCCCCAGATTTGCTGTTGTCCTGGAGAGCTTGCAGAGCACTGGGGAAAGGCAGGCAGAGAATTCCCTGCTAGCACCTTCTCTGTGCCTGTTCACATTGCTTCACAGAATCGCTTTTGTGCAGAAAACAGTAACACTTGTTCAGAACGAAAGAAAGC
The DNA here is from genome assembly GCF_031877795.1 of Strix aluco. Classification (NCBI taxonomy): domain Eukaryota; kingdom Metazoa; phylum Chordata; class Aves; order Strigiformes; family Strigidae; genus Strix; species Strix aluco. Next base: position 3,115,658 of record NC_133957.1, on the reverse strand, counting down.
ACAGAGCCCCAGATTTGCTGTTGCCCTGGAGAGCTTGCAGAGCACTGGGGAAAGGCAGGCAGAGAATTCCCTGCTAGCACCTTCTCTGTGCCTGGGAAGCAGAGTGTTCACATTGCTTCGCAGAATCGCTTTTGTGCAGAAAACAGTAACACTTGTTCAGAACGAAAGAAAGCACAGAGCCCCAGATTTGCTGTTTTCCTGGAGAGCTTGCAGAGCACTGGGGAAAGGCAGGCAGAGAATTCCCTGCTAGCACCTTCTCTGTGCCTGTTCACATTGATTCGCAGAATCGCTTTTGTGCAGAAAACACTAACAGTTGTTCATAACGAAAGAAAGCACAGAGCCCCAGATTTGCTGTTGTCCTGGAGAGCTTGCAGAGCACTGGGGAAAGGCAGGCAGAGCATTCCCTGCTAGCACCTTCTCTGTGCCTGGGAAGCAGAAGTGTTCACATTGCTTCGCAGAATCGCTTTTGTGCAGAAAACAGTAACACTTCTTCAAAACGAAAGAAAGCACAGAGCCCCAGATTTTATGTTGTCCTGGAGAGCTTGCAGAGCACTGGGGAAAGGCAGGCAGAGCATTCCCTGCTAGCACCTTCTCTGTGCGTGTTCACATTGCTTCGCAGAATCGCTTTTGTGCAGAAAACAGTAACACTTGTTCAGAACGAAAGAAAGCACAGAGCCCCAGATTTGTTGTTGTCCTGGAGAGCTTGCAGAGCACTGGGGAAAGGCAGGCAGAGAATTCCCTGCTAGCACCTTCTCTGTGCCTGTTCACATTGCTTCACAGAATCGCTTTTGTGCAGAAAACAGTAACACTTGTTCAGAACGAAAGAAAGCACAGAGCCCCAGATTTGCTGTTGCCCTGGAGAGCTTGCAGAGCACTGGGGAAAGGCAGGCAGAGAATTCCCTGCTAGCACCTTCTCTGTGCCTGGGAAGCAGAAGTGTTCACATTGCTTCGCAGAATCGCTTTTGTGCAGAAAACACTAACACTTGTTCAGAACGAAAGAAAGCACAGAGCCCCAGATTTGCTGTTGTCCTGGAGAGCTTGCAGAGCACTGGGGAAAGGCAGGCAGAGAATTCCCTGCTAGCACCTTCTCTGTGCCTGTTCACATTGATTCGCAGAATCGCTTTTGTGCAGAAAACACTAACAGTTGTTCATAACGAAAGAAAGCACAGAGCCCCAGATTTGCTGTTGTCCTGGAGAGCTTGCAGAGCACTGGGGAAAGGCAGGCAGAGCATTCCCTGCTAGCACCTTCTCTGTGCCTGGGAAGCAGAAGTGTTCACATTGCTTCGCAGAATCGCTTTTGTGCAGAAAACACTAACACTTCTTCAAAACGAAAGAAAGCACAGAGCCCCAGATTTTATGTTGTCCTGGAGAGCTTGCAGAGCACTGGGGAAAGGCAGGCAGAGAATTCCCTGCTAGCACCTTCTCTGTGCCTGGGAAGCAGAGTGTTCACATTGCTTCGCAGAATCGCTTTTGTGCAGAAAACACTAACACTTGTTCAGAACGAAAGAAAGCGCAGAGCCCCAGATTTTATGTTGTCCTGGAGAGCTTGCAGAGCACTGGGGAAAGGCAGGCAGAGCATTCCCTGCTAGCACCTTTTCTGTGCCTGGGAAGCAGAAGTGTTCACATTGCTTCGCAGAATCGCTTTTGTGCAGAAAACACTAACACTTGTTCAGAATGAAAGAAAGCACAGAGCCCCAGATTTGCTGTTGTCCTGGAGAGCTTGCAGAGCACTGGGGAAATGCAGGCAGAGAATTCCCTGCTAGCGCCTTCTCTCTGCCTGGGAAGCAGAAGTGTTCACATTGCGTCACAGAATGACTTTTGTGCAGAAAACAGTAACACTTGTTCAGAACGAAAGAAAGCACAGAGCCCCAGATTTTATGTTGTCCTGGAGAGCTTGCAGAGCACTGGGGAAAGGCAGGCAGAGAATTCCCTGCTAGCACCTTCTCTGTGCCTGTTCACATTGATTCTCAGAATCGCTTTTGTGCAGAAAACACTAACAGTTGTTCATAACGAAAGAAAGCACAGAGCCCCAGATTTTATGTTGTCCTGGAGAGCTTGCAGAGCACTGGGGAAAGGCAGGCAGAGAATTCCCTGCTAGCACCTTCTCTGTGCCTGGGAAGCAGAGTGTTCACATTGCTTCGCAGAATCGCTTTTGTGCAGAAAACACTAACACTTGTTCAGAACGAAAGAAAGCACAGAGCCCCAGAATTGCTGTTGTCCTGGAGAGCTTGCAGAGCACTGGGGAAAGGCAGGCAGAGAATTCCCTGCTAGCACCTTCTCTGTGCCTGTTCACATTGCTTCGCAGAATCGCTTTTGTGCAGAAAACAGTAACACTTGTTCAGAACGAAAGAAAGCACAGAGCCCCAGATTTGCTGTTGTCCTGGAGAGCTTGCAGAGCACTGGGGAAAGGCAGGCAGAGCATTCCCTGCTAGCACCTTCTCTGTGCCTGGGAAGCAGAGTGTTCACATTGCTTCGCAGAATCGCTTTTGTGCAGAAAACACTAACACTTGTTCAGAACGAAAGAAAGCACAGAGCCCCAGATTTTATGTTGTCCTGGAGAGCTTGCAGAGCACTGGGGAAAGGCAGGCAGAGCATTCCCTGCTAGCACCTTTTCTGTGCCTGGGAAGCAGATTGTTCACATTGCTTCGCAGAATCGCTTTTGTGCAGAAAACACTAACACTTGTTCAGAATGAAAGAAAGCACAGAGCCCCAGAATTGCTGTTGTCCTGGAGAGCTTGCAGAGCACTGGGGAAAGGCAGGCAGAGAATTCCCTGCTAGCGCCGTCTCTCTGCCTGGGAAGCAGAAGTGTTCACATTGCGTCACAGAATGACTTTTGTGCAGAAAACACTAACGCTTGTTCAGAACGAAAGAAAGCACAGAGCCCCAGATTTTATGTTGTCCTGGAGAGCTTGCAGAGCACTGGGGAAAGGCAGGCAGAGAATTCCCTGCTAGCACCTTCTCTGTGCCTGTTCACATTGATTCGCAGAATCGCTTTTGTGCAGAAAACACTAACACTTGTTCAGAACGAAAGAAAGCACAGAGCCCCAGAATTGCTGTTGTCCTGGAGAGCTTGCAGAGCACTGGGGAAAGGCAGGCAGAGAATTCCCTGCTAGCACCTTCTCTGTGCCTGTTCACATTGCTTCGCAGAATCGCTTTTGTGCAGAAAACAGTAACACTTGTTCAGAACGAAAGAAAGCACAGAGCCCCAGATTTGCTGTTGTCCTGGAGAGCTTGCAGAGCACTGGGGAAAGGCAGGCAGAGCATTCCCTGCTAGCACCTTCTCTGTGCCTGGGAAGCAGAGTGTTCACATTGCTTCGCAGAATCGCTTTTGTGCAGAAAACACTAACACTTGTTCAGAACGAAAGAAAGCACAGAGCCCCAGATTTTATGTTGTCCTGGAGAGCTTGCAGAGCACTGGGGAAAGGCAGGCAGAGCATTCCCTGCTAGCACCTTTTCTGTGCCTGGGAAGCAGATTGTTCACATTGCTTCGCAGAATCGCTTTTGTGCAGAAAACACTAACACTTGTTCAGAATGAAAGAAAGCACAGAGCCCCAGAATTGCTGTTGTCCTGGAGAGCTTGCAGAGCACTGGGGAAAGGCAGGCAGAGAATTCCCTGCTAGCGCCGTCTCTCTGCCTGGGAAGCAGAAGTGTTCACATTGCGTCACAGAATGACTTTTGTGCAGAAAACACTAACGCTTGTTCAGAACGAAAGAAAGCACAGAGCCCCAGATTTTATGTTGTCCTGGAGAGCTTGCAGAGCACTGGGGAAAGGCAGGCAGAGAATTCCCTGCTAGCACCTTCTCTGTGCCTGTTCACATTGATTCGCAGAATCGCTTTTGTGCAGAAAACACTAACACTTGTTCAGAACGAAAGAAAGCACAGAGCCCCAGATTTTATGTTGTCCTGGAGAGCTTGCAGAGCACTGGGGAAAGGCAGGCAGAGCATTCCCTGCTAGCACCTTCTCTGTGCCTGGGAAGCAGAGTGTTCACATTGCTTCGCAGAATCGCTTTTGTGCAGAAAACACTAACACTTGTTCAGAATGAAAGAAAGCACAGAGCCCCAGATTTGCTGTTGTCCTGGAGAGCTTGCAGAGCACTGGGGAAAGGCAGGCAGAGAATTCCCTGCTAGCGCCTTCTCTCTGCCTGGGAAGCAGAAGTGTTCACATTGCGTCACAGAATGACTTTTGTGCAGAAAACAGTAACACTTGTTCAGAACGAAAGAAAGCACAGAGCCCCAGATTTGCTGTTGTCCTGGAGAGCTTGCAGAGCACTGGGGAAAGGCAGGCAGAGACTTCCCTGCTAGCACCTTCTCTGTGCCTGTTCACATTGCTTCGCAGAATCGCTTTTGTGCAGAAAACAGTAACACTTGTTCAGAACGAAAGAAAGCACAGAGCCCCAGATTTTATGTTGTCCTGGAGAGCTTGCAGAGCACTGGGGAAAGGCAGGCAGAGAATTCCCTGCTAGCACCTTCTCTGTGCGTGTTCACATTGCTTCGCGGAATCGCTTTTGTGCAGAAAACAGTAACACTTGTTCAGAACGAAAGAAAGCACAGAGCCCCAGATTTTATGTTGTCCTGGAGAGCTTGCAGAGCACTGGGGAAAGGCAGGCAGAGAATTCCCTGCTAGCACCTTCTCTGTGCCTGTTCACATTGCTTCGCAGAATCGCTTTTGTGCAGAAAACAGTAACACTTGTTCAGAACGAAAGAAAGCACAGAGCCCCAGATTTGCTGTTGCCCTGGAGAGCTTGCAGAGCACTGGGGAAAGGCAGGCAGAGAATTCCCTGCTAGCACCTTCTCTGTGCCTGGGAAACACAAGTGTTCACATTGCTTCGCAGAATCGCTTTTGTGCAGAAAACAGTAACACTTGTTCAGAACGAAAGAAAGCACAGAGCCCCAGATTTGCTGTTGTCCTGGAGAGCTTGCAGAGCACTGGGGAAAGGCAGGCAGAGAATTCCCTGCTAGCACCTTCTCTGTGCCTGTTCACATTGCTTCGCAGAATCGCTCTTGTGCAGAAAACACTAACAGTTGTTCAGAACGAAAGAAAGCACAGAGCCCCAGATTCTATGTTTTCCTGGAGAGCTTGCAGAGCACTGGGGATAGGCAGGCAGAGAATTCCCTGCTAGCACCTTCTCTGTGCCTGGGAACCACAAGTGTTCACATTGCTTCGCAGAATCGCTTTTGTGCAGAAAACAGTAACACTTGTTCAGAACGAAAGAAAGCACAGAGCCCCAGATTTGCTGTTGTCCTGGAGAGCTTGCAGAGCACTGGGGAAAGGCAGGCAGAGAATTCCCTGCTAGCACCTTCTCTGTGCGTGTTCACATTGCTTCGCAGAATCGCTTTTGTGCAGAAAACAGTAACACTTGTTCAGAACGAAAGAAAGCACAGAGCCCCAGATTTGCTGTTGTCCTGGAGAGCTTGCAGAGCACTGGGGAAAGGCAGGCAGAGAATTCCCTGCTAGCACCTTCTCTGTGCGTGTTCACATTGCTTCGCAGAATCGCTTTTGTGCAGAAAACAGTAACACTTGTTCAGAACGAAAGAAAGCACAGAGCCCCAGATTTTATGTTGTCCTGGAGAGCTTGCAGAGCACTGGGGAAAGGCAGGCAGAGAATTCCCTGCTAGCACCTTCTCTGTGCCTGTTCACATTGCTTCACAGAATCGCTTTTGTGCAGAAAACAGTAACACTTGTTCAGAACGAAAGAAAGCACAGAGCCCCAGATTTGCTGTTGCCCTGGAGAGCTTGCAGAGCACTGGGGAAAGGCAGGCAGAGAATTCCCTGCTAGCATCTTCTCTGTGCCTGGGAAACACAAGTGTTCACATTGCTTCGCAGAATCGCTTTTGTGCAGAAAACAGTAACACTTGTTCAGAACGAAAGAAAGCACAGAGCCCCAGATTTGCTGTTGTCCTGGAGAGCTTGAAGAGCACTGGGGAAAGGCAGGCAGAGAATTCCCTGCTAGCACCTTCTCTGTGCCTGTTCACATTGATTCGCAGAATCGCTTTTGTGCAGAAAACACTAACAGTTGTTCATAACGAAAGAAAGCACAGAGCCCCAGATTTGCTGTTGTCCTGGAGAGCTTGCAGAGCACTGGGGAAAGGCAGGCAGAGCATTCCCTGCTAGCACCTTCTCTGTGCCTGGGAAGCAGAAGTGTTCACATTGCTTCGCAGAATCGCTTTTGTGCAGAAAACACTAACACTTCTTCAAAACGAAAGAAAGCACAGAGCCCCAGATTTTATGTTGTCCTGGAGAGCTTGCAGAGCACTGGGGAAAGGCAGGCAGAGAATTCCCTGCTAGCACCTTCTCTGTGCCTGGGAAGCAGAGTGTTCACATTGCTTCGCAGAATCGCTTTTGTGCAGAAAACACTAACACTTGTTCAGAACGAAAGAAAGCACAGAGCCCCAGATTTTATGTTGTCCTGGAGAGCTTGCAGAGCACTGGGGAAAGGCAGGCAGAGAATTCCCTGCTAGCACCTTCTGTGTGCCTGTTCACATTGCTTCGCAGAACCGCTTTTGTGCAGAAAACAGTAACACTTGTTCAGAACGAAAGAAAGCACAGAGCCCCAGATTTGCTGTTGTCCTGGAGAGCTTGCAGAGCACTGGGGAAAGGCAGGCAGAGACTTCCCTGCTAGGACCTTCTCTGTGCCTGTTCACATTGCTTCGCAGAATCGCTTTTGTGCAGAAAACAGTAACACTTGTTCAGAACGAAAGAAAGCACAGAGCCCCAGATTTACTGTTGTCCTGGAGAGCTTGCAGAGCACTGGGGAAAAGCAGGCAGAGCATTCCCTGCTAGCACCTTCTCTGTGACTGTTCACATTGCTTCGCAGAATCGCTTTTGTGCAGAAAACAGTAACACTTGTTCAGAACGAAAGAAAGCACAGAGCCCCAGATTTGCTGTTGTCCTGGAGAGCTTGCAGAGCACTGGGGAAAGGCAGGCAGAGAATTCCCTGCTAGCACCTTCTCTGTGCCTGTTCACATTGATTCGCAGAATCGCTTTTGTGCAGAAAACACTAACAGTTGTTCATAACGAAAGAAAGCACAGAGCACCAGATTTGCTGTTGTCCTGGAGAGCTTGCAGAGCACTGGGGAAAGGCAGGCAGAGCATTCCCTGCTAGCACCTTCTCTGTGCCTGGGAAGCAGAGTGTTCACATTGCTTCGCAGAATCGCTTTTGTGCAGAAAACACTAACACTTGTTCAGAACGAAAGAAAGCACAGAGCCCCAGATTTTATGTTGTCCTGGAGAGCTTGCAGAGCACTGGGGAAAGGCAGGCAGAGCATTCCCTGCTAGCACCTTTTCTGTGCCTGGGAAGCAGATTGTTCACATTGCTTCGCAGAATCGCTTTTGTGCAGAAAACACTAACACTTGTTCAGAATGAAAGAAAGCACAGAGCCCCAGAATTGCTGTTGTCCTGGAGAGCTTGCAGAGCACTGGGGAAAGGCAGGCAGAGAATTCCCTGCTAGCGCCGTCTCTCTGCCTGGGAAGCAGAAGTGTTCACATTGCGTCACAGAATGACTTTTGTGCAGAAAACACTAACGCTTGTTCAGAACGAAAGAAAGCACAGAGCCCCAGATTTTATGTTGTCCTGGAGAGCTTGCAGAGCACTGGGGAAAGGCAGGCAGAGAATTCCCTGCTAGCACCTTCTCTGTGCCTGTTCACATTGATTCGCAGAATCGCTTTTGTGCAGAAAACACTAACACTTGTTCAGAACGAAAGAAAGCACAGAGCCCCAGATTTTATGTTGTCCTGGAGAGCTTGCAGAGCACTGGGGAAAGGCAGGCAGAGCATTCCCTGCTAGCACCTTCTCTGTGCCTGGGAAGCAGAGTGTTCACATTGCTTCGCAGAATCGCTTTTGTGCAGAAAACACTAACACTTGTTCAGAACGAAAGAAAGCACAGAGCCCCAGATTTGCTGTTGTCCTGGAGAGCTTGCAGAGCACTGGGGAAAGGCAGGCAGAGACTTCCCTGCTAGCACCTTCTCTGTGCCTGTTCACATTGCTTCGCAGAATCGCTTTTGTGCAGAAAACAGTAACACTTGTTCAGAACGAAAGAAAGCACAGAGCCCCAGATTTTATGTTGTCCTGGAGAGCTTGCAGAGCACTGGGGAAAGGCAGGCAGAGAATTCCCTGCTAGCACCTTCTCTGTGCGTGTTCACATTGCTTCGCGGAATCGCTTTTGTGCAGAAAACAGTAACACTTGTTCAGAACGAAAGAAAGCACAGAGCCCCAGATTTTATGTTGTCCTGGAGAGCTTGCAGAGCACTGGGGAAAGGCAGGCAGAGAATTCCCTGATAGCACCTTCTCTGTGCCTGTTCACATTGCTTCGCAGAATCGCTTTTGTGCAGAAAACAGTAACACTTGTTCAGAACGAAAGAAAGCACAGAGCCCCAGATTTGCTGTTGCCCTGGAGAGCTTGCAGAGCACTGGGGAAAGGCAGGCAGAGAATTCCCTGCTAGCACCTTCTCTGTGCCTGGGAAACACAAGTGTTCACATTGCTTCGCAGAATCGCTTTTGTGCAGAAAACAGTAACACTTGTTCAGAACGAAAGAAAGCACAGAGCCCCAGATTTGCTGTTGTCCTGGAGAGCTTGCAGAGCACTGGGGAAAGGCAGGCAGAGAATTCCCTGCTAGCACCTTCTCTGTGCCTGTTCACATTGCTTCGCAGAATCGCTCTTGTGCAGAAAACACTAACAGTTGTTCAGAACGAAAGAAAGCACAGAGCCCCAGATTCTATGTTTTCCTGGAGAGCTTGCAGAGCACTGGGGATAGGCAGGCAGAGAATTCCCTGCTAGCACCTTCTCTGTGCCTGGGAACCACAAGTGTTCACATTGCTTCGCAGAATCGCTTTTGTGCAGAAAACAGTAACACTTGTTCAGAACGAAAGAAAGCACAGAGCCCCAGATTTGCTGTTGTCCTGGAGAGCTTGCAGAGCACTGGGGAAAGGCAGGCAGAGAATTCCCTGCTAGCACCTTCTCTGTGCGTGTTCACATTGCTTCGCAGAATCGCTTTTGTGCAGAAAACAGTAACACTTGTTCAGAACGAAAGAAAGCACAGAGCCCCAGATTTGCTGTTGTCCTGGAGAGCTTGCAGAGCACTGGGGAAAGGCAGGCAGAGAATTCCCTGCTAGCACCTTCTCTGTGCGTGTTCACATTGCTTCGCAGAATCGCTTTTGTGCAGAAAACAGTAACACTTGTTCAGAACGAAAGAAAGCACAGAGCCCCAGATTTTATGTTGTCCTGGAGAGCTTGCAGAGCACTGGGGAAAGGCAGGCAGAGAATTCCCTGCTAGCACCTTCTCTGTGCCTGTTCACATTGCTTCACAGAATCGCTTTTGTGCAGAAAACAGTAACACTTGTTCAGAACGAAAGAAAGCACAGAGCCCCAGATTTGCTGTTGCCCTGGAGAGCTTGCAGAGCACTGGGGAAAGGCAGGCAGAGAATTCCCTGCTAGCATCTTCTCTGTGCCTGGGAAACACAAGTGTTCACATTGCTTCGCAGAATCGCTTTTGTGCAGAAAACAGTAACACTTGTTCAGAACGAAAGAAAGCACAGAGCCCCAGATTTGCTGTTGTCCTGGAGAGCTTGCAGAGCACTGGGGAAAGGCAGGCAGAGAATTCCCTGCTAGCACCTTCTCTGTGCCTGTTCACATTGATTCGCAGAATCGCTTTTGTGCAGAAAACACTAACAGTTGTTCATAACGAAAGAAAGCACAGAGCCCCAGATTTGCTGTTGTCCTGGAGAGCTTGCAGAGCACTGGGGAAAGGCAGGCAGAGCATTCCCTGCTAGCACCTTCTCTGTGCCTGGGAAGCAGAAGTGTTCACATTGCTTCGCAGAATCGCTTTTGTGCAGAAAACAGTAACACTTCTTCAAAACGAAAGAAAGCACAGAGCCCCAGATTTTATGTTGTCCTGGAGAGCTTGCAGAGCACTGGGGAAAGGCAGGCAGAGAATTCCCTGCTAGCACCTTCTCTGTGCCTGGGAAGCAGAGTGTTCACATTGCTTCGCAGAATCGCTTTTGTGCAGAAAACACTAACACTTGTTCAGAACGAAAGAAAGCACAGAGCCCCAGATTTTATGTTGTCCTGGAGAGCTTGCAGAGCACTGGGGAAAGGCAGGCAGAGAATTCCCTGCTAGCACCTTCTGTGTGCCTGTTCACATTGCTTCGCAGAACCGCTTTTGTGCAGAAAACAGTAACACTTGTTCAGAACGAAAGAAAGCACAGAGCCCCAGATTTGCTGTTGTCCTGGAGAGCTTGCAGAGCACTGGGGAAAGGCAGGCAGAGACTTCCCTGCTAGCACCTTCTCTGTGCCTGTTCACATTGCTTCGCAGAATCGCTTTTGTGCAGAAAACAGTAACACTTGTTCAGAACGAAAGAAAGCACAGAGCCCCAGATTTACTGTTGTCCTGGAGAGCTCGCAGAGCACTGGGGAAAAGCAGGCAGAGCATTCCCTGCTAGCACCTTCTCTGTGACTGTTCACATTGCTTCGCAGAATCGCTTTTGTGCAGAAAACAGTAACACTTGTTCAGAACGAAAGAAAGCACAGAGCCCCAGATTTGCTGTTGTCCTGGAGAGCTTGCAGAGCACTGGGGAAAGGCAGGCAGAGAATTCCCTGCTAGCACCTTCTCTGTGCCTGTTCACATTGATTCGCAGAATCGCTTTTGTGCAGAAAACACTAACAGTTGTTCATAACGAAAGAAAGCACAGAGCACCAGATTTGCTGTTGTCCTGGAGAGCTTGCAGAGCACTGGGGAAAGGCAGGCAGAGCATTCCCTGCTAGCACCTTCTCTGTGCCTGGGAAGCAGAAGTGTTCACATTGCTTCGCAGAATCGCTTTTGTGCAGAAAACAGTAACACTTCTTCAAAACGAAAGAAAGCACAGAGCCCCAGATTTTATGTTGTCCTGGAGAGCTTGCAGAGCACTGGGGAAAGGCAGGCAGAGAATTCCCTGCTAGCACCTTCTCTGTGCCTGGGAAGCAGAGTGTTCACATTGCTTCGCAGAATCGCTTTTGTGCAGAAAACACTAACACTTGTTCAGAACGAAAGAAAGCACAGAGCCCCAGATTTGCTGTTGTCCTGGAGAGCTTGCAGAGCACTGGGGAAAGGCAGGCAGAGAATTCCCTGATAGCACCTTCTCTGTGCCTGTTCACATTGCTTCGAAGAATCGCTTTTGTGCAGAAAACAGTAACACTTGTTCAGAATGAAAGAAAGCACAGAGCCCCAGATTTGCTGTTGTCCTGGAGAGCTTGCAGAGCACTGGGGAAAGGCAGGCAGAGAATTCCCTGCTAGCACCTTCTCTGTGCGTGTTCACATTGCTTCGCAGAATCGCTTTTGTGTAGAAAACAGTAACACTTGTTCAGAACGAAAGAAAGCACAGAGCCCCAGATTTGCTGTTGTCCTGGAGAGCTTGCAGAGCACTGGGGAAAGGCAGGCAGAGAATTCCCTGCTAGCACCTTCTCTGTGCCTGTTCACATTGCTTCGCAGAATCGCTTTTGTGCAGAAAATACTAACACTTGTTCAGAACGAAAGAAAGCACAGAGCCCCAGATTTTATGTTGTCCTGGAGAGCTTGCAGAGCACTGGGGAAAGGCAGGCAGAGAATTCCCTGCTAGCACCTTCTCTGTGCCTGGGAAGCAGAGTGTTCACATTGCTTCGCGGAATCGCTTTTGTGCAGAAAACAGTAACACTTGTTCAGAACGAAAGAAAGCACAGAGCCCCAGATTTTATGTTGTCCTGGAGAGCTTGCAGAGCACTGGGGAAAGGCAGGCAGAGAATTCCCTGCTAGCACCTTCTCTGTGCGTGTTCACATTGCTTCGCAGAATCGCTTTTGTGCAGAAAACAGTAACACTTGTTCAGAACGAAAGAAAGCACAGACCCCAGATTTGCTGTTGTCCTGGAGATCTTGCAGAGCACTGGGGAAAGGCAGGCAGAGAATTCCCTGCTAGCACCTTCTCTGTGCCTGGGAAGCAGAGTGTTCACATTGCTTCGCAGAATCGCTTTTGTGCAGAAAACACTGACACTTGTTGAGAACGAAAGAAAGCACAGAGCCCCAGATTTTATGTTGTCCTGGAGAGCTTGCAGAGCACTGGGGAAAGGCAGGCAGAGAATTCCCTGCTAGCACCTTCTCTGTGCCTGGGAAGCAGAAGTGTTCACATTGCGTCCCAGAATCGCTTTTGTGCAGAAAACACTAACACTTGTTCAGAACGAAAGAAAGCACAGAGCCCCAGATTTTATGTTGTCCTGGAGAGCTTGCAGAGCACTGGGGAAAAGCAGGCAGAGCATTCCCTGCTAGCACCTTCTCTGTGCCTGTTCACATTGATTCGCAGAATCGCTTTTGTGCAGAAAACAGTAACACTTGTTCAGAACGAAAGAAAGCACAGAGCCCCAGATTTGCTGTTGTCCTGGAGAGCTTGCAGAGCACTGGGGAAAGGCAGGCAGAGCATTCCCTGCTAGCACCTTCTCTGTGCCTGGGAAGCAGAAGTGTTCACATTGCTTCGCAGAATCGCTTTTGTGCAGAAAACAGTAACACTTGTTCAGAACGAAAGAAAGCACAGAGCCCCAGATTTGCTGTTGTCCTGGAGAGCTTGCAGAGCACTGGGGAAAGGCAGGCAGAGAATTCCCTGCTAGCACCTTCTCTGTGCCTGGGAAGCAGAAGTGTTCACATTGCGTCGCAGAATCGCTTTTGTGCAGAAAACACTAACAGTTGTTCAGATTGAAAGAAAGCACAGAGCCCCAGATTTGCTGTTGTCCTGGAGAGCTTGCAGAGCACTGGGGATAGGCAGGCAGAGAATTCCCTGCTAGCACCTTCTCTGTGCCTGGGAACCACAAGTGTTCACATTGCTTCGCAGAATCGCTTTTGTGCAGAAAACAGTAACACTTGTTCAGAACGAAAGAAAGCACAGAGCCCCAGATTTGCTGTTGTCCTGGAGAGCTTGCAGAGCACTGGGGAAAGGCAGGCAGAGAATTCCCTGCTAGCACCTTCTCTGTGCGTGTTCACATTGCTTCGCAGAATCGCTTTTGTGCAGAAAACAGTAACACTTGTTCAGAACGAAAGAAAGCACAGAGCCCCAGATTTGCTGTTGTCCTGGAGAGCTTGCAGAGCACTGGGGAAAGGCAGGCAGAGAATTCCCTGCTAGCACCTTCTCTGTGCGTGTTCACATTGCTTCGCAGAATCGCTTTTGTGCAGAAAACAGTAACACTTGTTCAGAACGAAAGAAAGCACAGAGCCCCAGATTTTATGTTGTCCTGGAGAGCTTGCAGAGCACTGGGGAAAGGCAGGCAGAGAATTCCCTGCTAGCACCTTCTCTGTGCCTGTTCACATTGCTTCACAGAATCGCTTTTGTGCAGAAAACAGTAACACTTGTTCAGAACGAAAGAAAGCACAGAGCCCCAGATTTGCTGTTGCCCTGGAGAGCTTGCAGAGCACTGGGGAAAGGCAGGCAGAGAATTCCCTGCTAGCATCTTCTCTGTGCCTGGGAAACACAAGTGTTCACATTGCTTCGCAGAATCGCTTTTGTGCAGAAAACAGTAACACTTGTTCAGAACGAAAGAAAGCACAGAGCCCCAGATTTGCTGTTGTCCTGGAGAGCTTGCAGAGCACTGGGGAAAGGCAGGCAGAGAATTCCCTGCTAGCACCTTCTCTGTGCCTGTTCATATTGATTCGCAGAATCGCTTTTGTGCAGAAAACACTAACAGTTGTTCATAACGAAAGAAAGCACAGAGCCCCAGATTTGCTGTTGTCCTGGAGAGCTTGCAGAGCACTGGGGAAAGGCAGGCAGAGCATTCCCTGCTAGCACCTTCTCTGTGCCTGGGAAGCAGAAGTGTTCACATTGCTTCGCAGAATCGCTTTTGTGCAGAAAACAGTAACACTTCTTCAAAACGAAAGAAAGCACAGAGCCCCAGATTTTATGTTGTCCTGGAGAGCTTGCAGAGCACTGGGGAAAGGCAGGCAGAGAATTCCCTGCTAGCACCTTCTCTGTGCCTGGGAAGCAGAGTGTTCACATTGCTTCGCAGAATCGCTTTTGTGCAGAAAACACTAACACTTGTTCAGAACGAAAGAAAGCACAGAGCCCCAGATTTTATGTTGTCCTGGAGAGCTTGCAGAGCACTGGGGAAAGGCAGGCAGAGAATTCCCTGCTAGCACCTTCTGTGTGCCTGTTCACATTGCTTCGCAGAACCGCTTTTGTGCAGAAAACAGTAACACTTGTTCAGAACGAAAGAAAGCACAGAGCCCCAGATTTGCTGTTGTCCTGGAGAGCTTGCAGAGCACTGGGGAAAGGCAGGCAGAGACTTCCCTGCTAGCACCTTCTCTGTGCCTGTTCACATTGCTTCGCAGAATCGCTTTTGTGCAGAAAACAGTAACACTTGTTCAGAACGAAAGAAAGCACAGAGCCCCAGATTTACTGTTGTCCTGGAGAGCTTGCAGAGCACTGGGGAAAAGCAGGCAGAGCATTCCCTGCTAGCACCTTCTCTGTGACTGTTCACATTGCTTCGCAGAATCGCTTTTGTGCAGAAAACAGTAACACTTGTTCAGAACGAAAGAAAGCACAGAGCCCCAGATTTGCTGTTGTCATGGAGAGCTTGCAGAGCACTGGGGAAAGGCAGGCAGAGAATTCCCTGCTAGCACCTTCTCTGTGCCTGTTCACATTGATTCGCAGAATCGCTTTTGTGCAGAAAACACTAACAGTTGTTCATAACGAAAGAAAGCACAGAGCACCAGATTTGCTGTTGTCCTGGAGAGCTTGCAGAGCACTGGGGAAAGGCAGGCAGAGCATTCCCTGCTAGCACCTTCTCTGTGCCTGGGAAGCAGAAGTGTTCACATTGCTTCGCAGAATCGCTTTTGTGCAGAAAACAGTAACACTTCTTCAAAACGAAAGAAAGCACAGAGCCCCAGATTTTATGTTGTCCTGGAGAGCTTGCAGAGCACTGGGGAAAGGCAGGCAGAGAATTCCCTGCTAGCACCTTCTCTGTGCCTGGGAAGCAGAGTGTTCACATTGCTTCGCAGAATCGCTTTTGTGCAGAAAACACTAACACTTGTTCAGAACGAAAGAAAGCACAGAGCCCCAGATTTGCTGTTGTCCTGGAGAGCTTGCAGAGCACTGGGGAAAGGCAGGCAGAGAATTCCCTGATAGCACCTTCTCTGTGCCTGTTCACATTGCTTCGAAGAATCGCTTTTGTGCAGAAAACAGTAACACTTGTTCAGAATGAAAGAAAGCACAGAGCCCCAGATTTGCTGTTGTCCTGGAGAGCTTGCAGAGCACTGGGGAAAGGCAGGCAGAGAATTCCCTGCTAGCACCTTCTCTGTGCGTGTTCACATTGCTTCGCAGAATCGCTTTTGTGCAGAAAACAGTAACACTTGTTCAGAACGAAAGAAAGCACAGAGCCCCAGATTTGCTGTTGTCCTGGAGAGCTTGCAGAGCACTGGGGAAAGGCAGGCAGAGAATTCCCTGCTAGCACCTTCTCTGTGCGTGTTCACATTGCTTCGCAGAATCGCTTTTGTGCAGAAAATACTAACACTTGTTCAGAACGAAAGAAAGCACAGAGCCCCAGATTTTATGTTGTCCTGGAGAGCTTGCAGAGCACTGGGGAAAGGCAGGCAGAGAATTCCCTGCTAGCACCTTCTCTGTGCCTGGGAAGCAGAGTGTTCACATTGCTTCGCGGAATCGCTTTTGTGCAGAAAACAGTAACACTTGTTCAGAACGAAAGAAAGCACAGAGCCCCAGATTTTATGTTGCCCTGGAGAGCTTGCAGAGCACTGGGGAAAGGCAGGCAGAGAATTCCCTGCTAGCACCTTCTCTGTGCGTGTTCACATTGCTTCGCAGAATCGCTTTTGTGCAGAAAACAGTAACACTTGTTCAGAACGAAAGAAAGCACAGACCCCAGATTTGCTGTTGTCCTGGAGATCTTGCAGAGCACTGGGGAAAGGCAGGCAGAGAATTCCCTGCTAGCACCTTCTCTGTGCCTGGGAAGCAGAGTGTTCACATTGCTTCGCAGAATCTCTTTTGTGCAGAAAACACTGACACTTGTTGAGAACGAAAGAAAGCACAGAGCCCCAGATTTTATGTTGTCCTGGAGAGCTTGCAGAGCACTGGGGAAAAGCAGGCAGAGCATTCCCTGCTAGCACCTTCTCTGTGCCTGTTCACATTGATTCGCAGAATCGCTTTTGTGCAGAAAACAGTAACACTTGTTCAGAACGAAAGAAAGCACAGAGCCCCAGATTTGCTGTTGTCCTGGAGAGCTTG
Source organism: Strix aluco (assembly GCF_031877795.1). Taxonomy (NCBI): domain Eukaryota; kingdom Metazoa; phylum Chordata; class Aves; order Strigiformes; family Strigidae; genus Strix; species Strix aluco. The sequence continues at coordinate 3,099,441 of NC_133957.1, read as the reverse complement.
CAGAGCACTGGGGAAAGGCAGGCAGAGCATTCCCTGCTAGCACCTTCTCTGTGCCTGGGAAGCAGAAGTGTTCACATTGCTTCGCAGAATCGCTTTTGTGCAGAAAACAGTAACACTTGTTCAGAACGAAAGAAAGCACAGAGCCCCAGATTTGCTGTTGTCCTGGAGAGCTTGCAGAGCACTGGGGAAAGGCAGGCAGAGAATTCCCTGCTAGCACCTTCTCTGTGCCTGGGAAGCAGAAGTGTTCACATTGCGTCGCAGAATCGCTTTTGTGCAGAAAACACTAACAGTTGTTCAGATTGAAAGAAAGCACAGAGCCCCAGATTTGCTGTTGTCCTGGAGAGCTTGCAGAGCACTGGGGAAAGGCAGGCAGAGAATTCCCTGCTAGCACCTTCTCTGTGCCTGGGAAGCAGAAGTGTTCACATTGCTTCGCAGAATCGCTTTTGTGCAGAAAACACTAACACTTGTTCAGAACGAAAGAAAGCACAGAGCCCCAGATTTGCTGTTGTCCTGGAGAGCTTGCAGAGCACTGGGGAAAGGCAGGCAGAGAATTCCCTGCTAGCACCTTCTCTGTGCCTGTTCACATTGCTTCGCAGAATCGCTTTTGTGCAGAAAACAGTAACACTTGTTCAGAACGAAAGAAAGCACAGAGCCCCAGATTTTATGTTGTCCTGGAGAGCTTGCAGAGCACTGGGGAAAGGCAGGCAGAGCATTCCCTGCTAGCACCTTTTCTGTGCCTGGGAAGCAGAAGTGTTCACATTGCTTCGCAGAATCGCTTTTGTGCAGAAAACACTAACACTTGTTCAGAACGAAAGAAAGCACAGAGCCCCAGATTTTATGTTGTCCTGGAGAGCTTGCAGAGCACTGGGGAAAGGCAGGCAGAGAATTCCCTGCTAGCACCTTCTCTGTGCCTGTTCACATTGCTTCGCAGAATCGCTTTTGTGCAGAAAACAGTAACACTTGTTCAGAACGAAAGAAAGCACAGAGCGCCAGATTTTATGTTGTCCTGGAGAGCTTGCAGAGCACTGGGGAAAGGCAGGCAGAGAATTCCCTGCTAGCACCTTCTCTGTGCCTGTTCACATTGCTTCACAGAATCGCTTTTGTGCAGAAAACAGTAACACTTGTTCAGAACGAAAGAAAGCACAGAGCCCCAGATTTGCTGTTGCCCTGGAGAGCTTGCAGAGCACTGGGGAAAGGCAGGCAGAGAATTCCCTGCTAGCATCTTCTCTGTGCCTGGGAAACACAAGTGTTCACATTGCTTCGCAGAATCGCTTTTGTGCAGAAAACAGTAACACTTGTTCAGAACGAAAGAAAGCACAGAGCCCCAGATTTGCTGTTGTCCTGGAGAGCTTGCAGAGCACTGGGGAAAGGCAGGCAGAGAATTCCCTGCTAGCACCTTCTCTGTGCCTGTTCATATTGATTCGCAGAATCGCTTTTGTGCAGAAAACACTAACAGTTGTTCATAACGAAAGAAAGCACAGAGCCCCAGATTTGCTGTTGTCCTGGAGAGCTTGCAGAGCACTGGGGAAAGGCAGGCAGAGCATTCCCTGCTAGCACCTTCTCTGTGCCTGGGAAGCAGAAGTGTTCACATTGCTTCGCAGAATCGCTTTTGTGCAGAAAACAGTAACACTTCTTCAAAACGAAAGAAAGCACAGAGCCCCAGATTTTATGTTGTCCTGGAGAGCTTGCAGAGCACTGGGGAAAGGCAGGCAGAGAATTCCCTGCTAGCACCTTCTCTGTGCCTGGGAAGCAGAGTGTTCACATTGCTTCGCAGAATCGCTTTTGTGCAGAAAACACTAACACTTGTTCAGAACGAAAGAAAGCACAGAGCCCCAGATTTTATGTTGTCCTGGAGAGCTTGCAGAGCACTGGGGAAAGGCAGGCAGAGAATTCCCTGCTAGCACCTTCTGTGTGCCTGTTCACATTGCTTCGCAGAACCGCTTTTGTGCAGAAAACAGTAACACTTGTTCAGAACGAAAGAAAGCACAGAGCCCCAGATTTGCTGTTGTCCTGGAGAGCTTGCAGAGCACTGGGGAAAGGCAGGCAGAGACTTCCCTGCTAGCACCTTCTCTGTGCCTGTTCACATTGCTTCGCAGAATCGCTTTTGTGCAGAAAACAGTAACACTTGTTCAGAACGAAAGAAAGCACAGAGCCCCAGATTTACTGTTGTCCTGGAGAGCTTGCAGAGCACTGGGGAAAAGCAGGCAGAGCATTCCCTGCTAGCACCTTCTCTGTGACTGTTCACATTGCTTCGCAGAATCGCTTTTGTGCAGAAAACAGTAACACTTGTTCAGAACGAAAGAAAGCACAGAGCCCCAGATTTGCTGTTGTCCTGGAGAGCTTGCAGAGCACTGGGGAAAGGCAGGCAGAGAATTCCCTGCTAGCACCTTCTCTGTGCCTGTTCACATTGATTCGCAGAATCGCTTTTGTGCAGAAAACACTAACAGTTGTTCATAACGAAAGAAAGCACAGAGCACCAGATTTGCTGTTGTCCTGGAGAGCTTGCAGAGCACTGGGGAAAGGCAGGCAGAGCATTCCCTGCTAGCACCTTCTCTGTGCCTGGGAAGCAGAAGTGTTCACATTGCTTCGCAGAATCGCTTTTGTGCAGAAAACAGTAACACTTCTTCAAAACGAAAGAAAGCACAGAGCCCCAGATTTTATGTTGTCCTGGAGAGCTTGCAGAGCACTGGGGAAAGGCAGGCAGAGAATTCCCTGCTAGCGCCTTCTCTCTGCCTGGGAAGCAGAAGTGTTCACATTGCCTTACAGAATGACTTTTGTGCAGAAAACAGTAACACTTGTTCAGAACGAAAGAAAGCACAGAGCCCCAGATTTGCTGTTGTCCTGGAGAGCTTGCAGAGCACTGGGGAAAGGCAGGCAGAGAGTTCCCTGCTAGCACCTTCTCTGTGCCTGGGAAGCAGAAGTGTTCACATTGCTTCGCAGAATCGCTTTTGTGCAGAAAACAGTAACACTTGTTCAGAACGAAAGAAAGCACAGAGCCCCAGATTTTATGTTGTCCTGGAGAGCTTGCAGAGCACTGGGGAAAGGCAGGCAGAGAATTCCCTGCTAGCACCTTCTCTGTGCCTGTTCACATTGCTTCGCAGAATCGCTTTTGTGCAGAAAACAGTAACACTTGTTCAGAACGAAAGAAAGCACAGAGCCCCAGATTTTATGTTGTCCTGGAGAGCTTGCAGAGCACTGGGGAAAGGCAGGCAGAGAATTCCCTGCTAGCACCTTCTCTGTGCCTGTTCACATTGCTTCGCAGAATCGCTTTTGTGCAGAAAACAGTAACACTTGTTCAGAACGAAAGAAAGCACAGAGCCCCAGATTTTATGTTGTCCTGGAGAGCTTGCAGAGCACTGGGGAAAGGCAGGCAGAGCATTCCCTGCTAGCACCTTCTCTGTGCCTGGGAAGCAGAGGTGTTCACATTGCTTCGCGGAATCGCTTTTGTGCAGAAAACAGTAACACTTGTTCAGAACGAAAGAAAGCACAGAGCCCCAGATTTTATGTTGTCCTGGAGAGCTTGCAGAGCACTGGGGAAAGGCAGGCAGAGAATTCCCTGCTAGCACCTTCTCTGTGCCTGTTCACATTGCTTCGCAGAATCGCTTTTGTGCAGAAAACAGTAACACTTGTTCAGAACGAAAGAAAGCACAGAGCCCCAGATTTTATGTTGTCCTGGAGAGCTTGCAGAGCACTGGGGAAAGGCAGGCAGAGCGTTCCCTGCTAGCACCTTTTCTGTGCCTGGGAAGCAGAAGTGTTCACATTGCCTCACAGAATCGCTTTTGTGCAGAAAACAGTAACACTTGTTCAGAACGAAAGAAAGCACAGAGCCCCAGATTTGCTGTTGTCCTGGAGAGCTTGCAGAGCACTGGGGAAAGGCAGGCAGAGAATTCCCTGCTAGCACCTTCTCTGTGCCTGGGAAGCAGAGTGTTCACATTGCTTCGCAGAATCGCTTTTGTGCAGAAAACACTAACACTTGTTCAGAATGAAAGAAAGCACAGAGCCCCAGATTTGCTGTTGTCCTGGAGAGCTCGCAGAGCACTGGGGAAAGGCAGGCAGAGAATTCCCTGCTAGCACCTTCTCTGTGCCTGGGAAGCAGAGTGTTCACATTGCTTCGCGGAATCGCTTTTGTGCAGAAAACACTAACACTTGTTCAGAACGAAAGAAAGCACAGAGCCCCAGATTTTATGTTGTCCTGGAGAGCTTGCAGAGCACTGGGGAAAGGCAGGCAGAGAATTCCCTGCTAGCACCTTCTCTGTGCCTGTTCACATTGATTCGCAGAATCGCTTTTGTGCAGAAAACACTAACACTTGTTCAGAATGAAAGAAAGCACAGAGCCCCAGATTTGCTTTTGTCCTGGAGAGCTTGCAGAGCACTGGGGAAAGGCAGGCAGAGAATTCCCTGCTAGCACCTTCTCTGTGCCTGGGAAGCAGAGGTGTTCACATTGCTTCGCGGAATCGCTTTTGTGCAGAAAACAGTAACACTTGTTCAGAACGAAAGAAAGCACAGAGCCCCAGATTTGCTGTTGTCCTGGAGAGCTTGCAGAGCACTGGGGAAAGGCAGGCAGAGAATTCCCTGCTAGCACCTTCTCTGTGCCTGGGAAGCAGAGTGTTCACATTGCTTCGCAGAATCGCTTTTGTGCAGAAAACACTAACACTTGTTCAGAACGAAAGAAAGCACAGAGCCCCAGATTTTATGTTGTCCTGGAGAGCTTGCAGAGCACTGGGGAAAGGCAGGCAGAGCATTCCCTGCTAGAACCTTTTCTGTTCCTGGGAAGCAGAAGTGTTCACATTGCTTCGCAGAATCGCTTTTGTGCAGAAAACACTAACACTTGTTCAAAACGAAAGAAAGCACAGAGCCCCAGATTTGCTGTTGTCCTGGAGAGCTTGCAGAGCACTGGGGAAAGGCAGGCAGAGAATTCCCTGCTAGCGCCTTCTCTCTGCCTGGGAAGCAGAAGTGTTCACATTGCCTTACAGAATGACTTTTGTGCAGAAAACAGTAACACTTGTTCAGAACGAAAGAAAGCACAGAGCCCCAGATTTGCTGTTGTCCTGGAGAGCTTGCAGAGCACTGGGGAAAGGCAGGCAGAGAGTTCCCTGCTAGCACCTTCTCTGTGCCTGGGAAGCAGAAGTGTTCACATTGCTTCGCAGAATCGCTTTAGTGCAGAAAACAGTAACACTTGTTCAGAACGAAAGAAAGCACAGAGCCCCAGATTTTATGTTGTCCTGGAGAGCTTGCAGAGCACTGGGGAAAGGCAGGCAGAGAATTCCCTGCTAGCACCTTCTCTGTGCCTGTTCACATTGCTTCGCAGAATCGCTTTTGTGCAGAAAACAGTAACACTTGTTCAGAACGAAAGAAAGCACAGAGCGCCAGATTTTATGTTGTCCTGGAGAGCTTGCAGAGCACTGGGGAAAGGCAGGCACAGCATTCCCTGCTAGCACCTTCTCTGTGCCTGGGAAGCAGAGGTGTTCACATTGCTTCGCGGAATCGCTTTTGTGCAGAAAACAGTAACACTTGTTCAGAACGAAAGAAAGCACAGAGCCCCAGATTTTATGTTGTCCTGGAGAGCTTGCAGAGCACTGGGGAAAGGCAGGCAGAGAATTCCCTGCTAGCACCTTCTCTGTGCCTGTTCACATTGCTTCGCAGAATCGCTTTTGTGCAGAAAACAGTAACACTTGTTCAGAACGAAAGAAAGCACAGAGCCCCAGATTTTATGTTGTCCTGGAGAGCTTGCAGAGCACTGGGGAAAGGCAGGCAGAGCGTTCCCTGCTAGTACCTTTTCTGTGCCTGGGAAGCAGAAGTGTTCACATTGCTTCGCAGAATCGCTTTTGTGCAGAAAACAGTAACACTTGTTCAGAACGAAAGAAAGCACAGAGCCCCAGATTTGCTGTTGTCCTGGAGAGCTTGCAGAGCACTGGGGAAAGGCAGGCAGAGAATTCCCTGCTAGCACCTTCTCTGTGCCTGGGAAGCAGAGTGTTCACATTGCTTCGCAGAATCGCTTTTGTGCAGAAAACACTAACACTTGTTCAGAATGAAAGAAAGCACAGAGCCCCAGATTTGCTGTTGTCCTGGAGAGCTCGCAGAGCACTGGGGAAAGGCAGGCAGAGAATTCCCTGCTAGCACCTTCTCTGTGCCTGGGAAGCAGAGTGTTCACATTGCTTCGCGGAATCGCTTTTGTGCAGAAAACACTAACACTTGTTCAGAACGAAAGAAAGCACAGAGCCCCAGATTTTATGTTGTCCTGGAGAGCTTGCAGAGCACTGGGGAAAGGCAGGCAGAGAATTCCCTGCTAGCACCTTCTCTGTGCCTGTTCACATTGATTCGCAGAATCGCTTTTGTGCAGAAAACAGTAACACTTGTTCAGAATGAAAGAAAGCACAGAGCCCCAGATTTGCTTTTGTCCTGGAGAGCTTGCAGAGCACTGGGGAAAGGCAGGCAGAGAATTCCCTGCTAGCACCTTCTCTGTGCCTGGGAAGCAGAGTGTTCACATTGCTTCGCAGAATCGCTTTTGTGCAGAAAACACTAACACTTGTTCAGAACGAAAGAAAGCACAGAGCCCCAGAATTGCTGTTGTCCTGGAGAGCTTGCAGAGCACTGGGGAAAGGCAGGCAGAGAATTCCCTGCTAGCGCCTTCTCTCTGCCTGGGAAGCAGAAGTGTTCACATTGCCTCACAGAATGACTTTTGTGCAGAAAACAGTAACACTTGTTCAGAACGAAAGAAAGCACACAGCCCCAGATTTGCTGTTGTCCTGGAGAGCTTGCAGAGCACTGGGGAAAGGCAGGCAGAGAATTCCCTGCTAGCACCTTCTCTGTGCCTGGGAAGCAGAGTGTTCACATTGCTTCGCAGAATCGCTTTTGTGCAGAAAACAGTAACACTTGTTCAGAACGAAAGAAAGCACAGAGCCCCAGAATTGCTGTTGTCCTGGAGAGCTTGCAGAGCACTGGGGAAAGGCAGGCAGAGAATTCCCTGCTAGCGCCTTCTCTCTGCCTGGGAAGCAGAAGTGTTCACATTGCCTCACAGAATGACTTTTGTGCAGAAAACAGTAACACTTGTTCAGAACGAAAGAAAGCACAGAGCCCCAGATTTTATGTTGTCCTGGAGAGCTTGCAGAGCACTGGGGAAAGGCAGGCAGAGAATTCCCTGCTAGCACCTTCTCTGTGCCTGTTCACATTGCTTCGCAGAATCGCTTTTGTGCAGAAAACAGTAACACTTGTTCAGAACGAAAGAAAGCACAGAGCCCCAGATTTTATGTTGTCCTGGAGAGCTTGCAGAGCACTGGGGAAAGGCAGGCAGAGAATTCCCTGCTAGCACCTTCTCTGTGCCTGGGAAGCAGAGGTGTTCACATTGCTTCGCGGAATCGCTTTAGTGCAGAAAACAGTAACACTTGTTCAGAACGAAAGAAAGCACAGAGCCCCAGATTTTATGTTGTCCTGGAGAGCTTGCAGAGCACTGGGGAAAGGCAGGCAGAGAATTCCCTGCTAGCACCTTCTCTGTGCCTGGGAAGCAGAGGTGTTCACATTGCTTCGCGGAATCGCTTTTGTGCAGAAAACAGTAACACTTGTTCAGAACGAAAGAAAGCACAGAGCCCCAGATTTTATGTTGTCCTGGAGAGCTTGCAGAGCACTGGGGAAAGGCAGGCAGAGAATTCCCTGCTAGCACCTTCTCTGTGCCTGTTCACATTGCTTCGCAGAATCGCTTTTGTGCAGAAAACAGTAACACTTGTTCAGAACAAAAGAAAGCACAGAGCCCCAGATTTTATGTTGTCCTGGAGAGCTTGCAGAGCACTGGGGAAAGGCAGGCAGAGCATTCCCTGCTAGCACCTTCTCTGTGCCTGGGAAGCAGAAGTGTTCACATTGCTTCGCAGAATCGCTTTTGTGCAGAAAACACTAACACTTGTTCAGAATGAAAGAAAGCACAGAGCCCCAGATTTGCTGTTGTCCTGGAGAGCTCGCAGAGCACTGGGGAAAGGCAGGCAGAGAATTCCCTGCTAGCACCTTCTCTGTGCCTGTTCACATTGCTTCGCAGAATCGCTTTTGTGCAGAAAACAGTAACACTTGTTCAGAACGAAAGAAAGCACAGAGCCCCAGATTCTATGTTTTCCTGGAGAGCTTGCAGAGCACTGGGGATAGGCAGGCAGAGAATTCCCTGCTAGCACCTTCTCTGTGCCTGGGAACCACAAGTGTTCACATTGCTTCGCAGAATCGCTTTTGTGCAGAAAACAGTAACACTTGTTCAGAACGAAAGAAAGCACAGAGCCCCAGATTTGCTGTTGTCCTGGAGAGCTTGCAGAGCACTGGGGAAAGGCAGGCAGAGAATTCCCTGCTAGCACCTTCTCTGTGCCTGGGAAGCAGAGTGTTCACATTGCTTCGCAGAATCGCTTTTGTGCAGAAAACACTAACAGTTGTTCAGAACGAAAGAAAGCACAGAGCCCCAGATTTTATGTTGTCCTGGAGAGCTTGCAGAGCACTGGGGAAAGGCAGGCAGAGCATTCCCTGCTAGAACCTTTTCTGTGCCTGGGAAGCAGAAGTGTTCACATTGCTTCGCAGAATCGCTTTTGTGCAGAAAACACTAACACTTGTTCAGAACGAAAGAAAGCACAGAGCCCCAGATTTTATGTTGTCCTGGAGAGCTTGCAGAGCACTGGGGAAAGGCAGGCAGAGAATTCCCTGCTAGCGCCTTCTCTCTGCCTGGGAAGCAGAAGTGTTCACATTGCCTTACAGAATGACTTTTGTGCAGAAAACAGTAACACTTGTTCAGAACGAAAGAAAGCACAGAGCCCCAGATTTGCTGTTGTCCTGGAGAGCTTGCAGAGCACTGGGGAAAGGCAGGCAGAGAGTTCCCTGCTAGCACCTTCTCTGTGCCTGGGAAGCAGAAGTGTTCACATTGCTTCGCAGAATCGCTTTAGTGCAGAAAACAGTAACACTTGTTCAGAACGAAAGAAAGCACAGAGCCCCAGATTTTATGTTGTCCTGGAGAGCTTGCAGAGCACTGGGGAAAGGCAGGCAGAGAATTCCCTGCTAGCACCTTCTCTGTGCCTGTTCACATTGCTTCGCAGAATCGCTTTTGTGCAGAAAACAGTAACACTTGTTCAGAACGAAAGAAAGCACAGAGCGCCAGATTTTATGTTGTCCTGGAGAGCTTGCAGAGCACTGGGGAAAGGCAGGCAGAGCATTCCCTGCTAGCACCTTCTCTGTGCCTGGGAAGCAGAGGTGTTCACATTGCTTCGCGGAATGGCTTTTGTGCAGAAAACAGTAACACTTGTTCAGAACGAAAGAAAGCACAGAGCCCCAGATTTTATGTTGTCCTGGAGAGCTTGCAGAGCACTGGGGAAAGGCAGGCAGAGAATTCCCTGCTAGCACCTTCTCTGTGCCTGTTCACATTGCTTCGCAGAATCGCTTTTGTGCAGAAAACAGTAACACTTGTTCAGAACGAAAGAAAGCACAGAGCCCCAGATTTTATGTTGTCCTGGAGAGCTTGCAGAGCACTGGGGAAAGGCAGGCAGAGCGTTCTCTGCTAGCACCTTTTCTGTGCCTGGGAAGCAGAAGTGTTCACATTGCTTCGCAGAATCGCTTTTGTGCAGAAAACAGTAACACTTGTTCAGAACGAAAGAAAGCACAGAGCCCCAGATTTGCTGTTGTCCTGGAGAGCTTGCAGAGCACTGGGGAAAGGCAGGCAGAGAATTCCCTGCTAGCACCTTCTCTGTGCCTGGGAAGCAGAGTGTTCACATTGCTTCGCAGAATCGCTTTTGTGCAGAAAACACTAACACTTGTTCAGAATGAAAGAAAGCACAGAGCCCCAGATTTGCTGTTGTCCTGGAGAGCTCGCAGAGCACTGGGGAAAGGCAGGCAGAGAATTCCCTGCTAGCACCTTCTCTGTGCCTGGGAAGCAGAGTGTTCACATTGCTTCGCGGAATTGCTTTTGTGCAGAAAACACTAACACTTGTTCAGAACGAAAGAAAGCACAGAGCCCCAGATTTTATGTTGTCCTGGAGAGCTTGCAGAGCACTGGGGAAAGGCAGGCAGAGAATTCCCTGCTAGCACCTTCTCTGTGCCTGTTCACATTGATTCGCAGAATCGCTTTTGTGCAGAAAACAGTAACACTTGTTCAGAATGAAAGAAAGCACAGAGCCCCAGATTTGCTTTTGTCCTGGAGAGCTTGCAGAGCACTGGGGAAAGGCAGGCAGAGCATTCCCTGCTAGCACCTTCTCTGTGCCTGGGAAGCAGAGTGTTCACATTGCTTCGCAGAATCGCTTTTGTGCAGAAAACAGTAACAGTTGTTCATAACGAAAGAAAGCACAGAGCCCCAGAATTGCTGTTGTCCTGGAGAGCTTGCAGAGCACTGGGGAAAGGCAGGCAGAGAATTCCCTGCTAGCACCTTCTCTGTGCCTGGGAAGCAGAGAGTTCACATTGCTTCGCAGAATCGCTTTTGTGCAGAAAACAGTAACACTTGTTCAAAACGAAAGAAAGCACAGAGCCCCAGATTTGTTGTTGTCCTGGAGAGCTTGCAGAGCACTGGGGAAAGGCAGGCAGAGAATTCCCTGCTAGCACCTTCTCTGTGCCTGGGAAGTATAGGTGTTCACATTGCTTCGCGGAATCGCTTTTGTGCAGAAAACAGTAACACTTGTTCAGAACGAAAGAAAGCACAGAGCCCCAGATTTTATGTTGTCCTGGAGAGCTTGCAGAGCACTGGGGAAAGGCAGGCAGAGCATTCCCTGCTAGCACCTTTTCTGTGCCTGGAAGCAGAAGTGTTCACATTGCTTCGCAGAATCGCTTTTGTGCAGAAAACAGTAACACTTGTTCAGAACGAAAGAAAGCACAGAGCCCCAGATTTGCTGTTGTCCTGGAGAGCTTGCAGAGCACTGGGGAAAGGCAGGCAGAGAATTCCCTGCTAGCACCTTCTCTGTGCCTGGGAAGCAGAAGTGATCACATTGCTTCGCAGAATCGCTTTTGTGCAGAAAACACTAACACTTGTTCAGAATGAAAGAAAGCACAGAGCCCCAGATTTGCTGTTGTCCTGGAGAGCTCGCAGAGCACTGGGGAAAGGCAGGCAGAGAATTCCCTGCTAGCACCTTCTCTGTGCCTGTTCACATTGCTTCGCAGAATCGCTTTTGTGCAGAAAACAGTAACACTTGTTCAGAACGAAAGAAAGCACAGAGCCCCAGATTCTATGTTTTCCTGGAGAGCTTGCAGAGCACTGGGGATAGGCAGGCAGAGAATTCCCTGCTAGCACCTTCTCTGTGCCTGGGAACCACAAGTGTTCACATTGCTTCGCAGAATCGCTTTTGTGCAGAAAACAGTAACACTTGTTCAGAACGAAAGAAAGCACAGAGCCCCAGATTTGCTGTTGTCCTGGAGAGCTTGCAGAGCACTGGGGAAAGGCAGGCAGAGCATTCCCTGCTAGCACCTTCTCTGTGCCTGGGAAGCAGAGTGTTCACATTGCTTCGCAGAATCGCTTTTGTGCAGAAAACACTAACACTTGTTCAGAACGAAAGAAAGCACAGAGCCCCAGATTTTATGTTGTCCTGGAGAGCTTGCAGAGCACTGGGGAAAGGCAGGCAGAGCATTCCCTGCTAGCACCTTTTCTGTGCCTGGGAAGTATAGGTGTTCACATTGCTTCGCGGAATCGCTTTTGTGCAGAAAACAGTAACACTTGTTCAGAACGAAAGAAAGCACAGAGCCCCAGATTTTATGTTGTCCTGGAGAGCTTGCAGAGCACTGGGGAAAGGCAGGCAGAGCATTCCCTGCTAGCACCTTTTCTGTGCCTGGAAGCAGAAGTGTTCACATTGCTTCGCAGAATCGCTTTTGTGCAGAAAACAGTAACACTTGTTCAGAACGAAAGAAAGCACAGAGCCCCAGATTTGCTGTTGTCCTGGAGAGCTTGCAGAGCACTGGGGAAAGGCAGGCAGAGAATTCCCTGCTAGCACCTTCTCTGTGCCTGGGAAGCAGAAGTGATCACATTGCTTCGCAGAATCGCTTTTGTGCAGAAAACACTAACACTTGTTCAGAATGAAAGAAAGCACAGAGCCCCAGATTTGCTGTTGTCCTGGAGAGCTCGCAGAGCACTGGGGAAAGGCAGGCAGAGAATTCCCTGCTAGCACCTTCTCTGTGCCTGTTCACATTGCTTCGCAGAATCGCTTTTGTGCAGAAAACAGTAACACTTGTTCAGAACGAAAGAAAGCACAGAGCCCCATATTCTATGTTTTCCTGGAGAGCTTGCAGAGCACTGGGGATAGGCAGGCAGAGAATTCCCTGCTAGCACCTTCTCTGTGCCTGGGAACCACAAGTGTTCACATTGCTTCGCAGAATCGCTTTTGTGCAGAAAACAGTAACACTTGTTCAGAACGAAAGAAAGCACAGAGCCCCAGATTTGCTGTTGTCCTGGAGAGCTTGCAGAGCACTGGGGAAAGGCAGGCAGAGCATTCCCTGCTAGCACCTTCTCTGTGCCTGGGAAGCAGAGTGTTCACATTGCTTCGCAGAATCGCTTTTGTGCAGAAAACACTAACACTTGTTCAGAACGAAAGAAAGCACAGAGCCCCAGATTTTATGTTGTCCTGGAGAGCTTGCAGAGCACTGGGGAAAGGCAGGCAGAGCATTCCCTGCTAGCACCTTTTCTGTGCCTGGGAAGCAGAGTGTTCACATTGCTTCGCAGAATCGCTTTTGTGCAGAAAACACTAACACTTGTTCAGAATGAAAGAAAGCACAGAGCCCCAGATTTGCTGTTGTCCTGGAGAGCTTGCAGAGCACTGGGGAAAGGCAGGCAGAGAATTCCCTGCTAGCGCCTTCTCTCTGCCTGGGAAGCAGAAGTGTTCACATTGCGTCACAGAATGACTTTTGTGCAGAAAACAGTAACACTTGTTCAGAACGAAAGAAAGCACAGAGCCCCAGATTTGCTGTTGTCCTGGAGAGCTTGCAGAGCACTGGGGAAAGGCAGGCAGAGACTTCCCTGCTAGCACCTTCTCTGTGCGTGTTCACATTGCTTCGCAGAATCGCTTTTGTGCAGAAAACAGTAACACTTGTTCAGAACGAAAGAAAGCACAGAGCCCCAGATTTTATGTTGTCCTGGAGAGCTTGCAGAGCACTGGGGAAAGGCAGGCAGAGAATTCCCTGCTAGCACCTTCTCTGTGCGTGTTCACATTGCTTCGCAGAATCGCTTTTGTGCAGAAAACAGTAACACTTGTTCAGAACGAAAGAAAGCACAGAGCCCCAGATTTGCTGTTGCCCTGGAGAGCTTGCAGAGCACTGGGGAAAGGCAGGCAGAGAATTCCCTGCTAGCACCTTCTCTGTGCCTGGGAAGCAGAAGTGTTCACATTGCTTCGCAGAATCGCTTTTGTGCAGAAAACACTAATACTTGTTCAGAACGAAAGAAAGCACAGAGCCCCAGATTTGCTGTTGTCCTGGAGAGCTTGCAGAGCACTGGGGAAAGGCAGGCAGAGAATTCCCTGCTAGCACCTTCTCTGTGCCTGTTCACATTAATTCGCAGAATCGCTTTTGTGCAGAAAACACTAACAGTTGTTCATAACGAAAGAAAGCACAGAGCCCCAGATTTGCTGTTGTCCTGGAGAGCTTGCAGAGTACTGGGGAAAGGCAGGCAGAGAATTCCCTGCTAGCACCTTCTCTGTGCCTGGGAAGCAGAGTGTTCACATTGCTTCGCAGAATCGCTTTTGTGCAGAAAACAGTAACACTTCTTCAAAACGAAAGAAAGCACAGAGCCCCAGATTTTATGTTGTCCTGGAGAGCTTGCAGAGCACTGGGGAAAGGCAGGCAGAGAATTCCCTGCTAGCACCTTCTCTGTGCCTGGGAAGCAGAGTGTTCACATTGCTTCGCAGAATCGCTTTTGTGCAGAAAACACTAACACTTGTTCAGAACGAAAGAAAGCACAGAGCCCCAGAATTGCTGTTGTCCTGGAGAGCTTGCAGAGCACTGGGGAAAGGCAGGCAGAGAATTCCCTGCTAGCGCCTTCTCTCTGCCTGGGAAGCAGAAGTGTTCACATTGCGTCACAGAATGACTTTTGTGCAGAAAACAGTAACGCTTGTTCAGAACGAAAGAAAGCACAGAGCCCCAGATTTTATGTTGTCCTGGAGAGCTTGCAGAGCACTGGGGAAAGGCAGGCAGAGCATTCCCTGCTAGCACCTTTTCTGTGCCTGGGAAGCAGAGTGTTCACATTGCTTCGCAGAATCGCTTTTGTGCATAAAACACTAACACTTGTTCAGAATGAAAGAAAGCACAGAGCCCCAGATTTGCTGTTTTCCTGGAGAGCTTGCAGAGCACTGGGGAAAGGCAGGCAGAGAATTCCCTGCTAGCACCTTCTCTGTGCCTGTTCACATTGCTTCACAGAATCGCTTTTGTGCAGAAAACAGTAACACTTGTTCAGAACGAAAGAAAGCACAGAGCCCCAGATTTGCTGTTGCCCTGGAGAGCTTGCAGAGCACTGGGGAAAGGCAGGCAGAGAATTCCCTGCTAGCACCTTCTCTGTGCCTGGGAAGCAGAGTGTTCACATTGCTTCGCAGAATCGCTTTTGTGCAGAAAACAGTAACACTTGTTCAGAACGAAAGAAAGCACAGAGCCCCAGATTTGCTGTTGTCCTGGAGAGCTTGCAGAGCACTGGGGAAAGGCAGGCAGAGAATTCCCTGCTAGCACCTTCTCTGTGCCTGTTCACATTGATTCGCAGAATCGCTTTTGTGCAGAAAACACTAACAGTTGTTCATAACGAAAGAAAGCACAGAGCCCCAGATTTGCTGTTGTCCTGGAGAGCTTGCAGAGCACTGGGGAAAGGCAGGCAGAGCATTCCCTGCTAGCACCTTCTCTGTGCCTGGGAAGCAGAAGTGTTCACATTGCTTCGCAGAATCGCTTTTGTGCAGAAAACAGTAACACTTCTTCAAAACGAAAGAAAGCACAGAGCCCCAGATTTTATGTTGTCCTGGAGAGCTTGCAGAGCACTGGGGAAAGGCAGGCAGAGAATTCCCTGCTAGCACCTTCTCTGTGCCTGTTCACATTGCTTCGCAGAATCGCTTTTGTGCAGAAAACAGTAACACTTGTTCAGAACGAAAGAAAGCACAGAGCCCCAGATTTTATGTTGTCCTGGAGAGCTTGCAGAGCACTGGGGAAAGGCAGGCAGAGACTTCCCTGCTAGCACCTTCTCTGTGCCTGTTCACATTGCTTCGCAGAATCGCTTTTGTGCAGAAAACAGTAACACTTGTTCAGAACGAAAGAAAGCACAGAGCCCCAGATTTTATGTTGTCCTGGAGAGCTTGCAGAGCACTGGGGAAAGGCAGGCAGAGAATTCCCTGCTAGCACCTTCTCTGTGCCTGGGAAGCAGAAGTGTTCACATTGCTTCGCAGAATCGCTTTTGTGCAGAAAACAGTAACACTTGTTCAGAACGAAAGAAAGCACAGAGCCCCAGATTTGCTGTTGTCCTGGAGAGCTTGCAGAGCACTGGGGAAAGGCAGGCAGAGAATTCCCTGCTAGCACCTTCTCTGTGCCTGTTCACATTGATTCGCAGAATCGCTTTTGTGCAGAAAACACTAACAGTTGTTCATAACGAAAGAAAGCACAGAGCCCCAGATTTTATGTTGTCCTGGAGAGCTTGCAGAGCACTGGGGAAAGGCAGGCAGAGAATTCCCTGCTAGCACCTTCTCTGTGCCTGGGAAGCAGAAGTGTTCACATTGCTTCGCAGAATCGCTTTTGTGCAGAAAACAGTAACACTTGTTCAGAACGAAAGAAAGCACAGAGCCCCAGATTTTATGTTGTCCTGGAGAGCTTGCAGAGCACTGGGGAAAGGCAGGCAGAGCATTCCCTGCTAGCACCTTTTCTGTGCCTGGGAAGCAGAGTGTTCACATTGCTTCGCAGAATCGCTTTTGTGCAGAAAACACTAACACTTGTTCAGAATGAAAGAAAGCACAGAGCCCCAGAATTGCTGTTGTCCTGGAGAGCTTGCAGAGCACTGGGGAAAGGCAGGCAGAGAATTCCCTGCTAGCGCCGTCTCTCTGCCTGGGAAGCAGAAGTGTTCACATTGCGTCACAGAATGACTTTTGTGCAGAAAACACTAACACTTGTTCAGAACGAAAGAAAGCACAGAGCCCCAGATTTTATGTTGTCCTGGAGAGCTTGCAGAGCACTGGGGAAAGGCAGGCAGAGCATTCCCTGCTAGCACCTTTTCTGTGCCTGGGAAGCAGAGTGTTCACATTGCTTCGCAGAATCGCTTTTGTGCAGAAAACACTAACACTTGTTCAGAACGAAAGAAAGCACAGAGCCCCAGATTTGCTGTTGTCCTGGAGAGCTTGCAGAGCACTGGGGAAAGGCAGGCAGAGAATTCCCTGCTAGCACCTTCTCTGTGCCTGTTCACATTGATTCGCAGAATCGCTTTTGTGCAGAAAACACTAACAGTTGTTCATAACGAAAGAAAGCACAGAGCCCCAGATTTGCTGTTGTCCTGGAGAGCTTGCAGAGCACTGGGGAAAGGCAGGCAGAGCATTCCCTGCTAGCACCTTCTCTGTGCCTGGGAAGCAGAAGTGTTCACATTGCTTTGCAGAATCGCTTTTGTGCAGAAAACAGTAACACTTCTTCAAAACGAAAGAAAGCACAGAGCCCCAGATTTGATGTTGTCCTGGAGAGCTTGCAGAGCACTGGGGAAAGGCAGGCAGAGAATTCCCTGCTAGCACCTTCTCTGTGCCTGGGAAGCAGAGTGTTCACATTGCTTCGCAGAATCGCTTTTGTGCAGAAAACACTAACACTTGTTCAGAACGAAAGAAAGCACAGAGCCCCAGAATTGCTGTTGTCCTGGAGAGCTTGCAGAGCACTGGGGAAAGGCAGGCAGAGAATTCCCTGCTAGCACCTTCTCTGTGCCTGTTCACATTGATTCGCAGAATCGCTTTTGTGCAGAAAACACTAACACTTGTTCAGAACGAAAGAAAGCACAGAGCCCCAGATTTTATGTTGTCCTGGAGAGCTTGCAGAGCACTGGGGAAAGGCAGGCAGAGCATTCCCTGCTAGCACCTTCTCTGTGCCTGGGAAGCAGAGTGTTCACATTGCTTCGCAGAATCGCTTTTGTGCAGAAAACAGTAACACTTGTTCAGAATGAAAGAAAGCACAGAGCCCCAGATTTTATGTTGTCCTGGAGAGCTTGCAGAGCACTGGGGAAAGGCAGGCAGAGAATTCCCTGCTAGCGCCTTCTCTCTGCCTGGGAAGCAGAAGTGTTCACATTGCGTCACAGAATGACTTTTGTGCAGAAAACAGTAACACTTGTTCAGAACGAAAGAAAGCACAGAGCCCCAGATTTGCTGTTGTCCTGGAGAGCTTGCAGAGCACTGGGGAAAGGCAGGCAGAGAATTCCCTGCTAGCACCTTCTCTGTGCCTGTTCACATTGCTTCGCAGAATCGCTTTTGTGCAGAAAACAGTAACATTTGTTCAGAACGAAAGAAAGCACAGAGCCCCAGATTTTATGTTGTCCTGGAGAGCTTGCAGAGCACTGGGGAAAGGCAGGCAGAGAATTCCCTGCTAGCACCTTCTCTGTGCCTGTTCACATTGCTTCGCAGAATCGCTTTTGTGCAGAAAACAGTAACACTTGTTCAGAACGAAAGAAAGCACAGAGCCCCAGATTTGCTGTTGCCCTGGAGAGCTTGCAGAGCACTGGGGAAAGGCAGGCAGAGAATTCCCTGCTAGCACCTTCTCTGTGCCTGGGAAACACAAGTGTTCACATTGCTTACGCAGAATCGCTTTTGTGCAGAAAACAGTAACACTTGTTCAGAACGAAAGAAAGCACAGAGCCCCAGATTTGCTGTTGTCCTGGAGAGCTTGCAGAGCACTGGGGAAAGGCAGGCAGAGAATTCCCTGCTAGCACCTTCTCTGTGCCTGTTCACATTGCTTCGCAGAATCGCTCTTGTGCAGAAAACACTAACAGTTGTTCAGAACGAAAGAAAGCACAGAGCCCCAGATTCTATGTTTTCCTGGAGAGCTTGCAGAGCACTGGGGATAGGCAGGCAGAGAATTCCCTGCTAGCACCTTCTCTGTGCCTGGGAACCACAAGTGTTCACATTGCTTCGCAGAATCGCTTTTGTGCAGAAAACAGTAACACTTGTTCAGAACGAAAGAAAGCACAGAGCCCCAGATTTGCTGTTGTCCTGGAGAGCTTGCAGAGCACTGGGGAAAGGCAGGCAGAGCATTCCCTGCTAGAACCTTTTCTGTGCCTGGGAAGCAGAAGTGTTCACATTGCTTCGCAGAATCGCTTTTGTGCAGAAAACACTAACACTTGTTCAGAACGAAAGAAAGCACAGAGCCCCAGATTTTATGTTGTCCTGGAGAGCTTGCAGAGCACTGGGGAAAGGCAGGCATAGAATTCCCTGCTAGCGCCTTCTCTCTGCCTGGGAAGCAGAAGTGTTCACATTGCCTCACAGAATGACTTTTGTGCAGAAAACAGTAACACTTGTTCAGAACGAAAGAAAGCACAGAGCCCCAGATTTGCTGTTGTCCTGGAGAGCTTGCAGAGCACTGGGGAAAGGCAGGCAGAGAATTCCCTGCTAGCACCTTCTCTGTGCCTGTTCACATTGCTTCGCAGAATCGCTTTTGTGCAGAAAACAGTAACACTTGTTCAGAACGAAAGAAAGCACAGAGCCCCAGATTTTATGTTGTCCTGGAGAGCTTGCAGAGCACTGGGGAAAGGCAGGCAGAGAATTCCCTGCTAGCACCTTCTCTGTGCGTGTTCACATTGCTTCGCAGAATCGCTTTTGTGCAGAAAACAGTAACACTTGTTCAGAATGAAAGAAAGCACAGAGCCCCAGATTTGCTGTTGTCTTGGAGAGCTTGCAGAGCACTGGGGAAAGGCAGGCAGAGAATTCCCTGCTAGCACCTTCTCTGTGCCTGTTCACATTGCTTCGCAGAATCGCTTTTGTGCAGAAAACAGTAACACTTGTTCAGAACGAAAGAAAGCACAGAGCCCCAGATTTGCTGTTGCCCTGGAGAGCTTGCAGAGCACTGGGGATAGGCAGGCAGAGAATTCCCTGCTAGCACCTTCTCTGTGCCTGGGAAACACAAGTGTTCACATTGCTTCGCAGAATCGCTTTTGTGCAGAAAACAGTAACACTTGTTCAGAACGAAAGAAAGCACAGAGCCCCAGATTTTATGTTGTCCTGGAGAGCTTGCAGAGCACTGGGGAAAGGCAGGCAGAGCATTCCCTGCTAGCACCTTTTCTGTGCCTGGGAAGCAGAGTGTTCACATTGCTTCGCAGAATCGCTTTTGTGCAGAAAACACTAACACTTGTTCAGAATGAAAGAAAGCACAGAGCCCCAGAATTGCTGTTGTCCTGGAGAGCTTGCAGAGCACTGGGGAAAGGCAGGCAGAGAATTCCCTGCTAGCGCCGTCTCTCTGCCTGGGAAGCAGAAGTGTTCACATTGCGTCACAGAATGACTTTTGTGCAGAAAACACTAACACTTGTTCAGAACGAAAGAAAGCACAGAGCCCCAGATTTTATGTTGTCCTGGAGAGCTTGCAGAGCACTGGGGAAAGGCAGGCAGAGCATTCCCTGCTAGCACCTTTTCTGTGCCTGGGAAGCAGAGTGTTCACATTGCTTCGCAGAATCGCTTTTGTGCAGAAAACACTAACACTTGTTCAGAACGAAAGAAAGCACAGAGCCCCAGATTTGCTGTTGTCCTGGAGAGCTTGCAGAGCACTGGGGAAAGGCAGGCAGAGAATTCCCTGCTAGCACCTTCTCTGTGCCTGTTCACATTGATTCGCAGAATCGCTTTTGTGCAGAAAACACTAACAGTTGTTCATAACGAAAGAAAGCACAGAGCCCCAGATTTGCTGTTGTCCTGGAGAGCTTGCAGAGCACTGGGGAAAGGCAGGCAGAGCATTCCCTGCTAGCACCTTCTCTGTGCCTGGGAAGCAGAAGTGTTCACATTGCTTTGCAGAATCGCTTTTGTGCAGAAAACAGTAACACTTCTTCAAAACGAAAGAAAGCACAGAGCCCCAGATTTGATGTTGTCCTGGAGAGCTTGCAGAGCACTGGGGAAAGGCAGGCAGAGAATTCCCTGCTAGCACCTTCTCTGTGCCTGGGAAGCAGAGTGTTCACATTGCTTCGCAGAATCGCTTTTGTGCAGAAAACACTAACACTTGTTCAGAACGAAAGAAAGCACAGAGCCCCAGAATTGCTGTTGTCCTGGAGAGCTTGCAGAGCACTGGGGAAAGGCAGGCAGAGAATTCCCTGCTAGCACCTTCTCTGTGCCTGTTCACATTGCTTCGCAGAATCGCTTTTGTGCAGAAAACACTAACACTTGTTCAGAACGAAAGAAAGCACAGAGCCCCAGATTTTATGTTGTCCTGGAGAGCTTGCAGAGCACTGGGGAAAGGCAGGCAGAGCATTCCCTGCTAGCACCTTCTCTGTGCCTGGGAAGCAGAGTGTTCACATTGCTTCGCAGAATCGCTTTTGTGCAGAAAACAGTAACACTTGTTCAGAATGAAAGAAAGCACAGAGCCCCAGATTTGCTGTTGTCCTGGAGAGCTTGCAGAGCACTGGGGAAAGGCAGGCAGAGAATTCCCTGCTAGCGCCTTCTCTCTGCCTGGGAAGCAGAAGTGTTCACATTGCGTCACAGAATGACTTTTGTGCAGAAAACAGTAACACTTGTTCAGAACGAAAGAAAGCACAGAGCCCCAGATTTGCTGTTGTCCTGGAGAGCTTGCAGAGCACTGGGGAAAGGCAGGCAGAGACTTCCCTGCTAGCACCTTCTCTGTGCCTGTTCACATTGCTTCGCAGAATCGCTTTTGTGCAGAAAACAGTAACATTTGTTCAGAACGAAAGAAAGCACAGAGCCCCAGATTTTATGTTGTCCTGGAGAGCTTGCAGAGCACTGGGGAAAGGCAGGCAGAGAATTCCCTGCTAGCACCTTCTCTGTGCCTGTTCACATTGCTTCGCAGAATCGCTTTTGTGCAGAAAACAGTAACACTTGTTCAGAACGAAAGAAAGCACAGAGCCCCAGATTTGCTGTTGCCCTGGAGAGCTTGCAGAGCACTGGGGAAAGGCAGGCAGAGAATTCCCTGCTAGCACCTTCTCTGTGCCTGGGAAACACAAGTGTTCACATTGCTTACGCAGAATCGCTTTTGTGCAGAAAACAGTAACACTTGTTCAGAACGAAAGAAAGCACAGAGCCCCAGATTTGCTGTTGTCCTGGAGAGCTTGCAGAGCACTGGGGAAAGGCAGGCAGAGAATTCCCTGCTAGCACCTTCTCTGTGCCTGTTCACATTGCTTCGCAGAATCGCTCTTGTGCAGAAAACACTAACAGTTGTTCAGAACGAAAGAAAGCACAGAGCCCCAGATTCTATGTTTTCCTGGAGAGCTTGCAGAGCACTGGGGATAGGCAGGCAGAGAATTCCCTGCTAGCACCTTCTCTGTGCCTGGGAACCACAAGTGTTCACATTGCTTCGCAGAATCGCTTTTGTGCAGAAAACACTAACACTTGTTCAGAACGAAAGAAAGCACAGAGCCCCAGATTTGCTGTTGTCCTGGAGAGCTTGCAGAGCACTGGGGAAAGGCAGGCAGAGAATTCCCTGCTAGCACCTTCTCTGTGCCTGTGAAGCAGAGTGTTCACATTGCTTCGCAGAATCGCTTTTGTGCAGAAAACACTAACACTTGTTCAGAACGAAAGAAAGCACAGAGCCCCAGATTTTATGTTGTCCTGGAGAGCTTGCAGAGCACTGGGGAAAGGCAGGCAGAGCATTCCCTGCTAGAACCTTTTCTGTGCCTGGGAAGCAGAAGTGTTCACATTGCTTCGCAGAATCGCTTTTGTGCAGAAAACACTAACACTTGTTCAGAACGAAAGAAAGCACAGAGCCCCAGATTTTATGTTGTCCTGGAGAGCTTGCAGAGCACTGGGGAAAGGCAGGCATAGAATTCCCTGCTAGCGCCTTCTCTCTGCCTGGGAAGCAGAAGTGTTCACATTGCCTCACAGAATGACTTTTGTGCAGAAAACAGTAACACTTGTTCAGAACGAAAGAAAGCACAGAGCCCCAGATTTGCTGTTGTCCTGGAGAGCTTGCAGAGCACTGGGGAAAGGCAGGCAGAGAATTCCCTGCTAGCACCTTCTCTGTGCCTGTTCACATTGCTTCGCAGAATCGCTTTTGTGCAGAAAACAGTAACACTTGTTCAGAACGAAAGAAAGCACAGAGCCCCAGATTTTATGTTGTCCTGGAGAGCTTGCAGAGCACTGGGGAAAGGCAGGCAGAGAATTCCCTGCTAGCACCTTCTCTGTGCGTGTTCACATTGCTTCGCAGAATCGCTTTTGTGCAGAAAACAGTAACACTTGTTCAGAATGAAAGAAAGCACAGAGCCCCAGATTTGCTGTTGTCTTGGAGAGCTTGCAGAGCACTGGGGAAAGGCAGGCAGAGAATTCCCTGCTAGCACCTTCTCTGTGCCTGTTCACATTGCTTCGCAGAATCGCTTTTGTGCAGAAAACAGTAACACTTGTTCAGAACGAAAGAAAGCACAGAGCCCCAGATTTGCTGTTGCCCTGGAGAGCTTGCAGAGCACTGGGGAAAGGCAGGCAGAGAATTCCCTGCTAGCACCTTCTCTGTGCCTGGGAAACACAAGTGTTCACATTGCTTCGCAGAATCGCTTTTGTGCAGAAAACAGTAACACTTGTTCAGAACGAAAGAAAGCACAGAGCCCCAGATTTGCTGTTGTCCTGGAGAGCTTGCAGAGCACTGGGGAAAGGCAGGCAGAGAATTCCCTGCTAGCACCTTCTCTGTGCCTGTTCACATTGCTTCGCAGAATCGCTCTTGTGCAGAAAACACTAACAGTTGTTCAGAACGAAAGAAAGCACAGAGCCCCAGATTCTATGTTTTCCTGGAGAGCTTGCAGAGCACTGGGGATAGGCAGGCAGAGAATTCCCTGCTAGCACCTTCTCTGTGCCTGGGAACCACAAGTGTTCACATTGCTTCGCAGAATCGCTTTTGTGCAGAAAACAGTAACACTTGTTCAGAACGAAAGAAAGCACAGAGCCCCAGATTTGCTGTTGTCCTGGAGAGCTTGCAGAGCACTGGGGAAAGGCAGGCAGAGAATTCCCTGCTAGCACCTTCTCTGTGCCTGTTCACATTGCTTCGCAGAATCGCTCTTGTGCAGAAAACACTAACAGTTGTTCAGAACGAAAGAAAGCACAGAGCCCCAGATTCTATGTTTTCCTGGAGAGCTTGCAGAGCACTGGGGATAGGCAGGCAGAGAATTCCCTGCTAGCACCTTCTCTGTGCCTGGGAACCACAAGTGTTCACATTGCTTCGCAGAATCGCTTTTGTGCAGAAAACAGTAACACTTGTTCAGAACGAAAGAAAGCACAGAGCCCCAGATTTGCTGTTGTCCTGGAGAGCTTGCAGAGCACTGGGGAAAGGCAGGCAGAGAATTCCCTGCTAGCACCTTCTCTGTGCCTGGGAAGCAGAGTGTTCACATTGCTTCGCAGAATCGCTTTTGTGCAGAAAACACTAACACTTGTTCAGAACGAAAGAAAGCACAGAGCCCCAGATTTTATGTTGTCCTGGAGAGCTTGCAGAGCACTGGGGAAAGGCAGGCAGAGCATTCCCTGCTAGCACCTTTTCTGTGCCTGGGAAGCAGAAGTGTTCACATTGCTTCGCAGAATCGCTTTTGTGCAGAAAACACTAACACTTGTTCAGAACGAAAGAAAGCACAGAGCCCCAGATTTTATGTTGTCCTGGAGAGCTTGCAGAGCACTGGGGAAAGGCAGGCATAGAATTCCCTGCTAGCGCCTTCTCTCTGCCTGGGAAGCAGAAGTGTTCACATTGCCTCACAGAATGACTTTTGTGCAGAAAACAGTAACACTTGTTCAGAACGAAAGAAAGCACAGAGCCCCAGATTTGCTGTTGTCCTGGAGAGCTTGCAGAGCACTGGGGAAAGGCAGGCAGAGAATTCCCTGCTAGCACCTTCTCTGTGCCTGTTCACATTGCTTCGCAGAATCGCTTTTGTGCAGAAAACAGTAACACTTGTTCAGAACGAAAGAAAGCACAGAGCCCCAGATTTTATGTTGTCCTGGAGAGCTTGCAGAGCACTGGGGAAAGGCAGGCAGAGAATTCCCTGCTAGCACCTTCTCTGTGCGTGTTCACATTGCTTCGCAGAATCGCTTTTGTGCAGAAAACAGTAACACTTGTTCAGAACGAAAGAAAGCACAGAGCCCCAGATTTTATGTTGTCCTGGAGAGCTTGCAGAGCACTGGGGAAAGGCAGGCAGAGAATTCCCTGCTAGCACCTTCTCTGTGCCTGTTCACATTGCTTCACAGAATCGCTTTTGTGCAGAAAACAGTAACACTTGTTCAGAACGAAAGAAAGCACAGAGCCCCAGATTTGCTGTTGCCCTGGAGAGCTTGCAGAGCACTGGGGAAAGGCAGGCAGAGAATTCCCTGCTAGCATCTTCTCTGTGCCTGGGAAACACAAGTGTTCACATTGCTTCGCAGAATCGCTTTTGTGCAGAAAACAGTAACACTTGTTCAGAACGAAAGAAAGCACAGAGCCCCAGATTTGCTGTTGTCCTGGAGAGCTTGCAGAGCACTGGGGAAAGGCAGGCAGAGAATTCCCTGCTAGCACCTTCTCTGTGCCTGTTCACATTGATTCGCAGAATCGCTTTTGTGCAGAAAACACTAACAGTTGTTCATAACGAAAGAAAGCACAGAGCCCCAGATTTGCTGTTGTCCTGGAGAGCTTGCAGAGCACTGGGGAAAGGCAGGCAGAGCATTCCCTGCTAGCACCTTCTCTGTGCCTGGGAAGCAGAAGTGTTCACATTGCTTCGCAGAATCGCTTTTGTGCAGAAAACAGTAACACTTCTTCAAAACGAAAGAAAGCACAGAGCCCCAGATTTTATGTTGTCCTGGAGAGCTTGCAGAGCACTGGGGAAAGGCAGGCAGAGAATTCCCTGCTAGCACCTTCTCTGTGCCTGGGAAGCAGAGTGTTCACATTGCTTCGCAGAATCGCTTTTGTGCAGAAAACACTAACACTTGTTCAGAACGAAAGAAAGCACAGAGCCCCAGATTTTATGTTGTCCTGGAGAGCTTGCAGAGCACTGGGGAAAGGCAGGCAGAGAATTCCCTGCTAGCACCTTCTGTGTGCCTGTTCACATTGCTTCGCAGAACCGCTTTTGTGCAGAAAACAGTAACACTTGTTCAGAACGAAAGAAAGCACAGAGCCCCAGATTTGCTGTTGTCCTGGAGAGCTTGCAGAGCACTGGGGAAAGGCAGGCAGAGACTTCCCTGCTAGCACCTTCTCTGTGCCTGTTCACATTGCTTCGCAGAATCGCTTTTGTGCAGAAAACAGTAACACTTGTTCAGAACGAAAGAAAGCACAGAGCCCCAGATTTCATGTTGTCCTGGAGAGCTTGCAGAGCACTGGGGAAAAGCAGGCAGAGCGTTCCCTGCTAGCACCTTCTCTGTGACTGTTCACATTGCTTCGCAGAATCGCTTTTGTGCAGAAAACAGTAACACTTGTTCAGAACGAAAGAAAGCACAGAGCCCCAGATTTTATGTTGTCCTGGAGAGCTTGCAGAGCACTGGGGAAAGGCAGGCAGAGAATTCCCTGCTAGCACCTTCTCTGTGCCTGTTCACATTGCTTCGCAGAATCGCTTTTGTGCAGAAAACACTAACACTTGTTCAGAACGAAAGAAAGCACAGAGCCCCAGATTTGCTGTTGTCCTGGAGAGCTTGCAGAGCACTGGGGAAAGGCAGGCAGAGCATTCCCTGCTAGCACCTTCTCTGTGCCTGGGAAGCAGAGTGTTCACATTGCTTCGCAGAATTGCTTTTGTGCAGAAAACAGTAACACTTCTTCAAAACGAAAGAAAGCACAGAGCCCCAGATTTTATGTTGTCCTGGAGAGCTTGCAGAGCACTGGGGAAAGGCAGGCAGAGAATTCCCTGCTAGCACCTTCTCTGTGCCTGGGAAGCAGAGTGTTCACATTGCTTCGCAGAATCGCTTTTGTGCAGAAAACACTAACACTTGTTCAGAACGAAAGAAAGCACAGAGCCCCAGATTTGCTGTTGTCCTGGAGAGCCTGCAGAGCACTGGGGAAAGGCAGGCAGAGACTTCCCTGCTAGCACCTTCTCTGTGCCTGTTCACATTGCTTCGCAGAATCGCTTTTGTGCAGAAAACAGTAACACTTGTTCAGAATGAAAGAAAGCACAGAGCCCCAGATTTGCTGTTGTCCTGGAGAGCTTGCAGAGCACTGGGGAAAGGCAGGCAGAGAATTCCCTGCTAGCACCTTCTCTGTGCGTGTTCACATTGCTTCGCAGAATCGCTTTTGTGTAGAAAACAGTAACACTTGTTCAGAACGAAAGAAAGCACAGAGCCCCAGATTTGCTGTTGTCCTGGAGAGCTTGCAGAGCACTGGGGAAAGGCAGGCAGAGACTTCCCTGCTAGCACCTTCTCTGTGCCTGTTCACATTGCTTCGCAGAATCGCTTTTGTGCAGAAAACACTAACACTTGTTCAGAACGAAAGAAAGCACAGAGCCCCAGAATTGCTGTTGTCCTGGAGAGCTTGCAGAGCACTGGGGAAAAGCAGGCAGAGCATTCCCTGCTAGCACCTTCTCTGTGCCTGGGAAGCAGAGGTGTTCACATTGCTTCGCGGAATCGCTTTTGTGCAGAAAACAGTAACACTTGTTCAGAACGAAAGAAAGCACAGAGCCCCAGATTTGCTGTTGTCCTGGAGAGCTTGCAGAGCACTGGGGAAAGGCAGGCAGAGAATTCCCTGCTAGCACCTTCTCTGTGCCTGTTCACATTGCTTCGCAGAATCGCTTTTGTGCAGAAAACAGTAACACTTGTTCAGAACGAAAGAAAGCACAGAGCCCCAGATTTTATGTTGTCCTGGAGAGCTTGCAGAGCACTGGGGAAAGGCAGGCAGAGAATTCCCTGCTAGCACCTTCTCTGTGCGTGTTCACATTGCTTCGCAGAATCGCTTTTGTGCAGAAAACAGTAACACTTGTTCAGAACGAAAGAAAGCACAGAGCCCCAGATTTTATGTTGTCCTGGAGAGCTTGCAGAGCACTGGGGAAAGGCAGGCAGAGAATTCCCTGCTAGCACCTTCTCTGTGCCTGTTCACATTGCTTCACAGAATCGCTTTTGTGCAGAAAACAGTAACACTTGTTCAGAACGAAAGAAAGCACAGAGCCCCAGATTTGCTGTTGCCCTGGAGAGCTTGCAGAGCACTGGGGAAAGGCAGGCAGAGAATTCCCTGCTAGCATCTTCTCTGTGCCTGGGAAACACAAGTGTTCACATTGCTTCGCAGAATCGCTTTTGTGCAGAAAACAGTAACACTTGTTCAGAACGAAAGAAAGCACAGAGCCCCAGATTTGCTGTTGTCCTGGAGAGCTTGCAGAGCACTGGGGAAAGGCAGGCAGAGAATTCCCTGCTAGCACCTTCTCTGTGCCTGTTCACATTGATTCGCAGAATCGCTTTTGTGCAGAAAACACTAACAGTTGTTCATAACGAAAGAAAGCACAGAGCCCCAGATTTGCTGTTGTCCTGGAGAGCTTGCAGAGCACTGGGGAAAGGCAGGCAGAGCATTCCCTGCTAGCACCTTCTCTGTGCCTGGGAAGCAGAAGTGTTCACATTGCTTCGCAGAATCGCTTTTGTGCAGAAAACAGTAACACTTCTTCAAAACGAAAGAAAGCACAGAGCCCCAGATTTTATGTTGTCCTGGAGAGCTTGCAGAGCACTGGGGAAAGGCAGGCAGAGAATTCCCTGCTAGCACCTTCTCTGTGCCTGGGAAGCAGAGTGTTCACATTGCTTCGCAGAATCGCTTTTGTGCAGAAAACACTAACACTTGTTCAGAACGAAAGAAAGCACAGAGCCCCAGATTTTATGTTGTCCTGGAGAGCTTGCAGAGCACTGGGGAAAGGCAGGCAGAGAATTCCCTGCTAGCACCTTCTGTGTGCCTGTTCACATTGCTTCGCAGAACCGCTTTTGTGCAGAAAACAGTAACACTTGTTCAGAACGAAAGAAAGCACAGAGCCCCAGATTTGCTGTTGTCCTGGAGAGCTTGCAGAGCACTGGGGAAAGGCAGGCAGAGACTTCCCTGCTAGCACCTTCTCTGTGCCTGTTCACATTGCTTCGCAGAATCGCTTTTGTGCAGAAAACAGTAACACTTGTTCAGAACGAAAGAAAGCACAGAGCCCCAGATTTTATGTTGTCCTGGAGAGCTTGCAGAGCACTGGGGAAAAGCAGGCAGAGCGTTCCCTGCTAGCACCTTCTCTGTGACTGTTCACATTGCTTCGCAGAATCGCTTTTGTGCAGAAAACAGTAACACTTGTTCAGAACGAAAGAAAGCACAGAGCCCCAGATTTTATGTTGTCCTGGAGAGCTTGCAGAGCACTGGGGAAAGGCAGGCAGAGAATTCCCTGCTAGCACCTTCTCTGTGCCTGTTCACATTGCTTCGCAGAATCGCTTTTGTGCAGAAAACACTAACACTTGTTCAGAACGAAAGAAAGCACAGAGCCCCAGATTTGCTGTTGTCCTGGAGAGCTTGCAGAGCACTGGGGAAAGGCAGGCAGAGCATTCCCTGCTAGCACCTTCTCTGTGCCTGGGAAGCAGAGTGTTCACATTGCTTCGCAGAATTGCTTTTGTGCAGAAAACAGTAACACTTCTTCAAAACGAAAGAAAGCACAGAGCCCCAGATTTTATGTTGTCCTGGAGAGCTTGCAGAGCACTGGGGAAAGGCAGGCAGAGAATTCCCTGCTAGCACCTTCTCTGTGCCTGGGAAGCAGAGTGTTCACATTGCTTCGCAGAATCGCTTTTGTGCAGAAAACACTAACACTTGTTCAGAACGAAAGAAAGCACAGAGCCCCAGATTTGCTGTTGTCCTGGAGAGCCTGCAGAGCACTGGGGAAAGGCAGGCAGAGACTTCCCTGCTAGCACCTTCTCTGTGCCTGTTCACATTGCTTCGCAGAATCGCTTTTGTGCAGAAAACAGTAACACTTGTTCAGAATGAAAGAAAGCACAGAGCCCCAGATTTGCTGTTGTCCTGGAGAGCTTGCAGAGCACTGGGGAAAGGCAGGCAGAGAATTCCCTGCTAGCACCTTCTCTGTGCGTGTTCACATTGCTTCGCAGAATCGCTTTTGTGTAGAAAACAGTAACACTTGTTCAGAATGAAAGAAAGCACAGAGCCCCAGATTTGCTGTTGTCCTGGAGAGCTTGCAGAGCACTGG
The DNA here is from genome assembly GCF_031877795.1 of Strix aluco. Lineage (NCBI taxonomy): Eukaryota > Metazoa > Chordata > Aves > Strigiformes > Strigidae > Strix > Strix aluco. The sequence goes on along the minus strand of NC_133957.1, from coordinate 3,070,274 downwards.
GGAAAGGCAGGCAGAGCATTCCCTGCTAGCACCTTCTCTGTGCCTGGGAAGCAGAAGTGTTCACATTGCTTCGCAGAATCGCTTTTGTGCAGAAAACAGTAACACTTCTTCAAAACGAAAGAAAGCACAGAGCCCCAGATTTTATGTTGTCCTGGAGAGCTTGCAGAGCACTGGGGAAAGGCAGGCAGAGAATTCCCTGCTAGCACCTTCTCTGTGCCTGTTCACATTGCTTCGCAGAATCGCTTTTGTGCAGAAAACAGTAACACTTGTTCAGAACGAAAGAAAGCACAGAGCCCCAGATTTTATGTTGTCCTGGAGAGCTTGCAGAGCACTGGGGAAAGGCAGGCAGAGACTTCCCTGCTAGCACCTTCTCTGTGCCTGTTCACATTGCTTCGCAGAATCGCTTTTGTGCAGAAAACAGTAACACTTGTTCAGAACGAAAGAAAGCACAGAGCCCCAGATTTTATGTTGTCCTGGAGAGCTTGCAGAGCACTGGGGAAAGGCAGGCAGAGAATTCCCTGCTAGCACCTTCTCTGTGCCTGGGAAGCAGAAGTGTTCACATTGCTTCGCAGAATCGCTTTTGTGCAGAAAACAGTAACACTTGTTCAGAACGAAAGAAAGCACAGAGCCCCAGATTTGCTGTTGTCCTGGAGAGCTTGCAGAGCACTGGGGAAAGGCAGGCAGAGAATTCCCTGCTAGCACCTTCTCTGTGCCTGTTCACATTGATTCGCAGAATCGCTTTTGTGCAGAAAACACTAACAGTTGTTCATAACGAAAGAAAGCACAGAGCCCCAGATTTGCTGTTGTCCTGGAGAGCTTGCAGAGCACTGGGGAAAGGCAGGCAGAGAATTCCCTGCTAGCACCTTCTCTGTGCCTGGGAAGCAGAAGTGTTCACATTGCTTCGCAGAATCGCTTTTGTGCAGAAAACAGTAACACTTGTTCAGAACGAAAGAAAGCACAGAGCCCCAGATTTTATGTTGTCCTGGAGAGCTTGCAGAGCACTGGGGAAAGGCAGGCAGAGCATTCCCTGCTAGCACCTTTTCTGTGCCTGGGAAGCAGAGTGTTCACATTGCTTCGCAGAATCGCTTTTGTGCAGAAAACACTAACACTTGTTCAGAATGAAAGAAAGCACAGAGCCCCAGAATTGCTGTTGTCCTGGAGAGCTTGCAGAGCACTGGGGAAAGGCAGGCAGAGAATTCCCTGCTAGCGCCGTCTCTCTGCCTGGGAAGCAGAAGTGTTCACATTGCGTCACAGAATGACTTTTGTGCAGAAAACACTAACACTTGTTCAGAACGAAAGAAAGCACAGAGCCCCAGATTTTATGTTGTCCTGGAGAGCTTGCAGAGCACTGGGGAAAGGCAGGCAGAGCATTCCCTGCTAGCACCTTTTCTGTGCCTGGGAAGCAGAGTGTTCACATTGCTTCGCAGAATCGCTTTTGTGCAGAAAACACTAACACTTGTTCAGAACGAAAGAAAGCACAGAGCCCCAGATTTGCTGTTGTCCTGGAGAGCTTGCAGAGCACTGGGGAAAGGCAGGCAGAGAATTCCCTGCTAGCACCTTCTCTGTGCCTGTTCACATTGATTCGCAGAATCGCTTTTGTGCAGAAAACACTAACAGTTGTTCATAACGAAAGAAAGCACAGAGCCCCAGATTTGCTGTTGTCCTGGAGAGCTTGCAGAGCACTGGGGAAAGGCAGGCAGAGCATTCCCTGCTAGCACCTTCTCTGTGCCTGGGAAGCAGAAGTGTTCACATTGCTTTGCAGAATCGCTTTTGTGCAGAAAACAGTAACACTTCTTCAAAACGAAAGAAAGCACAGAGCCCCAGATTTGATGTTGTCCTGGAGAGCTTGCAGAGCACTGGGGAAAGGCAGGCAGAGAATTCCCTGCTAGCACCTTCTCTGTGCCTGGGAAGCAGAGTGTTCACATTGCTTCGCAGAATCGCTTTTGTGCAGAAAACACTAACACTTGTTCAGAACGAAAGAAAGCACAGAGCCCCAGAATTGCTGTTGTCCTGGAGAGCTTGCAGAGCACTGGGGAAAGGCAGGCAGAGAATTCCCTGCTAGCACCTTCTCTGTGCCTGTTCACATTGATTCGCAGAATCGCTTTTGTGCAGAAAACACTAACACTTGTTCAGAACGAAAGAAAGCACAGAGCCCCAGATTTTATGTTGTCCTGGAGAGCTTGCAGAGCACTGGGGAAAGGCAGGCAGAGCATTCCCTGCTAGCACCTTCTCTGTGCCTGGGAAGCAGAGTGTTCACATTGCTTCGCAGAATCGCTTTTGTGCAGAAAACAGTAACACTTGTTCAGAATGAAAGAAAGCACAGAGCCCCAGATTTTATGTTGTCCTGGAGAGCTTGCAGAGCACTGGGGAAAGGCAGGCAGAGAATTCCCTGCTAGCGCCTTCTCTCTGCCTGGGAAGCAGAAGTGTTCACATTGCGTCACAGAATGACTTTTGTGCAGAAAACAGTAACACTTGTTCAGAACGAAAGAAAGCACAGAGCCCCAGATTTGCTGTTGTCCTGGAGAGCTTGCAGAGCACTGGGGAAAGGCAGGCAGAGACTTCCCTGCTAGCACCTTCTCTGTGCCTGTTCACATTGCTTCGCAGAATCGCTTTTGTGCAGAAAACAGTAACATTTGTTCAGAACGAAAGAAAGCACAGAGCCCCAGATTTTATGTTGTCCTGGAGAGCTTGCAGAGCACTGGGGAAAGGCAGGCAGAGAATTCCCTGCTAGCACCTTCTCTGTGCCTGTTCACATTGCTTCGCAGAATCGCTTTTGTGCAGAAAACAGTAACACTTGTTCAGAACGAAAGAAAGCACAGAGCCCCAGATTTGCTGTTGCCCTGGAGAGCTTGCAGAGCACTGGGGAAAGGCAGGCAGAGAATTCCCTGCTAGCACCTTCTCTGTGCCTGGGAAACACAAGTGTTCACATTGCTTACGCAGAATCGCTTTTGTGCAGAAAACAGTAACACTTGTTCAGAACGAAAGAAAGCACAGAGCCCCAGATTTGCTGTTGTCCTGGAGAGCTTGCAGAGCACTGGGGAAAGGCAGGCAGAGAATTCCCTGCTAGCACCTTCTCTGTGCCTGTTCACATTGCTTCGCAGAATCGCTCTTGTGCAGAAAACACTAACAGTTGTTCAGAACGAAAGAAAGCACAGAGCCCCAGATTCTATGTTTTCCTGGAGAGCTTGCAGAGCACTGGGGATAGGCAGGCAGAGAATTCCCTGCTAGCACCTTCTCTGTGCCTGGGAACCACAAGTGTTCACATTGCTTCGCAGAATCGCTTTTGTGCAGAAAACAGTAACACTTGTTCAGAACGAAAGAAAGCACAGAGCCCCAGATTTGCTGTTGTCCTGGAGAGCTTGCAGAGCACTGGGGAAAGGCAGGCAGAGCATTCCCTGCTAGAACCTTTTCTGTGCCTGGGAAGCAGAAGTGTTCACATTGCTTCGCAGAATCGCTTTTGTGCAGAAAACACTAACACTTGTTCAGAACGAAAGAAAGCACAGAGCCCCAGATTTTATGTTGTCCTGGAGAGCTTGCAGAGCACTGGGGAAAGGCAGGCATAGAATTCCCTGCTAGCGCCTTCTCTCTGCCTGGGAAGCAGAAGTGTTCACATTGCCTCACAGAATGACTTTTGTGCAGAAAACAGTAACACTTGTTCAGAACGAAAGAAAGCACAGAGCCCCAGATTTGCTGTTGTCCTGGAGAGCTTGCAGAGCACTGGGGAAAGGCAGGCAGAGAATTCCCTGCTAGCACCTTCTCTGTGCCTGTTCACATTGCTTCGCAGAATCGCTTTTGTGCAGAAAACAGTAACACTTGTTCAGAACGAAAGAAAGCACAGAGCCCCAGATTTTATGTTGTCCTGGAGAGCTTGCAGAGCACTGGGGAAAGGCAGGCAGAGAATTCCCTGCTAGCACCTTCTCTGTGCGTGTTCACATTGCTTCGCAGAATCGCTTTTGTGCAGAAAACAGTAACACTTGTTCAGAATGAAAGAAAGCACAGAGCCCCAGATTTGCTGTTGTCTTGGAGAGCTTGCAGAGCACTGGGGAAAGGCAGGCAGAGAATTCCCTGCTAGCACCTTCTCTGTGCCTGTTCACATTGCTTCGCAGAATCGCTTTTGTGCAGAAAACAGTAACACTTGTTCAGAACGAAAGAAAGCACAGAGCCCCAGATTTGCTGTTGCCCTGGAGAGCTTGCAGAGCACTGGGGATAGGCAGGCAGAGAATTCCCTGCTAGCACCTTCTCTGTGCCTGGGAAACACAAGTGTTCACATTGCTTCGCAGAATCGCTTTTGTGCAGAAAACAGTAACACTTGTTCAGAACGAAAGAAAGCACAGAGCCCCAGATTTTATGTTGTCCTGGAGAGCTTGCAGAGCACTGGGGAAAGGCAGGCAGAGCATTCCCTGCTAGCACCTTTTCTGTGCCTGGGAAGCAGAGTGTTCACATTGCTTCGCAGAATCGCTTTTGTGCAGAAAACACTAACACTTGTTCAGAATGAAAGAAAGCACAGAGCCCCAGAATTGCTGTTGTCCTGGAGAGCTTGCAGAGCACTGGGGAAAGGCAGGCAGAGAATTCCCTGCTAGCGCCGTCTCTCTGCCTGGGAAGCAGAAGTGTTCACATTGCGTCACAGAATGACTTTTGTGCAGAAAACACTAACACTTGTTCAGAACGAAAGAAAGCACAGAGCCCCAGATTTTATGTTGTCCTGGAGAGCTTGCAGAGCACTGGGGAAAGGCAGGCAGAGCATTCCCTGCTAGCACCTTTTCTGTGCCTGGGAAGCAGAGTGTTCACATTGCTTCGCAGAATCGCTTTTGTGCAGAAAACACTAACACTTGTTCAGAACGAAAGAAAGCACAGAGCCCCAGATTTGCTGTTGTCCTGGAGAGCTTGCAGAGCACTGGGGAAAGGCAGGCAGAGAATTCCCTGCTAGCACCTTCTCTGTGCCTGTTCACATTGATTCGCAGAATCGCTTTTGTGCAGAAAACACTAACAGTTGTTCATAACGAAAGAAAGCACAGAGCCCCAGATTTGCTGTTGTCCTGGAGAGCTTGCAGAGCACTGGGGAAAGGCAGGCAGAGCATTCCCTGCTAGCACCTTCTCTGTGCCTGGGAAGCAGAAGTGTTCACATTGCTTTGCAGAATCGCTTTTGTGCAGAAAACAGTAACACTTCTTCAAAACGAAAGAAAGCACAGAGCCCCAGATTTGATGTTGTCCTGGAGAGCTTGCAGAGCACTGGGGAAAGGCAGGCAGAGAATTCCCTGCTAGCACCTTCTCTGTGCCTGGGAAGCAGAGTGTTCACATTGCTTCGCAGAATCGCTTTTGTGCAGAAAACACTAACACTTGTTCAGAACGAAAGAAAGCACAGAGCCCCAGAATTGCTGTTGTCCTGGAGAGCTTGCAGAGCACTGGGGAAAGGCAGGCAGAGAATTCCCTGCTAGCACCTTCTCTGTGCCTGTTCACATTGCTTCGCAGAATCGCTTTTGTGCAGAAAACACTAACACTTGTTCAGAACGAAAGAAAGCACAGAGCCCCAGATTTTATGTTGTCCTGGAGAGCTTGCAGAGCACTGGGGAAAGGCAGGCAGAGCATTCCCTGCTAGCACCTTCTCTGTGCCTGGGAAGCAGAGTGTTCACATTGCTTCGCAGAATCGCTTTTGTGCAGAAAACAGTAACACTTGTTCAGAATGAAAGAAAGCACAGAGCCCCAGATTTGCTGTTGTCCTGGAGAGCTTGCAGAGCACTGGGGAAAGGCAGGCAGAGAATTCCCTGCTAGCGCCTTCTCTCTGCCTGGGAAGCAGAAGTGTTCACATTGCGTCACAGAATGACTTTTGTGCAGAAAACAGTAACACTTGTTCAGAACGAAAGAAAGCACAGAGCCCCAGATTTGCTGTTGTCCTGGAGAGCTTGCAGAGCACTGGGGAAAGGCAGGCAGAGACTTCCCTGCTAGCACCTTCTCTGTGCCTGTTCACATTGCTTCGCAGAATCGCTTTTGTGCAGAAAACAGTAACATTTGTTCAGAACGAAAGAAAGCACAGAGCCCCAGATTTTATGTTGTCCTGGAGAGCTTGCAGAGCACTGGGGAAAGGCAGGCAGAGAATTCCCTGCTAGCACCTTCTCTGTGCCTGTTCACATTGCTTCGCAGAATCGCTTTTGTGCAGAAAACAGTAACACTTGTTCAGAACGAAAGAAAGCACAGAGCCCCAGATTTGCTGTTGCCCTGGAGAGCTTGCAGAGCACTGGGGAAAGGCAGGCAGAGAATTCCCTGCTAGCACCTTCTCTGTGCCTGGGAAACACAAGTGTTCACATTGCTTACGCAGAATCGCTTTTGTGCAGAAAACAGTAACACTTGTTCAGAACGAAAGAAAGCACAGAGCCCCAGATTTGCTGTTGTCCTGGAGAGCTTGCAGAGCACTGGGGAAAGGCAGGCAGAGAATTCCCTGCTAGCACCTTCTCTGTGCCTGTTCACATTGCTTCGCAGAATCGCTCTTGTGCAGAAAACACTAACAGTTGTTCAGAACGAAAGAAAGCACAGAGCCCCAGATTCTATGTTTTCCTGGAGAGCTTGCAGAGCACTGGGGATAGGCAGGCAGAGAATTCCCTGCTAGCACCTTCTCTGTGCCTGGGAACCACAAGTGTTCACATTGCTTCGCAGAATCGCTTTTGTGCAGAAAACACTAACACTTGTTCAGAACGAAAGAAAGCACAGAGCCCCAGATTTGCTGTTGTCCTGGAGAGCTTGCAGAGCACTGGGGAAAGGCAGGCAGAGAATTCCCTGCTAGCACCTTCTCTGTGCCTGTGAAGCAGAGTGTTCACATTGCTTCGCAGAATCGCTTTTGTGCAGAAAACACTAACACTTGTTCAGAACGAAAGAAAGCACAGAGCCCCAGATTTTATGTTGTCCTGGAGAGCTTGCAGAGCACTGGGGAAAGGCAGGCAGAGCATTCCCTGCTAGCACCTTTTCTGTGCCTGGGAAGCAGAAGTGTTCACATTGCTTCGCAGAATCGCTTTTGTGCAGAAAACACTAACACTTGTTCAGAACGAAAGAAAGCACAGAGCCCCAGATTTTATGTTGTCCTGGAGAGCTTGCAGAGCACTGGGGAAAGGCAGGCATAGAATTCCCTGCTAGCGCCGTCTCTCTGCCTGGGAAGCAGAAGTGTTCACATTGCCTCACAGAATGACTTTTGTGCAGAAAACAGTAACACTTGTTCAGAACGAAAGAAAGCACAGAGCCCCAGATTTGCTGTTGTCCTGGAGAGCTTGCAGAGCACTGGGGAAAGGCAGGCAGAGAATTCCCTGCTAGCACCTTCTCTGTGCCTGTTCACATTGCTTCGCAGAATCGCTTTTGTGCAGAAAACAGTAACACTTGTTCAGAACGAAAGAAAGCACAGAGCCCCAGATTTTATGTTGTCCTGGAGAGCTTGCAGAGCACTGGGGAAAGGCAGGCAGAGAATTCCCTGCTAGCACCTTCTCTGTGCGTGTTCACATTGCTTCGCAGAATCGCTTTTGTGCAGAAAACAGTAACACTTGTTCAGAATGAAAGAAAGCACAGAGCCCCAGATTTGCTGTTGTCTTGGAGAGCTTGCAGAGCACTGGGGAAAGGCAGGCAGAGAATTCCCTGCTAGCACCTTCTCTGTGCCTGTTCACATTGCTTCGCAGAATCGCTTTTGTGCAGAAAACAGTAACACTTGTTCAGAACGAAAGAAAGCACAGAGCCCCAGATTTGCTGTTGCCCTGGAGAGCTTGCAGAGCACTGGGGAAAGGCAGGCAGAGAATTCCCTGCTAGCACCTTCTCTGTGCCTGGGAAACACAAGTGTTCACATTGCTTCGCAGAATCGCTTTTGTGCAGAAAACAGTAACACTTGTTCAGAACGAAAGAAAGCACAGAGCCCCAGATTTGCTGTTGTCCTGGAGAGCTTGCAGAGCACTGGGGAAAGGCAGGCAGAGAATTCCCTGCTAGCACCTTCTCTGTGCCTGTTCACATTGCTTCGCAGAATCGCTCTTGTGCAGAAAACACTAACAGTTGTTCAGAACGAAAGAAAGCACAGAGCCCCAGATTCTATGTTTTCCTGGAGAGCTTGCAGAGCACTGGGGATAGGCAGGCAGAGAATTCCCTGCTAGCACCTTCTCTGTGCCTGGGAACCACAAGTGTTCACATTGCTTCGCAGAATCGCTTTTGTGCAGAAAACACTAACACTTGTTCAGAACGAAAGAAAGCACAGAGCCCCAGATTTGCTGTTGTCCTGGAGAGCTTGCAGAGCACTGGGGAAAGGCAGGCAGAGAATTCCCTGCTAGCACCTTCTCTGTGCCTGGGAAGCAGAGTGTTCACATTGCTTCGCAGAATCGCTTTTGTGCAGAAAACACTAACACTTGTTCAGAACGAAAGAAAGCACAGAGCCCCAGATTTTATGTTGTCCTGGAGAGCTTGCAGAGCACTGGGGAAAGGCAGGCAGAGCATTCCCTGCTAGCACCTTTTCTGTGCCTGGGAAGCAGAAGTGTTCACATTGCTTCGCAGAATCGCTTTTGTGCAGAAAACACTAACACTTGTTCAGAACGAAAGAAAGCACAGAGCCCCAGATTTTATGTTGTCCTGGAGAGCTTGCAGAGCACTGGGGAAAGGCAGGCATAGAATTCCCTGCTAGCGCCTTCTCTCTGCCTGGGAAGCAGAAGTGTTCACATTGCCTCACAGAATGACTTTTGTGCAGAAAACAGTAACACTTGTTCAGAACGAAAGAAAGCACAGAGCCCCAGATTTGCTGTTGTCCTGGAGAGCTTGCAGAGCACTGGGGAAAGGCAGGCAGAGAATTCCCTGCTAGCACCTTCTCTGTGCCTGTTCACATTGCTTCGCAGAATCGCTTTTGTGCAGAAAACAGTAACACTTGTTCAGAACGAAAGAAAGCACAGAGCCCCAGATTTTATGTTGTCCTGGAGAGCTTGCAGAGCACTGGGGAAAGGCAGGCAGAGAATTCCCTGCTAGCACCTTCTCTGTGCGTGTTCACATTGCTTCGCAGAATCGCTTTTGTGCAGAAAACAGTAACACTTGTTCAGAACGAAAGAAAGCACAGAGCCCCAGATTTTATGTTGTCCTGGAGAGCTTGCAGAGCACTGGGGAAAGGCAGGCAGAGAATTCCCTGCTAGCACCTTCTCTGTGCCTGTTCACATTGCTTCACAGAATCGCTTTTGTGCAGAAAACAGTAACACTTGTTCAGAACGAAAGAAAGCACAGAGCCCCAGATTTGCTGTTGCCCTGGAGAGCTTGCAGAGCACTGGGGAAAGGCAGGCAGAGAATTCCCTGCTAGCATCTTCTCTGTGCCTGGGAAACACAAGTGTTCACATTGCTTCGCAGAATCGCTTTTGTGCAGAAAACAGTAACACTTGTTCAGAACGAAAGAAAGCACAGAGCCCCAGATTTGCTGTTGTCCTGGAGAGCTTGCAGAGCACTGGGGAAAGGCAGGCAGAGAATTCCCTGCTAGCACCTTCTCTGTGCCTGTTCACATTGATTCGCAGAATCGCTTTTGTGCAGAAAACACTAACAGTTGTTCATAACGAAAGAAAGCACAGAGCCCCAGATTTGCTGTTGTCCTGGAGAGCTTGCAGAGCACTGGGGAAAGGCAGGCAGAGCATTCCCTGCTAGCACCTTCTCTGTGCCTGGGAAGCAGAAGTGTTCACATTGCTTCGCAGAATCGCTTTTGTGCAGAAAACAGTAACACTTCTTCAAAACGAAAGAAAGCACAGAGCCCCAGATTTTATGTTGTCCTGGAGAGCTTGCAGAGCACTGGGGAAAGGCAGGCAGAGAATTCCCTGCTAGCACCTTCTCTGTGCCTGGGAAGCAGAGTGTTCACATTGCTTCGCAGAATCGCTTTTGTGCAGAAAACACTAACACTTGTTCAGAACGAAAGAAAGCACAGAGCCCCAGATTTTATGTTGTCCTGGAGAGCTTGCAGAGCACTGGGGAAAGGCAGGCAGAGAATTCCCTGCTAGCACCTTCTGTGTGCCTGTTCACATTGCTTCGCAGAACCGCTTTTGTGCAGAAAACAGTAACACTTGTTCAGAACGAAAGAAAGCACAGAGCCCCAGATTTGCTGTTGTCCTGGAGAGCTTGCAGAGCACTGGGGAAAGGCAGGCAGAGACTTCCCTGCTAGCACCTTCTCTGTGCCTGTTCACATTGCTTCGCAGAATCGCTTTTGTGCAGAAAACAGTAACACTTGTTCAGAACGAAAGAAAGCACAGAGCCCCAGATTTCATGTTGTCCTGGAGAGCTTGCAGAGCACTGGGGAAAAGCAGGCAGAGCGTTCCCTGCTAGCACCTTCTCTGTGACTGTTCACATTGCTTCGCAGAATCGCTTTTGTGCAGAAAACAGTAACACTTGTTCAGAACGAAAGAAAGCACAGAGCCCCAGATTTTATGTTGTCCTGGAGAGCTTGCAGAGCACTGGGGAAAGGCAGGCAGAGAATTCCCTGCTAGCACCTTCTCTGTGCCTGTTCACATTGCTTCGCAGAATCGCTTTTGTGCAGAAAACACTAACACTTGTTCAGAACGAAAGAAAGCACAGAGCCCCAGATTTGCTGTTGTCCTGGAGAGCTTGCAGAGCACTGGGGAAAGGCAGGCAGAGCATTCCCTGCTAGCACCTTCTCTGTGCCTGGGAAGCAGAGTGTTCACATTGCTTCGCAGAATTGCTTTTGTGCAGAAAACAGTAACACTTCTTCAAAACGAAAGAAAGCACAGAGCCCCAGATTTTATGTTGTCCTGGAGAGCTTGCAGAGCACTGGGGAAAGGCAGGCAGAGAATTCCCTGCTAGCACCTTCTCTGTGCCTGGGAAGCAGAGTGTTCACATTGCTTCGCAGAATCGCTTTTGTGCAGAAAACACTAACACTTGTTCAGAACGAAAGAAAGCACAGAGCCCCAGATTTGCTGTTGTCCTGGAGAGCCTGCAGAGCACTGGGGAAAGGCAGGCAGAGACTTCCCTGCTAGCACCTTCTCTGTGCCTGTTCACATTGCTTCGCAGAATCGCTTTTGTGCAGAAAACAGTAACACTTGTTCAGAATGAAAGAAAGCACAGAGCCCCAGATTTGCTGTTGTCCTGGAGAGCTTGCAGAGCACTGGGGAAAGGCAGGCAGAGAATTCCCTGCTAGCACCTTCTCTGTGCGTGTTCACATTGCTTCGCAGAATCGCTTTTGTGTAGAAAACAGTAACACTTGTTCAGAACGAAAGAAAGCACAGAGCCCCAGATTTGCTGTTGTCCTGGAGAGCTTGCAGAGCACTGGGGAAAGGCAGGCAGAGACTTCCCTGCTAGCACCTTCTCTGTGCCTGTTCACATTGCTTCGCAGAATCGCTTTTGTGCAGAAAACACTAACACTTGTTCAGAACGAAAGAAAGCACAGAGCCCCAGAATTGCTGTTGTCCTGGAGAGCTTGCAGAGCACTGGGGAAAAGCAGGCAGAGCATTCCCTGCTAGCACCTTCTCTGTGCCTGGGAAGCAGAGGTGTTCACATTGCTTCGCGGAATCGCTTTTGTGCAGAAAACAGTAACACTTGTTCAGAACGAAAGAAAGCACAGAGCCCCAGATTTGCTGTTGTCCTGGAGAGCTTGCAGAGCACTGGGGAAAGGCAGGCAGAGAATTCCCTGCTAGCACCTTCTCTGTGCCTGTTCACATTGCTTCGCAGAATCGCTTTTGTGCAGAAAACAGTAACACTTGTTCAGAACGAAAGAAAGCACAGAGCCCCAGATTTTATGTTGTCCTGGAGAGCTTGCAGAGCACTGGGGAAAGGCAGGCAGAGAATTCCCTGCTAGCACCTTCTCTGTGCGTGTTCACATTGCTTCGCAGAATCGCTTTTGTGCAGAAAACAGTAACACTTGTTCAGAACGAAAGAAAGCACAGAGCCCCAGATTTTATGTTGTCCTGGAGAGCTTGCAGAGCACTGGGGAAAGGCAGGCAGAGAATTCCCTGCTAGCACCTTCTCTGTGCCTGTTCACATTGCTTCACAGAATCGCTTTTGTGCAGAAAACAGTAACACTTGTTCAGAACGAAAGAAAGCACAGAGCCCCAGATTTGCTGTTGCCCTGGAGAGCTTGCAGAGCACTGGGGAAAGGCAGGCAGAGAATTCCCTGCTAGCATCTTCTCTGTGCCTGGGAAACACAAGTGTTCACATTGCTTCGCAGAATCGCTTTTGTGCAGAAAACAGTAACACTTGTTCAGAACGAAAGAAAGCACAGAGCCCCAGATTTGCTGTTGTCCTGGAGAGCTTGCAGAGCACTGGGGAAAGGCAGGCAGAGAATTCCCTGCTAGCACCTTCTCTGTGCCTGTTCACATTGATTCGCAGAATCGCTTTTGTGCAGAAAACACTAACAGTTGTTCATAACGAAAGAAAGCACAGAGCCCCAGATTTGCTGTTGTCCTGGAGAGCTTGCAGAGCACTGGGGAAAGGCAGGCAGAGCATTCCCTGCTAGCACCTTCTCTGTGCCTGGGAAGCAGAAGTGTTCACATTGCTTCGCAGAATCGCTTTTGTGCAGAAAACAGTAACACTTCTTCAAAACGAAAGAAAGCACAGAGCCCCAGATTTTATGTTGTCCTGGAGAGCTTGCAGAGCACTGGGGAAAGGCAGGCAGAGAATTCCCTGCTAGCACCTTCTCTGTGCCTGGGAAGCAGAGTGTTCACATTGCTTCGCAGAATCGCTTTTGTGCAGAAAACACTAACACTTGTTCAGAACGAAAGAAAGCACAGAGCCCCAGATTTTATGTTGTCCTGGAGAGCTTGCAGAGCACTGGGGAAAGGCAGGCAGAGAATTCCCTGCTAGCACCTTCTGTGTGCCTGTTCACATTGCTTCGCAGAACCGCTTTTGTGCAGAAAACAGTAACACTTGTTCAGAACGAAAGAAAGCACAGAGCCCCAGATTTGCTGTTGTCCTGGAGAGCTTGCAGAGCACTGGGGAAAGGCAGGCAGAGACTTCCCTGCTAGCACCTTCTCTGTGCCTGTTCACATTGCTTCGCAGAATCGCTTTTGTGCAGAAAACAGTAACACTTGTTCAGAACGAAAGAAAGCACAGAGCCCCAGATTTTATGTTGTCCTGGAGAGCTTGCAGAGCACTGGGGAAAAGCAGGCAGAGCGTTCCCTGCTAGCACCTTCTCTGTGACTGTTCACATTGCTTCGCAGAATCGCTTTTGTGCAGAAAACAGTAACACTTGTTCAGAACGAAAGAAAGCACAGAGCCCCAGATTTTATGTTGTCCTGGAGAGCTTGCAGAGCACTGGGGAAAGGCAGGCAGAGAATTCCCTGCTAGCACCTTCTCTGTGCCTGTTCACATTGCTTCGCAGAATCGCTTTTGTGCAGAAAACACTAACACTTGTTCAGAACGAAAGAAAGCACAGAGCCCCAGATTTGCTGTTGTCCTGGAGAGCTTGCAGAGCACTGGGGAAAGGCAGGCAGAGCATTCCCTGCTAGCACCTTCTCTGTGCCTGGGAAGCAGAGTGTTCACATTGCTTCGCAGAATTGCTTTTGTGCAGAAAACAGTAACACTTCTTCAAAACGAAAGAAAGCACAGAGCCCCAGATTTTATGTTGTCCTGGAGAGCTTGCAGAGCACTGGGGAAAGGCAGGCAGAGAATTCCCTGCTAGCACCTTCTCTGTGCCTGGGAAGCAGAGTGTTCACATTGCTTCGCAGAATCGCTTTTGTGCAGAAAACACTAACACTTGTTCAGAACGAAAGAAAGCACAGAGCCCCAGATTTGCTGTTGTCCTGGAGAGCCTGCAGAGCACTGGGGAAAGGCAGGCAGAGACTTCCCTGCTAGCACCTTCTCTGTGCCTGTTCACATTGCTTCGCAGAATCGCTTTTGTGCAGAAAACAGTAACACTTGTTCAGAATGAAAGAAAGCACAGAGCCCCAGATTTGCTGTTGTCCTGGAGAGCTTGCAGAGCACTGGGGAAAGGCAGGCAGAGAATTCCCTGCTAGCACCTTCTCTGTGCGTGTTCACATTGCTTCGCAGAATCGCTTTTGTGTAGAAAACAGTAACACTTGTTCAGAACGAAAGAAAGCACAGAGCCCCAGATTTGCTGTTGTCCTGGAGAGCTTGCAGAGCACTGGGGAAAGGCAGGCAGAGACTTCCCTGCTAGCACCTTCTCTGTGCCTGTTCACATTGCTTCGCAGAATCGCTTTTGTGCAGAAAACAGTAACACTTGTTCAGAACGAAAGAAAGCACAGAGCCCCAGAATTGCTGTTGTCCTGGAGAGCTTGCAGAGCACTGGGGAAAAGCAGGCAGAGCATTCCCTGCTAGCACCTTCTCTGTGCCTGGGAAGCAGAGGTGTTCACATTGCTTCGCGGAATCGCTTTTGTGCAGAAAACAGTAACACTTGTTCAGAACGAAAGAAAGCACAGAGCCCCAGATTTTATGTTGTCCTGGAGAGCTTGCAGAGCACTGGGGAAAGGCAGGCAGAGAATTCCCTGCTAGCACCTTCTCTGTGCGTGTTCACATTGCTTCGCAGAATCGCTTTTGTGCAGAAAATACTAACACTTGTTCAGAACGAAAGAAAGCACAGAGCCCCAGATTTTATGTTGTCCTGGAGAGCTTGCAGAGCACTGGGGAAAGGCAGGCAGAGAATTCCCTGCTAGCACCTTCTCTGTGCCTGGGAAGCAGAGTGTTCACATTGCTTCGCGGAATCGCTTTTGTGCAGAAAACACTAACACTTGTTCAGAACGAAAGAAAGCACAGAGCCCCAGATTTTACGTTGTCCTGGAGAGCTTGCAGAGCACTGGGGAAAGGCAGGCAGAGAATTCCCTGCTAGCACCTTCTCTGTGCCTGTTCACATTGATTCGCAGAATCGCTTTTGTGCAGAAAACAGTAACACTTGTTCAGAACGAAAGAAAGCACAGAGCCCCAGATTTTATGTTGCCCTGGAGAGCTTGCAGAGCACTGGGGAAAGGCAGGCAGAGAATTCCCTGCTAGCACCTTCTCTGTGCGTGTTCACATTGCTTCGCAGAATCGCTTTTGTGCAGAAAACAGTAACACTTGTTCAGAACGAAAGAAAGCACAGACCCCAGATTTGCTGTTGTCCTGGAGATCTTGCAGAGCACTGGGGAAAGGCAGGCAGAGAATTCCCTGCTAGCACCTTCTCTGTGCCTGGGAAGCAGAGTGTTCACATTGCTTCGCAGAATCGCTTTTGTGCAGAAAACACTAACACTTGTTCAGAACGAAAGAAAGCACAGAGCCCCAGATTTTATGTTGTCCTGGAGAGCTTGCAGAGCACTGGGGAAAGGCAGGCAGAGAATTCCCTGCTAGCACCTTCTCTGTGCCTGGGAAGCAGAAGTGTTCACATTGCGTCCCAGAATCGCTTTTGTGCAGAAAACACTAACACTTGTTCAGAATGAAAGAAAGCACAGAGCCCCAGATTTTATGTTGTCCTGGAGAGCTTGCAGAGCACTGGGGAAAGGCAGGCAGAGCATTCCCTGCTAGCACCTTCTCTGTGCCTGGGAAGCAGAGTGTTCACATTGCTTCGCGGAATCGCTTTTGTGCAGAAAACAGTAACACTTGTTCAGAACGAAAGAAAGCACAGAGCCCCAGATTTTATGTTGTCCTGGAGAGCTTGCAGAGCACTGGGGAAAAGCAGGCAGAGCATTCCCTGCTAGCACCTTCTCTGTGCCTGTTCACATTGATTCGCAGAATCGCTTTTGTGCAGAAAACAGTAACACTTGTTCAGAACGAAAGAAAGCACAGAGCCCCAGATTTGCTGTTGTCCTGGAGAGCTTGCAGAGCACTGGGGAAAGGCAGGCAGAGCATTCCCTGCTAGCACCTTCTCTGTGCCTGGGAAGCAGAAGTGTTCACATTGCTTCGCAGAATCGCTTTTCTGCAGAAAACAGTAACACTTGTTCAGAACGAAAGAAAGCACAGAGCCCCAGATTTTATGTTGTCCTGGAGAGCTTGCAGAGCACTGGGGAAAGGCAGGCAGAGAATTCCCTGCTAGCACCTTCTCTGTGCCTGGGAAGCAGAAGTGTTCACATTGCGTCGCAGAATCGCTTTTGTGCAGAAAACACTAACAGTTGTTCAGATTGAAAGAAAGCACAGAGCCCCAGATTTGCTGTTGTCCTGGAGAGCTTGCAGAGCACTGGGGAAAGGCAGGCAGAGAATTCCCTGCTAGCACCTTCTCTGTGCCTGGGAAGCAGAAGTGTTCACATTGCTTCGCAGAATCGCTTTTGTGCAGAAAACACTAACACTTGTTCAGAACGAAAGAAAGCACAGAGCCCCAGAATTGCTGTTGTCCTGGAGAGCTTGCAGAGCACTGGGGAAAGGCAGGCAGAGAATTCCCTGCTAGCACCTTCTCTGTGCCTGTTCACATTGCTTCGCAGAATCGCTTTTGTGCAGAAAACAGTAACACTTGTTCAGAACGAAAGAAAGCACAGAGCCCCAGATTTTATGTTGTCCTGGAGAGCTTGCAGAGCACTGGGGAAAGGCAGGCAGAGCATTCCCTGCTAGCACCTTTTCTGTGCCTGGGAAGCAGAAGTGTTCACATTGCTTCGCAGAATCGCTTTTGTGCAGAAAACACTAACACTTGTTCAGAACGAAAGAAAGCACAGAGCCCCAGATTTGCTGTTGTCCTGGAGAGCTTGCAGAGCACTGGGGAAAGGCAGGCAGAGAATTCCCTGCTAGCACCTTCTCTGTGCCTGTTCACATTGATTCGCAGAATCGCTTTTGTGCTGAAAACACTAACAGTTGTTCATAACGAAAGAAAGCACAGAGCCCCAGATTTGCTGTTGTCCTGGAGAGCTTGCAGAGCACTGGGGAAAGGCAGGCAGAGCATTCCCTGCTAGCACCTTCTCTGTGCCTGGGAAGCAGAAGTGTTCACATTGCTTCGCAGAATCGCTTTTGTGCAGAAAACAGTAACACTTCTTCAAAACGAAAGAAAGCACAGAGCCCCAGATTTTATGTTGTCCTGGAGAGCTTGCAGAGCACTGGGGAAAGGCAGGCAGAGAATTCCCTGCTAGCACCTTCTCTGTGCCTGGGAAGCAGAGTGTTCACATTGCTTCGCAGAATCGCTTTTGTGCAGAAAACAGTAACACTTGTTCAGAACGAAAGAAAGCACAGAGCCCCAGATTTTATGTTGTCCTGGAGAGCTTGCAGAGCACTGGGGAAAGGCAGGCAGAGAATTCCCTGCTAGCACCTTCTGTGTGCCTGTTCATATTGCTTCGCAGAACCGCTTTTGTGCAGAAAACAGTAACACTTGTTCAGAACGAAAGAAAGCACAGAGCCCCAGATTTGCTGTTGTCCTGGAGAGCTTGCAGAGCACTGGGGAAAGGCAGGCAGAGACTTCCCTGCTAGCACCTTCTCTGTGACTGTTCACATTGCTTCGCAGAATCGCTTTTGTGCAGAAAACAGTAACACTTGTTCAGAACGAAAGAAAGCACAGAGCCCCAGATTTGCTGTTGCCCTGGAGAGCTTGCAGAGCACTGGGGAAAGGCAGGCAGAGAATTCCCTGCTAGCACCTTCTCTGTGCCTGGGAAACACAAGTGTTCACATTGCTTCGCAGAATCGCTTTTGTGCAGAAAACAGTAACACTTGTTCAGAACGAAAGAAAGCACAGAGCCCCAGATTTGCTGTTGTCCTGGAGAGCTTGCAGAGCACTGGGGAAAGGCAGGCAGAGAATTCCCTGCTAGCACCTTCTCTGTGCCTGTTCACATTGCTTCGCAGAATCGCTCTTGTGCAGAAAACACTAACAGTTGTTCAGAACGAAAGAAAGCACAGAGCCCCAGATTCTATGTTTTCCTGGAGAGCTTGCAGAGCACTGGGGATAGGCAGGCAGAGAATTCCCTGCTAGCACCTTCTCTGTGCCTGGGAACCACAAGTGTTCACATTGCTTCGCAGAATCGCTTTTGTGCAGAAAACAGTAACACTTGTTCAGAACGAAAGAAAGCACAGAGCCCCAGATTTGCTGTTGTCCTGGAGAGCTTGCAGAGCACTGGGGAAAGGCAGGCAGAGAATTCCCTGCTAGCACCTTCTCTGTGCCTGGGAAGCAGAGTGTTCACATTGCTTCGCAGAATCGCTTTTGTGCAGAAAACACTAACACTTGTTCAGAACGAAAGAAAGCACAGAGCCCCAGATTTTATGTTGTCCTGGAGAGCTTGCAGAGCACTGGGGAAAGGCAGGCAGAGCATTCCCTGCTAGCACCTTTTCTGTGCCTGGGAAGCAGAAGTGTTCACATTGCTTCGCAGAATCGCTTTTGTGCAGAAAACACTAACACTTGTTCAGAACGAAAGAAAGCACAGAGCCCCAGATTTTATGTTGTCCTGGAGAGCTTGCAGAGCACTGGGGAAAGGCAGGCATAGAATTCCCTGCTAGCGCCTTCTCTCTGCCTGGGAAGCAGAAGTGTTCACATTGCCTCACAGAATGACTTTTGTGCAGAAAACAGTAACACTTGTTCAGAACGAAAGAAAGCACAGAGCCCCAGATTTGCTGTTGTCCTGGAGAGCTTGCAGAGCACTGGGGAAAGGCAGGCAGAGAATTCCCTGCTAGCACCTTCTCTGTGCCTGTTCACATTGCTTCGCAGAATCGCTTTTGTGCAGAAAACAGTAACACTTGTTCAGAACGAAAGAAAGCACAGAGCCCCAGATTTTATGTTGTCCTGGAGAGCTTGCAGAGCACTGGGGAAAGGCAGGCAGAGAATTCCCTGCTAGCACCTTCTCTGTGCGTGTTCACATTGCTTCGCAGAATCGCTTTTGTGCAGAAAACAGTAACACTTGTTCAGAACGAAAGAAAGCACAGAGCCCCAGATTTTATGTTGTCCTGGAGAGCTTGCAGAGCACTGGGGAAAGGCAGGCAGAGAATTCCCTGCTAGCACCTTCTCTGTGCCTGTTCACATTGCTTCACAGAATCGCTTTTGTGCAGAAAACAGTAACACTTGTTCAGAACGAAAGAAAGCACAGAGCCCCAGATTTGCTGTTGCCCTGGAGAGCTTGCAGAGCACTGGGGAAAGGCAGGCAGAGAATTCCCTGCTAGCATCTTCTCTGTGCCTGGGAAACACAAGTGTTCACATTGCTTCGCAGAATCGCTTTTGTGCAGAAAACAGTAACACTTGTTCAGAACGAAAGAAAGCACAGAGCCCCAGATTTGCTGTTGTCCTGGAGAGCTTGCAGAGCACTGGGGAAAGGCAGGCAGAGAATTCCCTGCTAGCACCTTCTCTGTGCCTGTTCACATTGATTCGCAGAATCGCTTTTGTGCAGAAAACACTAACAGTTGTTCATAACGAAAGAAAGCACAGAGCCCCAGATTTGCTGTTGTCCTGGAGAGCTTGCAGAGCACTGGGGAAAGGCAGGCAGAGCATTCCCTGCTAGCACCTTCTCTGTGCCTGGGAAGCAGAAGTGTTCACATTGCTTCGCAGAATCGCTTTTGTGCAGAAAACAGTAACACTTCTTCAAAACGAAAGAAAGCACAGAGCCCCAGATTTTATGTTGTCCTGGAGAGCTTGCAGAGCACTGGGGAAAGGCAGGCAGAGAATTCCCTGCTAGCACCTTCTCTGTGCCTGGGAAGCAGAGTGTTCACATTGCTTCGCAGAATCGCTTTTGTGCAGAAAACACTAACACTTGTTCAGAACGAAAGAAAGCACAGAGCCCCAGATTTTATGTTGTCCTGGAGAGCTTGCAGAGCACTGGGGAAAGGCAGGCAGAGAATTCCCTGCTAGCACCTTCTGTGTGCCTGTTCACATTGCTTCGCAGAACCGCTTTTGTGCAGAAAACAGTAACACTTGTTCAGAACGAAAGAAAGCACAGAGCCCCAGATTTGCTGTTGTCCTGGAGAGCTTGCAGAGCACTGGGGAAAGGCAGGCAGAGACTTCCCTGCTAGCACCTTCTCTGTGCCTGTTCACATTGCTTCGCAGAATCGCTTTTGTGCAGAAAACAGTAACACTTGTTCAGAACGAAAGAAAGCACAGAGCCCCAGATTTCATGTTGTCCTGGAGAGCTTGCAGAGCACTGGGGAAAAGCAGGCAGAGCGTTCCCTGCTAGCACCTTCTCTGTGACTGTTCACATTGCTTCGCAGAATCGCTTTTGTGCAGAAAACAGTAACACTTGTTCAGAACGAAAGAAAGCACAGAGCCCCAGATTTTATGTTGTCCTGGAGAGCTTGCAGAGCACTGGGGAAAGGCAGGCAGAGAATTCCCTGCTAGCACCTTCTCTGTGCCTGTTCACATTGCTTCGCAGAATCGCTTTTGTGCAGAAAACACTAACACTTGTTCAGAACGAAAGAAAGCACAGAGCCCCAGATTTGCTGTTGTCCTGGAGAGCTTGCAGAGCACTGGGGAAAGGCAGGCAGAGCATTCCCTGCTAGCACCTTCTCTGTGCCTGGGAAGCAGAGTGTTCACATTGCTTCGCAGAATTGCTTTTGTGCAGAAAACAGTAACACTTCTTCAAAACGAAAGAAAGCACAGAGCCCCAGATTTTATGTTGTCCTGGAGAGCTTGCAGAGCACTGGGGAAAGGCAGGCAGAGAATTCCCTGCTAGCACCTTCTCTGTGCCTGGGAAGCAGAGTGTTCACATTGCTTCGCAGAATCGCTTTTGTGCAGAAAACACTAACACTTGTTCAGAACGAAAGAAAGCACAGAGCCCCAGATTTGCTGTTGTCCTGGAGAGCCTGCAGAGCACTGGGGAAAGGCAGGCAGAGACTTCCCTGCTAGCACCTTCTCTGTGCCTGTTCACATTGCTTCGCAGAATCGCTTTTGTGCAGAAAACAGTAACACTTGTTCAGAATGAAAGAAAGCACAGAGCCCCAGATTTGCTGTTGTCCTGGAGAGCTTGCAGAGCACTGGGGAAAGGCAGGCAGAGAATTCCCTGCTAGCACCTTCTCTGTGCGTGTTCACATTGCTTCGCAGAATCGCTTTTGTGTAGAAAACAGTAACACTTGTTCAGAACGAAAGAAAGCACAGAGCCCCAGATTTGCTGTTGTCCTGGAGAGCTTGCAGAGCACTGGGGAAAGGCAGGCAGAGACTTCCCTGCTAGCACCTTCTCTGTGCCTGTTCACATTGCTTCGCAGAATCGCTTTTGTGCAGAAAACACTAACACTTGTTCAGAACGAAAGAAAGCACAGAGCCCCAGAATTGCTGTTGTCCTGGAGAGCTTGCAGAGCACTGGGGAAAAGCAGGCAGAGCATTCCCTGCTAGCACCTTCTCTGTGCCTGGGAAGCAGAGGTGTTCACATTGCTTCGCGGAATCGCTTTTGTGCAGAAAACAGTAACACTTGTTCAGAACGAAAGAAAGCACAGAGCCCCAGATTTGCTGTTGTCCTGGAGAGCTTGCAGAGCACTGGGGAAAGGCAGGCAGAGAATTCCCTGCTAGCACCTTCTCTGTGCCTGTTCACATTGCTTCGCAGAATCGCTTTTGTGCAGAAAACAGTAACACTTGTTCAGAACGAAAGAAAGCACAGAGCCCCAGATTTTATGTTGTCCTGGAGAGCTTGCAGAGCACTGGGGAAAGGCAGGCAGAGAATTCCCTGCTAGCACCTTCTCTGTGCGTGTTCACATTGCTTCGCAGAATCGCTTTTGTGCAGAAAACAGTAACACTTGTTCAGAACGAAAGAAAGCACAGAGCCCCAGATTTTATGTTGTCCTGGAGAGCTTGCAGAGCACTGGGGAAAGGCAGGCAGAGAATTCCCTGCTAGCACCTTCTCTGTGCCTGTTCACATTGCTTCACAGAATCGCTTTTGTGCAGAAAACAGTAACACTTGTTCAGAACGAAAGAAAGCACAGAGCCCCAGATTTGCTGTTGCCCTGGAGAGCTTGCAGAGCACTGGGGAAAGGCAGGCAGAGAATTCCCTGCTAGCATCTTCTCTGTGCCTGGGAAACACAAGTGTTCACATTGCTTCGCAGAATCGCTTTTGTGCAGAAAACAGTAACACTTGTTCAGAACGAAAGAAAGCACAGAGCCCCAGATTTGCTGTTGTCCTGGAGAGCTTGCAGAGCACTGGGGAAAGGCAGGCAGAGAATTCCCTGCTAGCACCTTCTCTGTGCCTGTTCACATTGATTCGCAGAATCGCTTTTGTGCAGAAAACACTAACAGTTGTTCATAACGAAAGAAAGCACAGAGCCCCAGATTTGCTGTTGTCCTGGAGAGCTTGCAGAGCACTGGGGAAAGGCAGGCAGAGCATTCCCTGCTAGCACCTTCTCTGTGCCTGGGAAGCAGAAGTGTTCACATTGCTTCGCAGAATCGCTTTTGTGCAGAAAACAGTAACACTTCTTCAAAACGAAAGAAAGCACAGAGCCCCAGATTTTATGTTGTCCTGGAGAGCTTGCAGAGCACTGGGGAAAGGCAGGCAGAGAATTCCCTGCTAGCACCTTCTCTGTGCCTGGGAAGCAGAGTGTTCACATTGCTTCGCAGAATCGCTTTTGTGCAGAAAACACTAACACTTGTTCAGAACGAAAGAAAGCACAGAGCCCCAGATTTTATGTTGTCCTGGAGAGCTTGCAGAGCACTGGGGAAAGGCAGGCAGAGAATTCCCTGCTAGCACCTTCTGTGTGCCTGTTCACATTGCTTCGCAGAACCGCTTTTGTGCAGAAAACAGTAACACTTGTTCAGAACGAAAGAAAGCACAGAGCCCCAGATTTGCTGTTGTCCTGGAGAGCTTGCAGAGCACTGGGGAAAGGCAGGCAGAGACTTCCCTGCTAGCACCTTCTCTGTGCCTGTTCACATTGCTTCGCAGAATCGCTTTTGTGCAGAAAACAGTAACACTTGTTCAGAACGAAAGAAAGCACAGAGCCCCAGATTTTATGTTGTCCTGGAGAGCTTGCAGAGCACTGGGGAAAAGCAGGCAGAGCGTTCCCTGCTAGCACCTTCTCTGTGACTGTTCACATTGCTTCGCAGAATCGCTTTTGTGCAGAAAACAGTAACACTTGTTCAGAACGAAAGAAAGCACAGAGCCCCAGATTTTATGTTGTCCTGGAGAGCTTGCAGAGCACTGGGGAAAGGCAGGCAGAGAATTCCCTGCTAGCACCTTCTCTGTGCCTGTTCACATTGCTTCGCAGAATCGCTTTTGTGCAGAAAACACTAACACTTGTTCAGAACGAAAGAAAGCACAGAGCCCCAGATTTGCTGTTGTCCTGGAGAGCTTGCAGAGCACTGGGGAAAGGCAGGCAGAGCATTCCCTGCTAGCACCTTCTCTGTGCCTGGGAAGCAGAGTGTTCACATTGCTTCGCAGAATTGCTTTTGTGCAGAAAACAGTAACACTTCTTCAAAACGAAAGAAAGCACAGAGCCCCAGATTTTATGTTGTCCTGGAGAGCTTGCAGAGCACTGGGGAAAGGCAGGCAGAGAATTCCCTGCTAGCACCTTCTCTGTGCCTGGGAAGCAGAGTGTTCACATTGCTTCGCAGAATCGCTTTTGTGCAGAAAACACTAACACTTGTTCAGAACGAAAGAAAGCACAGAGCCCCAGATTTGCTGTTGTCCTGGAGAGCCTGCAGAGCACTGGGGAAAGGCAGGCAGAGACTTCCCTGCTAGCACCTTCTCTGTGCCTGTTCACATTGCTTCGCAGAATCGCTTTTGTGCAGAAAACAGTAACACTTGTTCAGAATGAAAGAAAGCACAGAGCCCCAGATTTGCTGTTGTCCTGGAGAGCTTGCAGAGCACTGGGGAAAGGCAGGCAGAGAATTCCCTGCTAGCACCTTCTCTGTGCGTGTTCACATTGCTTCGCAGAATCGCTTTTGTGTAGAAAACAGTAACACTTGTTCAGAACGAAAGAAAGCACAGAGCCCCAGATTTGCTGTTGTCCTGGAGAGCTTGCAGAGCACTGGGGAAAGGCAGGCAGAGACTTCCCTGCTAGCACCTTCTCTGTGCCTGTTCACATTGCTTCGCAGAATCGCTTTTGTGCAGAAAACACTAACACTTGTTCAGAACGAAAGAAAGCACAGAGCCCCAGAATTGCTGTTGTCCTGGAGAGCTTGCAGAGCACTGGGGAAAAGCAGGCAGAGCATTCCCTGCTAGCACCTTCTCTGTGCCTGGGAAGCAGAGGTGTTCACATTGCTTCGCGGAATCGCTTTTGTGCAGAAAACAGTAACACTTGTTCAGAACGAAAGAAAGCACAGAGCCCCAGATTTTATGTTGTCCTGGAGAGCTTGCAGAGCACTGGGGAAAGGCAGGCAGAGAATTCCCTGCTAGCACCTTCTCTGTGCGTGTTCACATTGCTTCGCAGAATCGCTTTTGTGCAGAAAATACTAACACTTGTTCAGAACGAAAGAAAGCACAGAGCCCCAGATTTTATGTTGTCCTGGAGAGCTTGCAGAGCACTGGGGAAAGGCAGGCAGAGAATTCCCTGCTAGCACCTTCTCTGTGCCTGGGAAGCAGAGTGTTCACATTGCTTCGCGGAATCGCTTTTGTGCAGAAAACACTAACACTTGTTCAGAACGAAAGAAAGCACAGAGCCCCAGATTTTACGTTGTCCTGGAGAGCTTGCAGAGCACTGGGGAAAGGCAGGCAGAGAATTCCCTGCTAGCACCTTCTCTGTGCCTGTTCACATTGATTCGCAGAATCGCTTTTGTGCAGAAAACAGTAACACTTGTTCAGAACGAAAGAAAGCACAGAGCCCCAGATTTTATGTTGCCCTGGAGAGCTTGCAGAGCACTGGGGAAAGGCAGGCAGAGAATTCCCTGCTAGCACCTTCTCTGTGCGTGTTCACATTGCTTCGCAGAATCGCTTTTGTGCAGAAAACAGTAACACTTGTTCAGAACGAAAGAAAGCACAGACCCCAGATTTGCTGTTGTCCTGGAGATCTTGCAGAGCACTGGGGAAAGGCAGGCAGAGAATTCCCTGCTAGCACCTTCTCTGTGCCTGGGAAGCAGAGTGTTCACATTGCTTCGCAGAATCGCTTTTGTGCAGAAAACACTAACACTTGTTCAGAACGAAAGAAAGCACAGAGCCCCAGATTTTATGTTGTCCTGGAGAGCTTGCAGAGCACTGGGGAAAGGCAGGCAGAGAATTCCCTGCTAGCACCTTCTCTGTGCCTGGGAAGCAGAAGTGTTCACATTGCGTCCCAGAATCGCTTTTGTGCAGAAAACACTAACACTTGTTCAGAATGAAAGAAAGCACAGAGCCCCAGATTTTATGTTGTCCTGGAGAGCTTGCAGAGCACTGGGGAAAGGCAGGCAGAGCATTCCCTGCTAGCACCTTCTCTGTGCCTGGGAAGCAGAGTGTTCACATTGCTTCGCGGAATCGCTTTTGTGCAGAAAACAGTAACACTTGTTCAGAACGAAAGAAAGCACAGAGCCCCAGATTTTATGTTGTCCTGGAGAGCTTGCAGAGCACTGGGGAAAAGCAGGCAGAGCATTCCCTGCTAGCACCTTCTCTGTGCCTGTTCACATTGATTCGCAGAATCGCTTTTGTGCAGAAAACAGTAACACTTGTTCAGAACGAAAGAAAGCACAGAGCCCCAGATTTGCTGTTGTCCTGGAGAGCTTGCAGAGCACTGGGGAAAGGCAGGCAGAGCATTCCCTGCTAGCACCTTCTCTGTGCCTGGGAAGCAGAAGTGTTCACATTGCTTCGCAGAATCGCTTTTCTGCAGAAAACAGTAACACTTGTTCAGAACGAAAGAAAGCACAGAGCCCCAGATTTTATGTTGTCCTGGAGAGCTTGCAGAGCACTGGGGAAAGGCAGGCAGAGAATTCCCTGCTAGCACCTTCTCTGTGCCTGGGAAGCAGAAGTGTTCACATTGCGTCGCAGAATCGCT
This sequence comes from Strix aluco, assembly GCF_031877795.1. Classification (NCBI taxonomy): domain Eukaryota; kingdom Metazoa; phylum Chordata; class Aves; order Strigiformes; family Strigidae; genus Strix; species Strix aluco. The sequence continues at coordinate 3,044,600 of NC_133957.1, read as the reverse complement.
TTTGTGCAGAAAACACTAACAGTTGTTCAGATTGAAAGAAAGCACAGAGCCCCAGATTTGCTGTTGTCCTGGAGAGCTTGCAGAGCACTGGGGAAAGGCAGGCAGAGAATTCCCTGCTAGCACCTTCTCTGTGCCTGGGAAGCAGAGTGTTCACATTGCTTCGCAGAATCGCTTTTGTGCAGAAAACACTAACACTTGTTCAGAACGAAAGAAAGCACAGAGCCCCAGATTTGCTGTTGTCCTGGAGAGCCTGCAGAGCACTGGGGAAAGGCAGGCAGAGACTTCCCTGCTAGCACCTTCTCTGTGCCTGTTCACATTGCTTCGCAGAATCGCTTTTGTGCAGAAAACAGTAACACTTGTTCAGAATGAAAGAAAGCACAGAGCCCCAGATTTGCTGTTGTCCTGGAGAGCTTGCAGAGCACTGGGGAAAGGCAGGCAGAGAATTCCCTGCTAGCACCTTCTCTGTGCGTGTTCACATTGCTTCGCAGAATCGCTTTTGTGTAGAAAACAGTAACACTTGTTCAGAACGAAAGAAAGCACAGAGCCCCAGATTTGCTGTTGTCCTGGAGAGCTTGCAGAGCACTGGGGAAAGGCAGGCAGAGACTTCCCTGCTAGCACCTTCTCTGTGCCTGTTCACATTGCTTCGCAGAATCGCTTTTGTGCAGAAAACACTAACACTTGTTCAGAACGAAAGAAAGCACAGAGCCCCAGAATTGCTGTTGTCCTGGAGAGCTTGCAGAGCACTGGGGAAAAGCAGGCAGAGCATTCCCTGCTAGCACCTTCTCTGTGCCTGGGAAGCAGAGGTGTTCACATTGCTTCGCGGAATCGCTTTTGTGCAGAAAACAGTAACACTTGTTCAGAACGAAAGAAAGCACAGAGCCCCAGATTTTATGTTGTCCTGGAGAGCTTGCAGAGCACTGGGGAAAGGCAGGCAGAGAATTCCCTGCTAGCACCTTCTCTGTGCGTGTTCACATTGCTTCGCAGAATCGCTTTTGTGCAGAAAATACTAACACTTGTTCAGAACGAAAGAAAGCACAGAGCCCCAGATTTTATGTTGTCCTGGAGAGCTTGCAGAGCACTGGGGAAAGGCAGGCAGAGAATTCCCTGCTAGCACCTTCTCTGTGCCTGGGAAGCAGAGTGTTCACATTGCTTCGCGGAATCGCTTTTGTGCAGAAAACACTAACACTTGTTCAGAACGAAAGAAAGCACAGAGCCCCAGATTTTACGTTGTCCTGGAGAGCTTGCAGAGCACTGGGGAAAGGCAGGCAGAGAATTCCCTGCTAGCACCTTCTCTGTGCCTGTTCACATTGATTCGCAGAATCGCTTTTGTGCAGAAAACAGTAACACTTGTTCAGAACGAAAGAAAGCACAGAGCCCCAGATTTTATGTTGCCCTGGAGAGCTTGCAGAGCACTGGGGAAAGGCAGGCAGAGAATTCCCTGCTAGCACCTTCTCTGTGCGTGTTCACATTGCTTCGCAGAATCGCTTTTGTGCAGAAAACAGTAACACTTGTTCAGAACGAAAGAAAGCACAGACCCCAGATTTGCTGTTGTCCTGGAGATCTTGCAGAGCACTGGGGAAAGGCAGGCAGAGAATTCCCTGCTAGCACCTTCTCTGTGCCTGGGAAGCAGAGTGTTCACATTGCTTCGCAGAATCGCTTTTGTGCAGAAAACACTAACACTTGTTCAGAACGAAAGAAAGCACAGAGCCCCAGATTTTATGTTGTCCTGGAGAGCTTGCAGAGCACTGGGGAAAGGCAGGCAGAGAATTCCCTGCTAGCACCTTCTCTGTGCCTGGGAAGCAGAAGTGTTCACATTGCGTCCCAGAATCGCTTTTGTGCAGAAAACACTAACACTTGTTCAGAATGAAAGAAAGCACAGAGCCCCAGATTTTATGTTGTCCTGGAGAGCTTGCAGAGCACTGGGGAAAGGCAGGCAGAGCATTCCCTGCTAGCACCTTCTCTGTGCCTGGGAAGCAGAGTGTTCACATTGCTTCGCGGAATCGCTTTTGTGCAGAAAACAGTAACACTTGTTCAGAACGAAAGAAAGCACAGAGCCCCAGATTTTATGTTGTCCTGGAGAGCTTGCAGAGCACTGGGGAAAAGCAGGCAGAGCATTCCCTGCTAGCACCTTCTCTGTGCCTGTTCACATTGATTCGCAGAATCGCTTTTGTGCAGAAAACAGTAACACTTGTTCAGAACGAAAGAAAGCACAGAGCCCCAGATTTGCTGTTGTCCTGGAGAGCTTGCAGAGCACTGGGGAAAGGCAGGCAGAGCATTCCCTGCTAGCACCTTCTCTGTGCCTGGGAAGCAGAAGTGTTCACATTGCTTCGCAGAATCGCTTTTCTGCAGAAAACAGTAACACTTGTTCAGAACGAAAGAAAGCACAGAGCCCCAGATTTTATGTTGTCCTGGAGAGCTTGCAGAGCACTGGGGAAAGGCAGGCAGAGAATTCCCTGCTAGCACCTTCTCTGTGCCTGGGAAGCAGAAGTGTTCACATTGCGTCGCAGAATCGCTTTTGTGCAGAAAACACTAACAGTTGTTCAGATTGAAAGAAAGCACAGAGCCCCAGATTTGCTGTTGTCCTGGAGAGCTTGCAGAGCACTGGGGAAAGGCAGGCAGAGAATTCCCTGCTAGCACCTTCTCTGTGCCTGGGAAGCAGAAGTGTTCACATTGCTTCGCAGAATCGCTTTTGTGCAGAAAACACTAACACTTGTTCAGAACGAAAGAAAGCACAGAGCCCCAGAATTGCTGTTGTCCTGGAGAGCTTGCAGAGCACTGGGGAAAGGCAGGCAGAGAATTCCCTGCTAGCACCTTCTCTGTGCCTGTTCACATTGCTTCGCAGAATCGCTTTTGTGCAGAAAACAGTAACACTTGTTCAGAACGAAAGAAAGCACAGAGCCCCAGATTTTATGTTGTCCTGGAGAGCTTGCAGAGCACTGGGGAAAGGCAGGCAGAGCATTCCCTGCTAGCACCTTTTCTGTGCCTGGGAAGCAGAAGTGTTCACATTGCTTCGCAGAATCGCTTTTGTGCAGAAAACACTAACACTTGTTCAGAACGAAAGAAAGCACAGAGCCCCAGATTTGCTGTTGTCCTGGAGAGCTTGCAGAGCACTGGGGAAAGGCAGGCAGAGAATTCCCTGCTAGCACCTTCTCTGTGCCTGTTCACATTGATTCGCAGAATCGCTTTTGTGCTGAAAACACTAACAGTTGTTCATAACGAAAGAAAGCACAGAGCCCCAGATTTGCTGTTGTCCTGGAGAGCTTGCAGAGCACTGGGGAAAGGCAGGCAGAGCATTCCCTGCTAGCACCTTCTCTGTGCCTGGGAAGCAGAAGTGTTCACATTGCTTCGCAGAATCGCTTTTGTGCAGAAAACAGTAACACTTCTTCAAAACAAAAGAAAGCACAGAGCCCCAGATTTTATGTTGTCCTGGAGAGCTTGCAGAGCACTGGGGAAAGGCAGGCAGAGAATTCCCTGCTAGCACCTTCTCTGTGCCTGGGAAGCAGAGTGTTCACATTGCTTCGCAGAATCGCTTTTGTGCAGAAAACAGTAACACTTGTTCAGAACGAAAGAAAGCACAGAGCCCCAGATTTTATGTTGTCCTGGAGAGCTTGCAGAGCACTGGGGAAAGGCAGGCAGAGAATTCCCTGCTAGCACCTTCTGTGTGCCTGTTCATATTGCTTCGCAGAACCGCTTTTGTGCAGAAAACAGTAACACTTGTTCAGAACGAAAGAAAGCACAGAGCCCCAGATTTGCTGTTGTCCTGGAGAGCTTGCAGAGCACTGGGGAAAGGCAGGCAGAGACTTCCCTGCTAGCACCTTCTCTGTGACTGTTCACATTGCTTCGCAGAATCGCTTTTGTGCAGAAAACAGTAACACTTGTTCAGAACGAAAGAAAGCACAGAGCCCCAGATTTGCTGTTGTCCTGGAGAGCTTGCAGAGCACTGGGGAAAAGCAGGCAGAGCATTCCCTGCTAGCACCTTCTCTGTGACTGTTCACATTGCTTCGCAGAATCGCTTTTGTGCAGAAAACAGTAACACTTGTTCAGAACGAAAGAAAGCACAGAGCCCCAGATTTTATGTTGTCCTGGAGAGCTTGCAGAGCACTGGGGAAAGGCAGGCAGAGAATTCCCTGCTAGCACCTTCTCTGTGCCTGTTCACATTGATTCGCAGAATCGCTTTTGTGCAGAAAACACTAACAGTTGTTCATAACGAAAGAAAGCACAGAGCACCAGATTTGCTGTTGTCCTGGAGAGCTTGCAGAGCACTGGGGAAAGGCAGGCAGAGCATTCCCTGCTAGCACCTTCTCTGTGCCTGGGAAGCAGAGTGTTCACATTGCTTCGCAGAATCGCTTTTGTGCAGAAAACAGTAACACTTCTTCAAAACGAAAGAAAGCACAGAGCCCCAGATTTTATGTTGTCCTGGAGAGCTTGCAGAGCACTGGGGAAAGGCAGGCAGAGAATTCCCTGCTAGCACCTTCTCTGTGCCTGGGAAGCAGAAGTGTTCACATTGCTTCGCAGAATCGCTTTTGTGCAGAAAACACTAACACTTGTTCAGAACGAAAGAAAGCACAGAGCCCCAGATTTGCTGTTGTCCTGGAGAGCTTGCAGAGCACTGGGGAAAGGCAGGCAGAGACTTCCCTGCTAGCACCTTCTCTGTGCCTGTTCACATTGCTTCGCAGAATCGCTTTTGTGCAGAAAACAGTAACACTTGTTCAGAATGAAAGAAAGCACAGAGCCCCAGATTTGCTGTTGTCCTGGAGAGCTTGCAGAGCACTGGGGAAAGGCAGGCAGAGAATTCCCTGCTAGCACCTTCTCTGTGCGTGTTCACATTGCTTCGCAGAATCGCTTTTGTGTAGAAAACAGTAACACTTGTTCAGAACGAAAGAAAGCACAGAGCCCCAGATTTGCTGTTGTCCTGGAGAGCTTGCAGAGCACTGGGGAAAGGCAGGCAGAGACTTCCCTGCTAGCACCTTCTCTGTGCCTGTTCACATTGCTTCGCAGAATCGCTTTTGTGCAGAAAACACTAACACTTGTTCAGAACGAAAGAAAGCACAGAGCCCCAGATTTGCTGTTGTCCTGGAGAGCTTGCAGAGCACTGGGGAAAAGCAGGCAGAGCATTCCCTGCTAGCACCTTCTCTGTGCCTGGGAAGCAGAGGTGTTCACATTGCTTGGCGGAATCGCTTTTGTGCAGAAAACACTAACACTTGTTCAGAACGAAAGAAAGCACAGAGCCCCATATTTTATGTTGTCCTGGAGAGCTTGCAGAGCACTGGGGAAAGGCAGGCAGAGAATTCCCTGCTAGCACCTTCTCTGTGCGTGTTCACATTGCTTCGCAGAATCGCTTTTGTGCAGAAAACAGTAACACTTGTTCAGAACGAAAGAAAGCACAGAGCCCCAGATTTGTTGTAGTCCTGGAGAGCTTGCAGAGCACTGGGGAAAGGCAGGCAGAGATTTCCCTGCTAGCACCTTCTCTGTGCCTGGGAAGCAGAGTGTTCACATTGCTTCGCGGAATCGCTTTTGTGCAGAAAACAGTAACACTTGTTCAGAACGAAAGAAAGCACAGAGCCCCAGATTTTACGTTGTCCTGGAGAGCTTGCAGAGCACTGGGGAAAGGCAGGCAGAGAATTCCCTGCTAGCACCTTCTCTGTGCCTGTTCACATTGATTCGCAGAATCGCTTTTGTGCAGAAAACAGTAACACTTGTTCAGAACGAAAGAAAGCACAGAGCCCCAGATTTTATGTTGCCCTGGAGAGCTTGCAGAGCACTGGGGAATGGCAGGCAGAGAATTCCCTGCTAGCACCTTCTCTGTGCCTGTTCACATTGCTTCGCAGAATCGCTTTTGTGCAGAAAACAGTAACACTTGTTCAGAACGAAAGAAAGCACAGACCCCAGATTTGCTGTTGTCCTGGAGAGCTTGCAGAGCACTGGGGAAAGGCAGGCAGAGAATTCCCTGCTAGCACCTTCTCTGTGCCTGGGAAGCAGAGTGTTCACATTGCTTCGCAGAATCGCTTTTGTGCAGAAAACACTAACACTTGTTCAGAACGAAAGAAAGCACAGAGCCCCAGATTTTATGTTGTCCTGGAGAGCTTGCAGAGCACTGGGGAAAGGCAGGCAGAGCATTCCCTGCTAGCACCTTCTCTGTGCCTGGGAAGCAGAGTGTTCACATTGCTTCGCGGAATCGCTTTTGTGCAGAAAACAGTAACACTTGTTCAGAACGAAAGAAAGCACAGAGCCCCAGATTTTATGTTGTCCTGGAGAGCTTGCAGAGCACTGGGGAAAAGCAGGCAGAGCATTCCCTGCTAGCACCTTCTCTGTGCCTGTTCACATTGATTCGCAGAATCGCTTTTGTGCAGAAAACAGTAACACTTGTTCAGAACGAAAGAAAGCACAGAGCCCCAGATTTGCTGTTGTCCTGGAGAGCTTGCAGAGCACTGGGGAAAGGCAGGCAGAGCATTCCCTGCTAGCACCTTCTCTGTGCCTGGGAAGCAGAAGTGTTCACATTGCTTCGCAGAATCGCTTTTGTGCAGAAAACAGTAACACTTGTTCAGAACGAAAGAAAGCACAGAGCCCCAGATTTTATGTTGTCCTGGAGAGCTTGCAGAGCACTGGGGAAAGGCAGGCAGAGAATTCCCTGCTAGCACCTTCTCTGTGCCTGGGAAGCAGAAGTGTTCACATTGCGTCCCAGAATCGCTTTTGTGCAGAAAACACTAACAGTTGTTCAGATTGAAAGAAAGCACAGAGCCCCAGATTTGCTGTTGTCCTGGAGAGCTTGCAGAGCACTGGGGAAAGGCAGGCAGAGCATTCCCTGCTAGCACCTTCTCTGTGCCTGGGAAGCAGAAGTGTTCACATTGCTTCGCAGAATCGCTTTTGTGCAGAAAACACTAACACTTGTTCAGAATGAAAGAAAGCACAGAGCCCCAGAATTGCTGTTGTCCTGGAGAGCTTGCAGAGCACTGGGGAAAGGCAGGCAGAGAATTCCCTGCTAGCACCTTCTCTGTGCCTGTTCACATTGCTTCGCAGAATCGCTTTTGTGCAGAAAACAGTAACACTTGTTCAGAACGAAAGAAAGCACAGAGCCCCAGATTTTATGTTGTCCTGGAGAGCTTGCAGAGCACTGGGGAAAGGCAGGCAGAGCATTCCCTGCTAGCACCTTTTCTGTGCCTGGGAAGCAGAAGTGTTCACATTGCTTCGCAGAATCGCTTTTGTGCAGAAAACACTAACACTTGTTCAGAACGAAAGAAAGCACAGAGCCCCAGATTTTATGTTGTCCTGGAGAGCTTGCAGAGCACTGGGGAAAGGCAGGCAGAGAATTCCCTGCTAGCACCTTCTCTGTGCCTGGGAAGCAGAAGTGTTCACATTGCTTCGCAGAATCGCTTTTGTGCAGAAAACACTAACACTTGTTCAGAATGAAAGAAAGCACAGAGCCCCAGATTTGCTGTTGTCCTGGAGAGTTCGCAGAGCACTGGGGAAAGGCAGGCAGAGAATTCCCTGCTAGCGCCTTCTCTCTGCCTGGGAAGCAGAAGTGTTCACATTGCCTCACAGAATGACTTTTGTGCAGAAAACAGTAACACTTGTTCAGAACGAAAGAAAGCACAGAGCCCCAGATTTGCTGTTGTCCTGAAGAGCTTGCAGAGCACTGGGGAAAGGCAGGCAGAGAATTCCCTGCTAGCACCTTCTCTGTGCCTGTTCACATTGATTCGCAGAATCGCTTTTGTGCAGAAAACACTAACAGTTGTTCATAACGAAAGAAAGCACAGAGCCCCAGATTTGCTGTTGTCCTGGAGAGCTTGCAGAGCACTGGGGAAAGGCAGGCAGAGCATTCCCTGCTAGCACCTTCTCTGTGCCTGGGAAGCAGAGTGTTCACATTGCTTCGCGGAATCGCTTTTGTGCAGAAAACAGTAACACTTGTTCAGAACGAAAGAAAGCACAGAGCCCCAGATTTTACGTTGTCCTGGAGAGCTTGCAGAGCACTGGGGAAAGGCAGGCAGAGAATTCCCTGCTAGCACCTTCTCTGTGCCTGTTCACATTGATTCGCAGAATCGCTTTTGTGCAGAAAACAGTAACACTTGTTCAGAACGAAAGAAAGCACAGAGCCCCAGATTTGCTGTTGTCCTGGAGAGCTTGCAGAGCACTGGGGAAAGGCAGGCAGAGAATTCCCTGCTAGCACCTTCTCTGTGCCTGTTCACATTGCTTCGCGGAATCGCTTTTGTGCAGAAAACAGTAACACTTGTTCAGAACGAAAGAAAGCACAGACCCCAGATTTGCTGTTGTCCTGGAGAGCTTGCAGAGCACTGGGGAAAGGCAGGCAGAGAATTCCCTGCTAGCACCTTCTCTGTGCCTGGGAAGCAGAAGTGTTCACATTGCGTCCCAGAATCGCTTTTGTGCAGAAAACACTAACACTTGTTCAGAATGAAAGAAAGCACAGAGCCCCAGATTTTATGTTGTCCTGGAGAGCTTGCAGAGCACTGGGGAAAGGCAGGCAGAGAATTCCCTGCTAGCACCTTCTCTGTGCCTGGGAAGCACAAGTGTTCACATTGCGTCCCAGAATCGCTTTTGTGCAGAAAACACTAACACTTGTTCAGAACGAAAGAAAGCACAGAGCCCCAGATTTTATGTTGTCCTGGAGAGCTTGCAGAGCACTGGGGAAAGGCAGGCAGAGAATTCCCTGCTAGCACCTTCTCTGTGCCTGGGAAGCAGAGTGTTCACATTGCTTCGCGGAATCGCTTTTGTGCAGAAAACAGTAACACTTGTTCAGAACGAAAGAAAGCACAGAGCCCCAGATTTTATGTTGTCCTGGAGAGCTTGCAGAGCACTGGGGAAAGGCAGGCAGAGAATTCCCTGCTAGCACCTTCTCTGTGCCTGTTCACATTGATTCGCAGAATCGCTTTTGTGCAGAAAACAGTAACACTTCTTCAGAACGAAAGAAAGCACAGAGCCCCAGATTTGCTGTTGTCCTGGAGAGCTTGCAGAGCACTGGGGAAAGGCAGGCAGAGCATTCCCTGCTAGCACCTTGTCTGTGCCTGGGAAGCAGAAGTGTTCACATTGCGTCGCAGAATCGCTTTTGTGCAGAAAACACTAACAGTTGTTCAGATTGAAAGAAAGCACAGAGCCCCAGATTTGCTGTTGTCCTGGAGAGCTTGCAGAGCACTGGGGAAAGGCAGGCAGAGCATTCCCTGCTAGCACCTTCTCTGTGCCTGGGAAGCAGAGTGTTCACATTGCTTCGCAGAATCGCTTTTGTGCAGAAAACACTAACACTTGTTCAGAACGAAAGAAAGCACAGAGCCCCAGAATTGCTGTTGTCCTGGAGAGGTTGCAGAGCACTGGGGAAAGGCAGGCAGAGAATTCCCTGCTAGCGCCTTCTCTCTGCCTGGGAAGCAGAAGTGTTCACATTACCTCACAGAATGACTTTTGTGCAGAAAACAGTAACACTTGTTCAGAACGAAAGAAAGCACAGAGCCCCAGATTTTATGTTGTCCTGGAGAGCTTGCAGAGCACTGGGGAAAGGCAGGCAGAGAATTCCCTGCTAGCACCTTCTCTGTGCGTGTTCACATTGCTTCGCAGAATCGCTTTTGTGCAGAAAACAGTAACACTTGTTCAGAACAAAAGAAAGCACAGAGCCCCAGATTTGCTGTTGTCCTGGAGAGCTTTCAGAGCACTGGGGAAAGGCAGGCAGAGAATTCCCTGCTAGCACCTTCTCTGTGCCTGGGAATCAGAAGTGTTCACATTGCTTCGCGGAATCGCTTTTGTGCAGAAAACAGTAACACTTGTTCAGAAGGAAAGATAGCACAGAGCACCAGATTCTATGTTGTCCTGCAGAGCTTGCAGAGCACTGGGGAAAGGCAGGCAGAGAATTCCCTGCTAGCACCTTCTCTGTGCCTGTTCACATTGCTTCGCGGAATCGCTTTTGTGCAGAAAACAGTAACACTTGTTCAGAACGAAAGAAAGCACAGACCCCAGATTTGCTGTTGTCCTGGAGATCTTGCAGAGCACTGGGGAAAGGCAGGCAGAGAATTCCCTGCTAGCACCTTCTCTGTGCCTGGGAAGCAGAAGTGTTCACATTGCGTCCCAGAATCGCTTTTGTGCAGAAAACACTAACACTTGTTCAGAATGAAAGAAAGCACAGAGCCCCAGATTTTATGTTGTCCTGGAGAGCTTGCAGAGCACTGGGGAAAGGCAGGCAGAGAATTCCCTGCTAGCACCTTCTCTGTGCCTGGGAAGCACAAGTGTTCACATTGCGTCCCAGAATCGCTTTTGTGCAGAAAACACTAACACTTGTTCAGAACGAAAGAAAGCACAGAGCCCCAGATTTTATGTTGTCCTGGAGAGCTTGCAGAGCACTGGGGAAAGGCAGGCAGAGAATTCCCTGCTAGCACCTTCTCTGTGCCTGGGAAGCAGAGTGTTCACATTGCTTCGCGGAATCGCTTTTGTGCAGAAAACAGTAACACTTGTTCAGAACGAAAGAAAGCACAGAGCCCCAGATTTTATGTTGTCCTGGAGAGCTTGCAGAGCACTGGGGAAAGGCAGGCAGAGAATTCCCTGCTAGCACCTTCTCTGTGCGTGTTCACATTGCTTCGCAGAATCGCTTTTGTGCAGAAAACAGTAACACTTGTTCAGAATGAAAGAAAGCACAGAGCCCCAGATTTGCTGTTGTCCTGGAGAGCTTTCAGAGCACTGGGGAAAGGCAGGCAGAGAATTCCCTGCTAGCACCTTCTCTGTGCCTGGGAAGCAGAAGTGTTCACATTGCTTCGCGGAATCGCTTTTGTGCAGAAAACAGTAATACTTGTTCAAAACGAAAGAAAGCACAGAGCCCCAGATTTGCTGTTGTCCTGGAGAGGTTGCAGAGCACTGGGGAAAGGCAGGCAGAGAATTCCCTGCTAGCACCTTCTCTGTGCCTGTTCACATTGCTTCGCAGAATCGCTTTTGTGCAGAAAACACTAACACTTGTTCAGAATGAAAGAAAGCACAGAGCCCCAGATTTTATGTTGTCCTGGAGAGCTTGCAGAGCACTGGGGAAAGGCAGGCAGAGAATTCCCTGCTAGCACCTTCTCTGTGCCTGGGAAGCAGAAGTGTTCACATTGCCTCACAGAATGACTTTTGTGCAGAAAACAGTAACACTTGTTCAGAACGAAAGAAAGCACAGAGCCCCAGAATTGCTGTTGTCCTGGAGAGCTTGCAGAGCACTGGGGAAAGGCAGGCAGAGAATTCCCTGCTAGCACCTTCTCTGTGCGTGTTCACATTGCTTCGCAGAATCGCTTTTGTGCAGAAAACAGTAACACTTGTTCAGAACGAAAGAAAGCACAGAGCCCCAGATTTTATGTTGTCCTGGAGAGCTTGCAGAGCACTGGGGAAAGGCAGGCAGAGCATTCCCTGCTAGCACCTTCTCTGTGCCTGGGAAGCAGAAGTGTTCACATTGCTTCGCGGAATCGCTTTTGTGCAGAAAACAGTAACACTTGTTCAGAACGAAAGAAAGCACAGAGCCCCAGATTTTATGTTGTCCTGGAGAGGTTGCAGAGCACTGGGGAAAGGCAGGCAGAGCATTCCCTGCTAGCACCTTTTCTGTGCCTGGGAAGCAGAAGTGTTCACATTGCTTCGCAGAATCGCTTTTGTGCAGAAAACACTAACACTTGTTCAGAACGAAAGAAAGCACAGAGCCCCAGATTTGCTGTTGTCCTGGAGAGCTTGCAGAGCACTGGGGAAAGGCAGGCAGAGCATTCCCTGCTAGCACCTTCTCTGTGCATGGGAATCAGAGTGTTCACATTGCTTCACAGAATCGCTTTTGTGCAGAAAACACTAACACTTGTTCAGAATGAAAGAAAGCACAGAGCCCCAGATTTTATGTTGTCCTGGAGAGATCGCAGAGCACTGGGGAAAGGCAGGCAGAGAATTCCCTGCTAGCGCCTTCTCTCTGCCTGGGAAGCAGAAGTGTTCACATTGCCTCACAGAATGACTTTTGTGCAGAAAACAGTAACACTTGTTCAGAACGAAAGAAAGCACAGAGCCCCAGATTTGCTGTTGTCCTGGAGAGCTTGCAGAGCACTGGGGAAAGGCAGGCAGAGACTTCCCTGCTAGCACCTTCTCTGTGCCTGTTCACATTGCTTCGCAGAATCGCTTTTGTGCAGAAAACAGTAACACTTGTTCAGAACGAAAGAAAGCACAGAGCCCCAGATTTTATGTTGTCCTGGAGAGCTTGCAGAGCACTGGGGAAAGGCAGGCAGAGCATTCCCTGCTAGCACCTTCTCTGTGCCTGTTCACATTGCTTCGCAGAATCGCTTTTGTGCAGAAAACAGTAACACTTGTTCAGAACGAAAGAAAGCACAGAGCCCCAGATTTGCTGTTGTCCTGGAGAGCTTGCAGAGCACTGGGGAAAGGCAGGCAGAGAATTCCCTGCTAGCACCTTCTCTGTGCCTGTTCACATTGATTCGCAGAATCGCTTTTGTGCAGAAAACACTAACAGTTGTTCATAATGAAAGAAAGCACAGAGCACCAGATTTGCTGTTGTCCTGGAGAGCTTGCAGAGCACTGGGGAAAGGCAGGCAGAGCATTCCCTGCTAGCACCTTCTCTGTGCCTGGGAAGCAGAAGTGTTCACATTGCTTCGCAGAATCGCTTTTGTGCAGAAAACAGTAACACTTCTTCAAAACGAAAGAAAGCACAGAGCCCCAGATTTTATGTTGTCCTGGAGAGCTTGCAGAGCACTGGGGAAAGGCAGGCAGAGAATTCCCTGCTAGCACCTTCTCTGTGCCTGGGAAGCAGAAGTGTTCACATTGCTTCGCAGAATCGCTTTTGTGCAGAAAACACTAACACTTGTTCAGAACGAAAGAAAGCACAGAGCCCCAGATTTGCTGTTGTCCTGGAGAGCTTGCAGAGCACTGGGGAAAGGCAGGCAGAGAATTCCCTGCTAGCACCTTCTCTGTGCCTGTTCACATTGCTTCGCAGAATCGCTTTTGTGCAGAAAACACTAACACTTGTTCAGAATGAAAGAAAGCACAGAGCCCCAGATTTGCTGTTGTCCTGGAGAGCTTGCAGAGCACTGGGGATAGGCAGGCAGAGAATTCCCTGCTAGCACCTTCTCTGTGCGTGTTCACATTGCTTCGCAGAATCGCTTTTGTGTAGAAAACAGTAACACTTGTTCAGAACGAAAGAAAGCACAGAGCCCCAGATTTGCTGTTGTCCTGGAGAGCTTGCAGAGCACTGGGGAAAGGCAGGCAGAGACTTCCCTGCTAGCACCTTCTCTGTGCCTGTTCACATTGCTTCGCAGAATCGCTTTTGTGCAGAAAACACTAACACTTGTTCAGAACGAAAGAAAGCACAGAGCCCCAGATTTGCTGTTGTCCTGGAGAGCTTGCAGAGCACTGGGGAAAAGCAGGCAGAGCATTCCCTGCTAGCACCTTCTCTGTGCCTGGGAAGCAGAGGTGTTCACATTGCTTCGCGGAATCGCTTTTGTGCAGAAAACAGTAACACTTGTTCAGAACGAAAGAAAGCACAGAGCCCCAGATTTTATGTTGTCCTGGAGAGCTTGCAGAGCACTGGGGAAAGGCAGGCAGAGAATTCCCTGCTAGCACCTTCTCTGTGCCTGGGAAGCAGAAGTGTTCACATTGCTTCGCGGAATAGCTTTTGTGCAGAAAACAGTAACACTTGTTCAGAACGAAAGAAAGCACAGAGCCCCAGATTTTATGTTGTCCTGGAGAGCTTGCAGAGCACTGGGGAAAGGCAGGCAGAGAATTCCCTGCTAGCACCTTCTCTGTGCCTGTTCACATTGCTTCGCAGAATCGCTTTTGTGCAGAAAACAGTAACACTTGTTCAGAACGAAAGAAAGCACAGAGCCCCAGATTTGCTGTTGTCCTGGAGAGCTTTCAGAGCACTGGGGAAAGGCAGGCAGAGAATTCCCTGCTAGCACCTTCTCTGTGCCTGTTCACATTGCTTCGCAGAATCGCTTTTGTGCAGAAAACAGTAACACTTGTTCAGAACGAAAGAAAGCACAGACCCCAGATTTGCTGTTGTCCTGGAGATCTTGCAGAGCACTGGGGAAAGGCAGGCAGAGAATTCCCTGCTAGCACCTTCTCTGTGCCTGGGAAGCAGAGTGTTCACATTGCTTCGCAGAATCGCTTTTGTGCAGAAAACACTAACACTTGTTCAGAACGAAAGAAAGCACAGAGCCCCAGATTTTATGTTGTCCTGGAGAGCTTGCAGAGCACTGGGGAAAGGCAGGCAGAGAATTCCCTGCTAGCACCTTCTCTGTGCCTGGGAAGCAGAAGTGTTCACATTGCTTCGCAGAATCGCTTTTGTGCAGAAAACACTAACACTTGTTCAGAACGAAAGAAAGCACAGAGCCCCAGATTTTATGTTGTCCTGGAGAGCTTGCAGAGCACTGGGGAAAGGCAGGCAGAGAATTCCCTGCTAGCACCTTCTCTGTGCCTGGGAAGCAGAGTGTTCACATTGCTTCGCGGAATCGCTTTTGTGCAGAAAACAGTAACACTTGTTCAGAACGAAAGAAAGCACAGAGCCCCAGATTTTATGTTGTCCTGGAGAGCTTGCAGAGCACTGGGGAAAGGCAGGCAGAGAATTCCCTGCTAGCACCTTCTCTGTGCCTGTTCACATTGCTTCGCAGAATCGCTTTTGTGCAGAAAACAGTAACACTTGTTCAGAACGAAAGAAAGCACAGAGCCCCAGATTTGCTGTTGTCCTGGAGAGCTTGCAGAGCACTGGGGAAAGGCAGGCAGAGAATTCCCTGCTAGCACCTTCTCTGTGCCTGGGAATCAGAGTGTTCACATTGCTTCACAGAATCGCTTTTGTGCAGAAAACACTAACACTTGTTCAGAATGAAAGAAAGCACAGAGCCCCAGATTTTATGTTGTCCTGGAGAGCTCGCAGAGCACTGGGGAAAGGCAGGCAGAGAATTCCCTGCTAGCGCCTTCTCTCTGCCTGGGAAGCAGAAGTGTTCACATTGCCTCACAGAATGACTTTTGTGCAGAAAACAGTAACACTTGTTCAGAACGAAAGAAAGCACAGAGCCCCAGATTTGCTGTTGTCCTGGAGAGCTTGCAGAGCACTGGGGAAAGGCAGGCAGAGACTTCCCTGCTAGCACCTTCTCTGTGCCTGTTCACATTGCTTCGCAGAATCGCTTTTGTGCAGAAAACAGTAACACTTGTTCAGAACGAAAGAAAGCACAGAGCCCCAGATTTTATGTTGTCCTGGAGAGCTTGCAGAGCACTGGGGAAAGGCAGGCAGAGAATTCCCTGCTAGCACCTTCTCTGTGCGTGTTCACATTGCTTCGCAGAATCGCTTTTGTGCAGAAAACAGTAACACTTGTTCAGAACGAAAGAAAGCACAGAGCCCCAGATTTTATGTTGTCCTGGAGAGCTTGCAGAGCACTGGGGAAAGGCAGGCAGAGAATTCCCTGCTAGCATCTTCTCTGTGCCTGGGAAACACAAGTGTTCACATTGCTTCGCAGAATCGCTTTTGTGCAGAAAACAGTAACACTTGTTCAGAATGAAAGAAAGCACAGAGCCCCAGATTTGCTGTTGTCCTGGAGAGCTTGCAGAGCACTGGGGAAAGGCAGGCAGAGAATTCCCTGCTAGCACCTTCTCTGTGCGTGTTCACATTGCTTCGCAGAATCGCTTTTGTGTAGAAAACAGTAACACTTGTTCAGAACGAAAGAAAGCACAGAGCCCCAGATTTGCTGTTGTCCTGGAGAGCTTGCAGAGCACTGGGGAAAGGCAGGCAGAGACTTCCCTGCTAGCACCTTCTCTGTGCCTGTTCATATTGATTCGCAGAATCGCTTTTGTGCAGAAAACACTAACACTTGTTCAGAACGAAAGAAAGCACAGAGCCCCAGATTTGCTGTTGTCCTGGAGAGCTTGCAGAGCACTGGGGAAAAGCAGGCAGAGCATTCCCTGCTAGCACCTTCTCTGTGCCTGGGAAGCAGAGGTGTTCACATTGCTTCGCGGAATCGCTTTTGTGCAGAAAACAGTAACACTTGTTCAGAACGAAAGAAAGCACAGAGCCCCAGATTTTATGTTGTCCTGGAGAGCTTGCAGAGCACTGGGGAAAGGCAGGCAGAGAATTCCCTGCTAGCACCTTCTCTGTGCGTGTTCACATTGCTTCGCAGAATCGCTTTTGTGCAGAAAATACTAACACTTGTTCAGAACGAAAGAAAGCACAGAGCCCCAGATTTTATGTTGTCCTGGAGAGCTTGCAGAGCACTGGGGAAAGGCAGGCAGAGAATTCCCTGCTAGCACCTTCTCTGTGCCTGGGAAGCAGAGTGTTCACATTGCTTCGCGGAATCGCTTTTGTGCAGAAAACAGTAACACTTGTTCAGAACGAAAGAAAGCACAGAGCCCCAGATTTTACGTTGTCCTGGAGAGCTTGCAGAGCACTGGGGAAAGGCAGGCAGAGAATTCCCTGCTAGCACCTTCTCTGTGCCTGTTCACATTGATTCGCAGAATCGCTTTTGTGCAGAAAACAGTAACACTTGTTCAGAACGAAAGAAAGCACAGAGCCCCAGATTTGCTGTTGTCCTGGAGAGCTTGCAGAGCACTGGGGAAAGGCAGGCAGAGAATTCCCTGCTAGCACCTTCTCTGTGCCTGTTCACATTGCTTCGCAGAATCGCTTTTGTGCAGAAAACAGTAACACTTGTTCAGAACGAAAGAAAGCACAGACCCCAGATTTGCTGTTGTCCTGGAGATCTTGCAGAGCACTGGGGAAAGGCAGGCAGAGAATTCCCTGCTAGCACCTTCTCTGTGCCTGGGAAGCAGAGTGTTCACATTGCTTCGCAGAATCGCTTTTGTGCAGAAAACAGTAACACTTGTTCAGAACGAAAGAAAGCACAGAGCCCCAGATTTTATGTTGTCCTGGAGAGCTTGCAGAGCACTGGGGAAAGGCAGGCAGAGAATTCCCTGCTAGCACCTTCTCTGTGCCTGGGAAGCAGAAGTGTTCACATTGCTTCGCAGAATCGCTTTTGTGCAGAAAACACTAACACTTGTTCAGAATGAAAGAAAGCACAGAGCCCCAGATTTTATGTTGTCCTGGAGAGCTTGCAGAGCACTGGGGAAAGGCAGGCAGAGAATTCCCTGCTAGCACCTTCTCTGTGCGTGTTCACATTGCTTCGCAGAATCGCTTTTGTGCAGAAAACAGTAACACTTGTTCAGAACGAAAGAAAGCACAGAGCCCCAGATTTTATGTTGTCCTGGAGAGCTTGCAGAGCACTGGGGAAAGGCAGGCAGAGAATTCCCTGCTAGCACCTTCTCTGTGCCTGTTCACATTGATTCGCAGAATCGCTTTTGTGCAGAAAACACTAACAGTTGTTCATAACGAAAGAAAGCACAGAGCACCAGATTTGCTGTTGTCCTGGAGAGCTTGCAGAGCACTGGGGAAAGGCAGGCAGAGCATTCCCTGCTAGCACCTTCTCTGTGCCTGGGAAGCAGAAGTGTTCACATTGCTTCGCAGAATCGCTTTTGTGCAGAAAACAGTAACACTTGTTCAGAACGAAAGAAAGCACAGAGCCCCAGATTTTATGTTGTCCTGGAGAGCTTGCAGAGCACTGGGGAAAGGCAGGCAGAGAATTCCCTGCTAGCACCTTCTCTGTGCCTGGGAAGCAGAGTGTTCACATTGCTTCGCAGAATCGCTTTTGTGCAGAAAACACTAACACTTGTTCAGAACGAAAGAAAGCACAGAGCCCCAGATTTGCTGTTGTCCTGGAGAGCTTGCAGAGCACTGGGGAAAGGCAGGCAGAGACTTCCCTGCTAGCACCTTCTCTGTGCCTGTTCACATTGCTTCGCAGAATCGCTTTTGTGCAGAAAACAGTAACACTTGTTCAGAATGAAAGAAAGCACAGAGCCCCAGATTTGCTGTTGTCCTGGAGAGCTTGCAGAGCACTGGGGAAAGGCAGGCAGAGAATTCCCTGCTAGCACCTTCTCTGTGCGTGTTCACATTGCTTCGCAGAATCGCTTTTGTGTAGAAAACAGTAACACTTGTTCAGAACGAAAGAAAGCACAGAGCCCCAGATTTGCTGTTGTCCTGGAGAGCTTGCAGAGCACTGGGGAATGGCAGGCAGAGACTTCCCTGCTAGCACCTTCTCTGTGCCTGTTCACATTGCTTCGCAGAATCGCTTTTGTGCAGAAAACACTAACACTTGTTCAGAACGAAAGAAAGCACAGAGCCCCAGATTTTATGTTGTCCTGGAGAGCTTGCAGAGCACTGGGGAAAGGCAGGCAGAGAATTCCCTGCTAGCACCTTCTCTGTGCGTGTTCACATTGCTTCGCAGAATCGCTTTTGTGCAGAAAATACTAACACTTGTTCAGAACGAAAGAAAGCACAGAGCCCCAGATTTTATGTTGTCCTGGAGAGCTTGCAGAGCACTGGGGAAAGGCAGGCAGAGAATTCCCTGCTAGCACCTTCTCTGTGCCTGGGAAGCAGAGTGTTCACATTGCTTCGCGGAATCGCTTTTGTGCAGAAAACAGTAACACTTGTTCAGAACGAAAGAAAGCACAGAGCCCCAGATTTTACGTTGTCCTGGAGAGCTTGCAGAGCACTGGGGAAAGGCAGGCAGAGAATTCCCTGCTAGCACCTTCTCTGTGCCTGTTCACATTGCTTCGCAGAATCGCTTTTGTGCAGAAAACAGTAACACTTGTTCAGAACGAAAGAAAGCACAGAGCCCCAGATTTGCTGTTGTCCTGGAGAGCTTGCAGAGCACTGGGGAAAGACAGGCAGAGAATTCCCTGCTAGCACCTTCTCTGTGCCTGTTCACATTGCTTCGCAGAATCGCTTTTGTGCAGAAAACAGTAACACTTGTTCAGAACGAAAGAAAGCACAGACCCCAGATTTGCTGTTGTCCTGGAGATCTTGCAGAGCACTGGGGAAAGGCAGGCAGAGAATTCCCTGCTAGCACCTTCTCTGTGCCTGGGAAGCAGAGTGTTCACATTGCTTCGCAGAATCGCTTTTGTGCAGAAAACAGTAACACTTGTTCAGAACGAAAGAAAGCACAGAGCCCCAGATTTTATGTTGTCCTGAAGAGCTTGCAGAGCACTGGGGAAAGGCAGGCAGAGAATTCCCTGCTAGCACCTTCTCTGTGCCTGGGAAGCAGAAGTGTTCACATTGCGTCCCAGAATCGCTTTTGTGCAGAAAACACTAACACTTGTTCAGAATGAAAGAAAGCACAGAGCCCCAGATTTTATGTTGTCCTGGAGAGCTTGCAGAGCACTGGGGAAAGGCAGGCAGAGAATTCCCTGCTAGCACCTTCTCTGTGCCTGGGAAGCAGAGTGTTCACATTGCTTCGCGGAATCGCTTTTGTGCAGAAAACAGTAACACTTGTTCAGAACGAAAGAAAGCACAGAGCCCCAGATTTTATGTTGTCCTGGAGAGCTTGCAGAGCACTGGGGAAAGGCAGGCAGAGAATTCCCTGCTAGCACCTTCTCTGTGCCTGTTCACATTGATTCGCAGAATCGCTTTTGTGCAGAAAACAGTAACACTTGTTCAGAACGAAAGAAAGCACAGAGCCCCAGATTTGCTGTTGTCCTGGAGAGCTTGCAGAGCACTGGGGAAAGGCAGGCAGAGCATTCCCTGCTAGCACCTTCTCTGTGCCTGGGAAGCAGAAGTGTTCACATTGCGTCGCAGAATCGCTTTTGTGCAGAAAACACTAACACTTGTTCAGAACGAAAGAAAGCACAGAGCCCCAGATTTGCTGTTGTCCTGGAGAGCTTGCAGAGCACTGGGGAAAGGCAGGCAGAGACTTCCCTGCTAGCACCTTCTCTGTGCCTGTTCACATTGCTTCGCAGAATCGCTTTTGTGCAGAAAACAGTAACACTTGTTCAGAATGAAAGAAAGCACAGAGCCCCAGATTTGCTGTTGTCCTGGAGAGCTTGCAGAGCACTGGGGAAAGGCAGGCAGAGAATTCCCTGCTAGCACCTTCTCTGTGCGTGTTCACATTGCTTCGCAGAATCGCTTTTGTGTAGAAAACAGTAACACTTGTTCAGAACGAAAGAAAGCACAGAGCCCCAGATTTGCTGTTGTCCTGGAGAGCTTGCAGAGCACTGGGGAATGGCAGGCAGAGACTTCCCTGCTAGCACCTTCTCTGTGCCTGTTCACATTGCTTCGCAGAATCGCTTTTGTGCATAAAACACTAACACTTGTTCAGAACGAAAGAAAGCACAGAGCCCCAGATTTTATGTTGTCCTGGAGAGCTTGCAGAGCACTGGGGAAAGGCAGGCAGAGAATTCCCTGCTAGCACCTTCTCTGTGCGTGTTCACATTGCTTCGCTGAATCGCTTTTGTGCAGAAAATACTAACACTTGTTCAGAACGAAAGAAAGCACAGAGCCCCAGATTTTATGTTGTCCTGGAGAGCTTGCAGAGCACTGGGGAAAGGCAGGCAGAGAATTCCCTGCTAGCACCTTCTCTGTGCCTGGGAAGCAGAGTGTTCACATTGCTTCGCGGAATCGCTTTTGTGCAGAAAACAGTAACACTTGTTCAGAACGAAAGAAAGCACAGAGCCCCAGATTTTACGTTGTCCTGGAGAGCTTGCAGAGCACTGGGGAAAGGCAGGCAGAGAATTCCCTGCTAGCACCTTCTCTGTGCCTGTTCACATTGCTTCGCAGAATCGCTTTTGTGCAGAAAACAGTAACACTTGTTCAGAACGAAAGAAAGCACAGAGCCCCAGATTTGCTGTTGTCCTGGAGAGCTTGCAGAGCACTGGGGAAAGACAGGCAGAGAATTCCCTGCTAGCACCTTCTCTGTGCCTGTTCACATTGCTTCGCAGAATCGCTTTTGTGCAGAAAACAGTAACACTTGTTCAGAACGAAAGAAAGCACAGACCCCAGATTTGCTGTTGTCCTGGAGATCTTGCAGAGCACTGGGGAAAGGCAGGCAGAGACTTCCCTGCTAGCACCTTCTCTGTGCCTGGGAAGCAGAGTGTTCACATTGCTTCGCAGAATCGCTTTTGTGCAGAAAACAGTAACACTTGTTCAGAACGAAAGAAAGCACAGAGCCCCAGATTTTATGTTGTCCTGGAGAGCTTGCAGAGCACTGGGGAAAGGCAGGCAGAGAATTCCCTGCTAGCACCTTCTCTGTGCCTGGGAAGCAGAAGTGTTCACATTGCGTCCCAGAATCGCTTTTGTGCAGAAAACACTAACACTTGTTCAGAATGAAAGAAAGCACAGAGCCCCAGATTTTATGTTGTCCTGGAGAGCTTGCAGAGCACTGGGGAAAGGCAGGCAGAGAATTCCCTGCTAGCACCTTCTCTGTGCCTGGGAAGCAGAGTGTTCACATTGCTTCGCGGAATCGCTTTTGTGCAGAAAACAGTAACACTTGTTCAGAACGAAAGAAAGCACAGAGCCCCAGATTTTATGTTGTCCTGGAGAGCTTGCAGAGCACTGGGGAAAGGCAGGCAGAGAATTCCCTGCTAGCACCTTCTCTGTGCCTGTTCACATTGATTCGCAGAATCGCTTTTGTGCAGAAAACAGTAACACTTGTTCAGAACGAAAGAAAGCACAGAGCCCCAGATTTGCTGTTGTCCTGGAGAGCTTGCAGAGCACTGGGGAAAGGCAGGCAGAGCATTCCCTGCTAGCACCTTCTCTGTGCCTGGGAAGCAGAAGTGTTCACATTGCGTCGCAGAATCGCTTTTGTGCAGAAAACACTAACAGTTGTTCAGATTGAAAGAAAGCACAGAGCCCCAGATTTGCTGTTGTCCTGGAGAGCTTGCAGAGCACTGGGGAAAGGCAGGCAGAGCATTCCCTGCTAGCACCTTCTCTGTGCCTGGGAAGCAGAAGTGTTCACATTGCTTCGCAGAATCGCTTTTGTGCAGAAAACACTAACACTTGTTCAGAACGAAAGAAAGCACAGAGCCCCAGAATTGCTGTTGTCCTGGAGAGCTTGCAGAGCACTGGGGAAAGGCAGGCAGAGAATTCCCTGCTAGCACCTTCTCTGTGCCTGTTCACATTGCTTCGCAGAATCGCTTTTGTGCAGAAAACAGTAACACTTGTTCAGAACGAAAGAAAGCACAGAGCCCCAGATTTTACGTTGTCCTGGAGAGCTTGCAGAGCACTGGGGAAAGGCAGGCAGAGAATTCCCTGCTAGCACCTTCTCTGTGCCTGTTCACATTGCTTCGCAGAATCGCTTTTGTGCAGAAAACAGTAACACTTGTTCAGAACGAAAGAAAGCACAGAGCCCCAGATTTGCTGTTGTCCTGGAGAGCTTGCAGAGCACTGGGGAAAGGCAGGCAGAGAATTCCCTGCTAGCACCTTCTCTGTGCCTGTTCACATTGCTTCGCAGAATCGCTTTTGTGCAGAAAACAGTAACACTTGTTCAGAACGAAAGAAAGCACAGACCCCAGATTTGCTGTTGTCCTGGAGATCTTGCAGAGCACTGGGGAAAGGCAGGCAGAGAATTCCCTGCTAGCACCTTCTCTGTGCCTGGGAAGCAGAAGTGTTCACATTGCTTCGCAGAATCGCTTTTGTGCAGAAAACAGTAACACTTGTTCAGAACGAAAGAAAGCACAGAGCCCCAGATTTGCTGTTGTCCTGGAGAGCTTGCAGAGCACTGGGGAAAGGCAGGCAGAGCATTCCCTGCTAGCACCTTCTCTGTGCCTGGGAAGCAGAAGTGTTCACATTGCGTCGCAGAATCGCTTTTGTGCAGAAAACACTAACAGTTGTTCAGATTGAAAGAAAGCACAGAGCCCCAGATTTGCTGTTGTCCTGGAGAGCTTGCAGAGCACTGGGGAAAGGCAGGCAGAGCATTCCCTGCTAGAACCTTCTCTGTGCCTGGGAAGCAGAAGTGTTCACATTGCTTCGCGGAATCGCTTTTGTGCAGAAAACACTAACACTTGTTCAGAACGAAAGAAAGCACAGAGCCCCAGAATTGCTGTTGTCCTGGAGAGCTTGCAGAGCACTGGGGAAAGGCAGGCAGAGAATTCCCTGCTAGCACCTTCTCTGTGCCTGTTCACATTGCTTCGCGGAATCGCTTTTGTGCAGAAAACAGTAACACTTGTTCAGAACGAAAGAAAGCACAGAGCCCCAGATTTTATGTTGTCCTGGAGAGCTTGCAGAGCACTGGGGAAAGGCAGGCAGAGCATTCCCTGCTAGCACCTTTTCTGTGCCTGGGAAGCAGAAGTGTTCACATTGCTTCGCAGAATCGCTTTTGTGCAGAAAACACTAACACTTGTTCAGAACGAAAGAAAGCACAGAGCCCCAGATTTTATGTTGTCCTGGAGAGCTTGCAGAGCACTGGGGAAAGGCAGGCAGAGAATTCCCTGCTAGCACCTTCTCTGTGCCTGGGAAGCAGAGTGTTAACATTGCTTCGCAGAATCGCTTTTGTGCAGAAAACACTAACACTTGTTCAGAATGAAAGAAAGCACAGAGCCCCAGATTTGCTGTTGTCCTGGAGAGTTCGCAGAGCACTGGGGAAAGGCAGGCAGAGAATTCCCTGCTAGCGCCTTCTCTCTGCCTGGGAAGCAGAAGTGTTCACATTGCCTCACAGAATGACTTTTGTGCAGAAAACAGTAACACTTGTTCAGAACGAAAGAAAGCACAGAGCCCCAGAATTGCTGTTGTCCTGGAGAGCTTGCAGAGCACTGGGGAAAGGCAGGCAGAGAATTCCCTGCTAGCACCTTCTCTGTGCCTGGGAAGCAGAAGTGTTCACATTACCTCACAGAATGACTTTTGTGCAGAAAACAGTAACACTTGTTCAGAACGAAAGAAAGCACAGAGCCCCAGATTTTATGTTGTCCTGGAGAGCTTGCAGAGCACTGGGGAAAGGCAGGCAGAGAATTCCCTGCTAGCACCTTCTCTGTGCGTGTTCACATTGCTTCGCAGAATCGCTTTTGTGCAGAAAACAGTAACACTTGTTCAGAACAAAAGAAAGCACAGAGCCCCAGATTTTATGTTGTCCTGGAGAGCTTGCAGAGCACTGGGGAAAGGCAGGCAGAGAATTCCCTGCTAGCACCTTCTCTGTGCCTGGGAAGCAGAAGTGTTCACATTGCTTCGCGGAATCGCTTTTGTGCAGAAAACAGTAATACTTGTTCAAAACGAAAGAAAGCACAGAGCCCCAGATTTGCTGTTGTCCTGGAGAGGTTGCAGAGCACTGGGGAAAGGCAGGCAGAGAATTCCCTGCTAGCACCTTCTCTGTGCCTGTTCACATTGCTTCGCAGAATCGCTTTTGTGCAGAAAACACTAACACTTGTTCAGAATGAAAGAAAGCACAGAGCCCCAGATTTTATGTTGTCCTGGAGAGCTTGCAGAGCACTGGGGAAAGGCAGGCAGAGAATTCCCTGCTAGCACCTTCTCTGTGCCTGGGAAGCAGAGTGTTCACATTGCTTCGCGGAATCGCTTTTGTGCAGAAAACAGTAACACTTGTTCAGAACGAAAGAAAGCACAGAGCACCAGATTTTATGTTGTCCTGGAGAGCTTGCAGAGCACTGGGGAAAGGCAGGCAGAGAATTCCCTGCTAGCACCTCTCTCTGCCTGGGAAGCAGAAGTGTTCACATTGCCTCACAGTATGACTTTTGTGCAGAAAACAGTAACACTTGTTCAGAACGAAAGAAAGCACAGAGCCCCAGATTTTATGTTGTCCTGGAGAGCTTGCAGAGCACTGGGGAAAGGCAGGCAGAGAATTCCCTGCTAGCACCTTCTCTGTGCGTGTTCACATTGCTTCGCAGAATCGCTTTTGTGCAGAAAACAGTAACACTTGTTCAGAACAAAAGAAAGCACAGAGCCCCAGATTTGCTGTTGTCCTGGAGAGCTTGCAGAGCACTGGGGAAAGGCAGGCAGAGCATTCCCTGCTAGCACCTTCTCTGTGCCTGGGAAGCAGAAGTGTTCACATTGCTTCGCGGAATCGCTTTTGTGCAGAAAACAGTAACACTTGTTCAGAACGAAAGAAAGCACAGAGCCCCAGATTTTATGTTGTCCTGGAGAGGTTGCAGAGCACTGGGGAAAGGCAGGCAGAGCATTCCCTGCTAGCACCTTTTCTGTGCCTGGAAAGCAGAAGTGTTCACATTGCTTCGCAGAATCGCTTTTGTGCAGAAAACACTAACACTTGTTCAGAACGAAAGAAAGCACAGAGCCCCAGATTTGCTGTTGTCCTGGAGAGCTTGCAGAGCACTGGGGAAAGGCAGGCAGAGAATTCCCTGCTAGCACCTTCTCTGTGCATGGGAATCAGAGTGTTCACATTGCTTCACAGAATCGCTTTTGTGCAGAAAACACTAACACTTGTTCAGAATGAAAGAAAGCACAGAGCCCCAGATTTTATGTTGTCCTGGAGAGCTCGCAGAGCACTGGGGAAAGGCAGGCAGAGAATTCCCTGCTAGCGCCTTCTCTCTGCCTGGGAAGCAGAAGTGTTCACATTGCCTCACAGAATGACTTTTGTGCAGAAAACAGTAACACTTGTTCAGAACGAAAGAAAGCACAGAGTCCCAGATTTTATGTTGTCCTGGAGAGCTGGCAGAGCACTGGGGAAAGGCAGGCAGAGACTTCCCTGCTAGCACCTTCTCTGTGCCTGTTCACATTGCTTCGCAGAATCGCTTTTGTGCAGAAAACAGTAACACTTGTTCAGAACGAAAGAAAGCACAGAGCCCCAGATTTTATGTTGTCCTGGAGAGCTTGCAGAGCACTGGGGAAAGGCAGGCAGAGCATTCCCTGCTAGCACCTTCTCTGTGCCTGTTCACATTGCTTCGCAGAATCGCTTTTGTGCAGAAAACAGTAACACTTGTTCAGAACGAAAGAAAGCACAGAGCCCCAGATTTGCTGTTGTCCTGGAGAGCTTGCAGAGCACTGGGGAAAGGCAGGCAGAGAATTCCCTGCTAGCACCTTCTCTGTGCCTGTTCACATTGATTCGCAGAATCGCTTTTGTGCAGAAAACACTAACAGTTGTTCATAACGAAAGAAAGCACAGAGCACCAGATTTGCTGTTGTCCTGGAGAGCTTGCAGAGCACTGGGGAAAGGCAGGCAGAGCATTCCCTGCTAGCACCTTCTCTGTGCCTGGGAAGCAGAAGTGTTCACATTGCTTCGCAGAATCGCTTTTGTGCAGAAAACAGTAACACTTCTTCAAAACGAAAGAAAGCACAGAGCCCCAGATTTTATGTTGTCCTGGAGAGCTTGCAGAGCACTGGGGAAAGGCAGGCAGAGAATTCCCTGCTAGCACCTTCTCTGTGCCTGGGAAGCAGAAGTGTTCACATTGCTTCGCAGAATCGCTTTTGTGCAGAAAACACTAACACTTGTTCAGAACGAAAGAAAGCACAGAGCCCCAGATTTGCTGTTGTCCTGGAGAGCTTGCAGAGCACTGGGGAAAGGCAGGCAGAGAATTCCCTGCTAGCACCTTCTCTGTGCCTGTTCACATTGCTTCGCAGAATCGCTTTTGTGCAGAAAACACTAACACTTGTTCAGAATGAAAGAAAGCACAGAGCCCCAGATTTGCTGTTGTCCTGGAGAGCTTGCAGAGCACTGGGGATAGGCAGGCAGAGAATTCCCTGCTAGCACCTTCTCTGTGCGTGTTCACATTGCTTCGCAGAATCGCTTTTGTGTAGAAAACAGTAACACTTGTTCAGAACGAAAGAAAGCACAGAGCCCCAGATTTGCTGTTGTCCTGGAGAGCTTGCAGAGCACTGGGGAAAGGCAGGCAGAGACTTCCCTGCTAGCACCTTCTCTGTGCCTGTTCACATTGCTTCGCAGAATCGCTTTTGTGCAGAAAACACTAACACTTGTTCAGCACGAAAGAAAGCACAGAGCCCCAGATTTGCTGTTGTCCTGGAGAGCTTGCAGAGCACTGGGGAAAAGCAGGCAGAGCATTCCCTGCTAGCACCTTCTCTGTGCCTGGGAAGCAGAGGTGTTCACATTGCTTCGCGGAATCGCTTTTGTGCAGAAAACAGTAACACTTGTTCAGAACGAAAGAAAGCACAGAGCCCCAGATTTTATGTTGTCCTGGAGAGCTTGCAGAGCACTGGGGAAAGGCAGGCAGAGAATTCCCTGCTAGCACCTTCTCTGTGCCTGGGAAGCAGAAGTGTTCACATTGCTTCGCGGAATAGCTTTTGTGCAGAAAACAGTAACACTTGTTCAGAACGAAAGAAAGCACAGAGCCCCAGATTTTATGTTGTCCTGGAGAGCTTGCAGAGCACTGGGGAAAGGCAGGCAGAGAATTCCCTGCTAGCACCTTCTCTGTGCCTGTTCACATTGCTTCGCAGAATCGCTTTTGTGCAGAAAACAGTAACACTTGTTCAGAACGAAAGAAAGCACAGAGCCCCAGATTTGCTGTTGTCCTGGAGAGCTTTCAGAGCACTGGGGAAAGGCAGGCAGAGAATTCCCTGCTAGCACCTTCTCTGTGCCTGTTCACATTGCTTCGCAGAATCGCTTTTGTGCAGAAAACAGTAACACTTGTTCAGAACGAAAGAAAGCACAGACCCCAGATTTGCTGTTGTCCTGGAGATCTTGCAGAGCACTGGGGAAAGGCAGGCAGAGAATTCCCTGCTAGCACCTTCTCTGTGCCTGGGAAGCAGAGTGTTCACATTGCTTCGCAGAATCGCTTTTGTGCAGAAAACACTAACACTTGTTCAGAACGAAAGAAAGCACAGAGCCCCAGATTTTATGTTGTCCTGGAGAGCTTGCAGAGCACTGGGGAAAGGCAGGCAGAGAATTCCCTGCTAGCACCTTCTCTGTGCCTGGGAAGCAGAAGTGTTCACATTGCGTCCCAGAATCGCTTTTGTGCAGAAAACACTAACACTTGTTCAGAATGAAAGAAAGCACAGAGCCCCAGATTTTATGTTGTCCTGGAGAGCTTGCAGAGCACTGGGGAAAGGCAGGCAGAGAATTCCCTGCTAGCACCTTCTCTGTGCCTGGGAAGCAGAGTGTTCACATTGCTTCGCGGAATCGCTTTTGTGCAGAAAACAGTAACACTTGTTCAGAACGAAAGAAAGCACAGAGCCCCAGATTTTATGTTGTCCTGGAGAGCTTGCAGAGCACTGGGGAAAGGCAGGCAGAGAATTCCCTGCTAGCACCTTCTCTGTGCCTGTTCACATTGCTTCGCAGAATCGCTTTTGTGCAGAAAACAGTAACACTTGTTCAGAACGAAAGAAAGCACAGAGCCCCAGATTTGCTGTTGTCCTGGAGAGCTTGCAGAGCACTGGGGAAAGGCAGGCAGAGAATTCCCTGCTAGCACCTTCTCTGTGCCTGGGAATCAGAGTGTTCACATTGCTTCACAGAATCGCTTTTGTGCAGAAAACACTAACACTTGTTCAGAATGAAAGAAAGCACAGAGCCCCAGATTTTATGTTGTCCTGGAGAGCTCGCAGAGCACTGGGGAAAGGCAGGCAGAGAATTCCCTGCTAGCGCCTTCTCTCTGCCTGGGAAGCAGAAGTGTTCACATTGCCTCACAGAATGACTTTTGTGCAGAAAACAGTAACACTTGTTCAGAACGAAAGAAAGCACAGAGCCCCAGATTTGCTGTTGTCCTGGAGAGCTTGCAGAGCACTGGGGAAAGGCAGGCAGAGACTTCCCTGCTAGCACCTTCTCTGTGCCTGTTCACATTGCTTCGCAGAATCGCTTTTGTGCAGAAAACAGTAACACTTGTTCAGAACGAAAGAAAGCACAGAGCCCCAGATTTTATGTTGTCCTGGAGAGCTTGCAGAGCACTGGGGAAAGGCAGGCAGAGAATTCCCTGCTAGCACCTTCTCTGTGCGTGTTCACATTGCTTCGCAGAATCGCTTTTGTGCAGAAAACAGTAACACTTGTTCAGAACGAAAGAAAGCACAGAGCCCCAGATTTTATGTTGTCCTGGAGAGCTTGCAGAGCACTGGGGAAAGGCAGGCAGAGAATTCCCTGCTAGCATCTTCTCTGTGCCTGGGAAACACAAGTGTTCACATTGCTTCGCAGAATCGCTTTTGTGCAGAAAACAGTAACACTTGTTCAGAATGAAAGAAAGCACAGAGCCCCAGATTTGCTGTTGTCCTGGAGAGCTTGCAGAGCACTGGGGAAAGGCAGGCAGAGAATTCCCTGCTAGCACCTTCTCTGTGCGTGTTCACATTGCTTCGCAGAATCGCTTTTGTGTAGAAAACAGTAACACTTGTTCAGAACGAAAGAAAGCACAGAGCCCCAGATTTGCTGTTGTCCTGGAGAGCTTGCAGAGCACTGGGGAAAGGCAGGCAGAGAATTCCCTGCTAGCACCTTCTCTGTGCCTGTTCATATTGATTCGCAGAATCGCTTTTGTGCAGAAAACACTAACACTTGTTCAGAACGAAAGAAAGCACAGAGCCCCAGATTTGCTGTTGTCCTGGAGAGCTTGCAGAGCACTGGGGAAAAGCAGGCAGAGCATTCCCTGCTAGCACCTTCTCTGTGCCTGGGAAGCAGAGGTGTTCACATCGCTTCGCGGAATCGCTTTTGTGCAGAAAACAGTAACACTTGTTCAGAACGAAAGAAAGCACAGAGCCCCAGATTTTATGTTGTCCTGGAGAGCTTGCAGAGCACTGGGGAAAGGCAGGCAGAGAATTCCCTGCTAGCACCTTCTCTGTGCGTGTTCACATTGCTTCGCAGAATCGCTTTTGTGCAGAAAATACTAACACTTGTTCAGAACGAAAGAAAGCACAGAGCCCCAGATTTTATGTTGTCCTGGAGAGCTTGCAGAGCACTGGGGAAAGGCAGGCAGAGAATTCCCTGCTAGCACCTTCTCTGTGCCTGGGAAGCAGAGTGTTCACATTGCTTCGCGGAATCGCTTTTGTGCAGAAAACAGTAACACTTGTTCAGAACGAAAGAAAGCACAGAGCCCCAGATTTTACGTTGTCCTGGAGAGCTTGCAGAGCACTGGGGAAAGGCAGGCAGAGAATTCCCTGCTAGCACCTTCTCTGTGCCTGTTCACATTGATTCGCAGAATCGCTTTTGTGCAGAAAACAGTAACACTTGTTCAGAACGAAAGAAAGCACAGAGCCCCAGATTTGCTGTTGTCCTGGAGAGCTTGCAGAGCACTGGGGAAAGGCAGGCAGAGAATTCCCTGCTAGCACCTTCTCTGTGCCTGTTCACATTGCTTCGCAGAATCGCTTTTGTGCAGAAAACAGTAACACTTGTTCAGAACGAAAGAAAGCACAGACCCCAGATTTGCTGTTGTCCTGGAGATCTTGCAGAGCACTGGGGAAAGGCAGGCAGAGAATTCCCTGCTAGCACCTTCTCTGTGCCTGGGAAGCAGAGTGTTCACATTGCTTCGCAGAATCGCTTTTGTGCAGAAAACAGTAACACTTGTTCAGAACGAAAGAAAGCACAGAGCCCCAGATTTTATGTTGTCCTGGAGAGCTTGCAGAGCACTGGGGAAAGGCAGGCAGAGAATTCCCTGCTAGCACCTTCTCTGTGCCTGTTCACATTGCTTCGCAGAATCGCTTTTGTGCAGAAAACAGTAACACTTGTTCAGAACGAAAGAAAGCACAGAGCCCCAGATTTGCTGTTGTCCTGGAGAGCTTGCAGAGCACTGGGGAAAGGCAGGCAGAGAATTCCCTGCTAGCACCTTCTCTGTGCCTGGGAATCAGAGTGTTCACATTGCTTCACAGAATCGCTTTTGTGCAGAAAACACTAACACTTGTTCAGAATGAAAGAAAGCACAGAGCCCCAGATTTTATGTTGTCCTGGAGAGCTCGCAGAGCACTGGGGAAAGGCAGGCAGAGAATTCCCTGCTAGCGCCTTCTCTCTGCCTGGGAAGCAGAAGTGTTCACATTGCCTCACAGAATGACTTTTGTGCAGAAAACAGTAACACTTGTTCAGAACGAAAGAAAGCACAGAGCCCCAGATTTGCTGTTGTCCTGGAGAGCTTGCAGAGCACTGGGGAAAGGCAGGCAGAGAATTCCCTGCTAGCATCTTCTCTGTGCCTGGGAAACACAAGTGTTCACATTGCTTCGCAGAATCGCTTTTGTGCAGAAAACAGTAACACTTGTTCAGAATGAAAGAAAGCACAGAGCCCCAGATTTGCTGTTGTCCTGGAGAGCTTGCAGAGCACTGGGGAAAGGCAGGCAGAGAATTCCCTGCTAGCACCTTCTCTGTGCGTGTTCACATTGCTTCGCAGAATCGCTTTTGTGTAGAAAACAGTAACACTTGTTCAGAACGAAAGAAAGCACAGAGCCCCAGATTTGCTGTTGTCCTGGAGAGCTTGCAGAGCACTGGGGAAAGGCAGGCAGAGAATTCCCTGCTAGCACCTTCTCTGTGCCTGTTCATATTGATTCGCAGAATCGCTTTTGTGCAGAAAACACTAACACTTGTTCAGAACGAAAGAAAGCACAGAGCCCCAGATTTGCTGTTGTCCTGGAGAGCTTGCAGAGCACTGGGGAAAAGCAGGCAGAGCATTCCCTGCTAGCACCTTCTCTGTGCCTGGGAAGCAGAGGTGTTCACATCGCTTCGCGGAATCGCTTTTGTGCAGAAAACAGTAACACTTGTTCAGAACGAAAGAAAGCACAGAGCCCCAGATTTTATGTTGTCCTGGAGAGCTTGCAGAGCACTGGGGAAAGGCAGGCAGAGAATTCCCTGCTAGCACCTTCTCTGTGCGTGTTCACATTGCTTCGCAGAATCGCTTTTGTGCAGAAAATACTAACACTTGTTCAGAACGAAAGAAAGCACAGAGCCCCAGATTTTATGTTGTCCTGGAGAGCTTGCAGAGCACTGGGGAAAGGCAGGCAGAGAATTCCCTGCTAGCACCTTCTCTGTGCCTGGGAAGCAGAGTGTTCACATTGCTTCGCGGAATCGCTTTTGTGCAGAAAACAGTAACACTTGTTCAGAACGAAAGAAAGCACAGAGCCCCAGATTTTACGTTGTCCTGGAGAGCTTGCAGAGCACTGGGGAAAGGCAGGCAGAGAATTCCCTGCTAGCACCTTC
Source organism: Strix aluco (assembly GCF_031877795.1). Classification (NCBI taxonomy): domain Eukaryota; kingdom Metazoa; phylum Chordata; class Aves; order Strigiformes; family Strigidae; genus Strix; species Strix aluco. Next base: position 3,012,792 of record NC_133957.1, on the reverse strand, counting down.
TCTGTGCCTGTTCACATTGATTCGCAGAATCGCTTTTGTGCAGAAAACAGTAACACTTGTTCAGAACGAAAGAAAGCACAGAGCCCCAGATTTGCTGTTGTCCTGGAGAGCTTGCAGAGCACTGGGGAAAGGCAGGCAGAGAATTCCCTGCTAGCACCTTCTCTGTGCCTGTTCACATTGCTTCGCAGAATCGCTTTTGTGCAGAAAACAGTAACACTTGTTCAGAACGAAAGAAAGCACAGACCCCAGATTTGCTGTTGTCCTGGAGATCTTGCAGAGCACTGGGGAAAGGCAGGCAGAGAATTCCCTGCTAGCACCTTCTCTGTGCCTGGGAAGCAGAGTGTTCACATTGCTTCGCAGAATCGCTTTTGTGCAGAAAACAGTAACACTTGTTCAGAACGAAAGAAAGCACAGAGCCCCAGATTTTATGTTGTCCTGGAGAGCTTGCAGAGCACTGGGGAAAGGCAGGCAGAGAATTCCCTGCTAGCACCTTCTCTGTGCCTGTTCACATTGCTTCGCAGAATCGCTTTTGTGCAGAAAACAGTAACACTTGTTCAGAACGAAAGAAAGCACAGAGCCCCAGATTTGCTGTTGTCCTGGAGAGCTTGCAGAGCACTGGGGAAAGGCAGGCAGAGAATTCCCTGCTAGCACCTTCTCTGTGCCTGGGAATCAGAGTGTTCACATTGCTTCACAGAATCGCTTTTGTGCAGAAAACACTAACACTTGTTCAGAATGAAAGAAAGCACAGAGCCCCAGATTTTATGTTGTCCTGGAGAGCTCGCAGAGCACTGGGGAAAGGCAGGCAGAGAATTCCCTGCTAGCGCCTTCTCTCTGCCTGGGAAGCAGAAGTGTTCACATTGCCTCACAGAATGACTTTTGTGCAGAAAACAGTAACACTTGTTCAGAACGAAAGAAAGCACAGAGCCCCAGATTTGCTGTTGTCCTGGAGAGCTTGCAGAGCACTGGGGAAAGGCAGGCAGAGACTTCCCTGCTAGCACCTTCTCTGTGCCTGTTCACATTGCTTCGCAGAATCGCTTTTGTGCAGAAAACAGTAACACTTGTTCAGAACGAAAGAAAGCACAGAGCCCCGGATTTTATGTTGTCCTGGAGAGCTTGCAGAGCACTGGGGAAAGGCAGGCAGAGAATTCCCTGCTAGCACCTTCTCTGTGCGTGTTCACATTGCTTCGCAGAATCGCTTTTGTGCAGAAAACAGTAACACTTGTTCAGAACGAAAGAAAGCACAGAGCCCCAGATTTTATGTTGTCCTGGAGAGCTTGCAGAGCACTGGGGAAAGGCAGGCAGAGAATTCCCTGCTAGCATCTTCTCTGTGCCTGGGAAACACAAGTGTTCACATTGCTTCGCAGAATCGCTTTTGTGCAGAAAACACTAACACTTGTTCAGAATGAAAGAAAGCACAGAGCCCCAGATTTGCTGTTGTCCTGGAGAGCTTGCAGAGCACTGGGGAAAGGCAGGCAGAGAATTCCCTGCTAGCACCTTCTCTGTGCGTGTTCACATTGCTTCGCAGAATCGCTTTTGTGTAGAAAACAGTAACACTTGTTCAGAACGAAAGAAAGCACAGAGCCCCAGATTTGCTGTTGTCCTGGAGAGCTTGCAGAGCACTGGGGAAAGGCAGGCAGAGAATTCCCTGCTAGCACCTTCTCTGTGCCTGTTCATATTGATTCGCAGAATCGCTTTTGTGCAGAAAACACTAACACTTGTTCAGAACGAAAGAAAGCACAGAGCCCCAGATTTGCTGTTGTCCTGGAGAGCTTGCAGAGCACTGGGGAAAAGCAGGCAGAGCATTCCCTGCTAGCACCTTCTCTGTGCCTGGGAAGCAGAGGTGTTCACATCGCTTCGCGGAATCGCTTTTGTGCAGAAAACAGTAACACTTGTTCAGAACGAAAGAAAGCACAGAGCCCCAGATTTTATGTTGTCCTGGAGAGCTTGCAGAGCACTGGGGAAAGGCAGGCAGAGAATTCCCTGCTAGCACCTTCTCTGTGCGTGTTCACATTGCTTCGCAGAATCGCTTTTGTGCAGAAAATACTAACACTTGTTCAGAACGAAAGAAAGCACAGAGCCCCAGATTTTATGTTGTCCTGGAGAGCTTGCAGAGCACTGGGGAAAGGCAGGCAGAGAATTCCCTGCTAGCACCTTCTCTGTGCCTGGGAAGCAGAGTGTTCACATTGCTTCGCGGAATCGCTTTTGTGCAGAAAACAGTAACACTTGTTCAGAACGAAAGAAAGCACAGAGCCCCAGATTTTACCTTGTCCTGGAGAGCTTGCAGAGCACTGGGGAAAGGCAGGCAGAGAATTCCCTGCTAGCACCTTCTCTGTGCCTGTTCACATTGATTCGCAGAATCGCTTTTGTGCAGAAAACAGTAACACTTGTTCAGAACGAAAGAAAGCACAGAGCCCCAGATTTGCTGTTGTCCTGGAGAGCTTGCAGAGCACTGGGGAAAGGCAGGCAGAGAATTCCCTGCTAGCACCTTCTCTGTGCGTGTTCACATTGCTTCGCAGAATCGCTTTTGTGCAGAAAACAGTAACACTTGTTCAGAACGAAAGAAAGCACAGACCCCAGATTTGCTGTTGTCCTGGAGATCTTGCAGAGCACTGGGGAAAGGCAGGCAGAGAATTCCCTGCTAGCACCTTCTCTGTGCCTGGGAAGCAGAGTGTTCACATTGCTTCGCAGAATCGCTTTTGTGCAGAAAACAGTAACACTTGTTCAGAACGAAAGAAAGCACAGAGCCCCAGATTTTATGTTGTCCTGGAGAGCTTGCAGAGCACTGGGGAAAGGCAGGCAGAGAATTCCCTGCTAGCACCTTCTCTGTGCCTGGGAAGCAGAAGTGTTCACATTGCTTCGCAGAATCGCTTTTGTGCAGAAAACACTAACACTTGTTCAGAATGAAAGAAAGCACAGAGCCCCAGATTTTATGTTGTCCTGGAGAGCTTGCAGAGCACTGGGGAAAGGCAGGCAGAGAATTCCCTGCTAGCACCTTCTCTGTGCGTGTTCACATTGCTTCGCAGAATCGCTTTTGTGCAGAAAACAGTAACACTTGTTCAGAACGAAAGAAAGCACAGAGCCCCAGATTTTATGTTGTCCTGGAGAGCTTGCAGAGCACTGGGGAAAGGCAGGCAGAGAATTCCCTGCTAGCACCTTCTCTGTGCCTGTTCACATTGATTCGCAGAATCGCTTTTGTGCAGAAAACAGTAACACTTGTTCAGAACGAAAGAAAGCACAGAGCACCAGATTTGCTGTTCTCCTGGAGAGCTTGCAGAGCACTGGGGAAAGGCAGGCAGAGCATTCCCTGCTAGCACCTTCTCTGTGCCTGGGAAGCAGAAGTGTTCACATTGCTTCGCAGAATCGCTTTTGTGCAGAAAACAGTAACACTTCTTCAAAACGAAAGAAAGCACAGAGCCCCAGATTTTATGTTGTCCTGGAGAGCTTGCAGAGCACTGGGGAAAGGCAGGCAGAGAATTCCCTGCTAGCACCTTCTCTGTGCCTGGGAAGCAGAGTGTTCACATTGCTTCGCAGAATCGCTTTTGTGCAGAAAACACTAACACTTGTTCAGAACGAAAGAAAGCACAGAGCCCCAGATTTGCTGTTGTCCTGGAGAGCTTGCAGAGCACTGGGGAAAGGCAGGCAGAGACTTCCCTGCTAGCACCTTCTCTGTGCCTGTTCACATTGCTTCGCAGAATCGCTTTTGTGCAGAAAACAGTAACACTTGTTCAGAATGAAAGAAAGCACAGAGCCCCAGATTTGCTGTTGTCCTGGAGAGCTTGCAGAGCACTGGGGAAAGGCAGGCAGAGAATTCCCTGCTAGCACCTTCTCTGTGCGTGTTCACATTGCTTCGCAGAATCGCTTTTGTGTAGAAAACAGTAACACTTGTTCAGAACGAAAGAAAGCACAGAGCCCCAGATTTGCTGTTGTCCTGGAGAGCTTGCAGAGCACTGGGGAATGGCAGGCAGAGACTTCCCTGCTAGCACCTTCTCTGTGCCTGTTCACATTGCTTCGCAGAATCGCTTTTGTGCAGAAAACACTAACACTTGTTCAGAACGAAAGAAAGCACAGAGCCCCAGATTTTATGTTGTCCTGGAGAGCTTGCAGAGCACTGGGGAAAGGCAGGCAGAGAATTCCCTGCTAGCACCTTCTCTGTGCGTGTTCACATTGCTTCGCAGAATCGCTTTTGTGCAGAAAATACTAACACTTGTTCAGAACGAAAGAAAGCACAGAGCCCCAGATTTTATGTTGTCCTGGAGAGCTTGCAGAGCACTGGGGAAAGGCAGGCAGAGAATTCCCTGCTAGCACCTTCTCTGTGCCTGGGAAGCAGAGTGTTCACATTGCTTCGCGGAATCGCTTTTGTGCAGAAAACAGTAACACTTGTTCAGAACGAAAGAAAGCACAGAGCCCCAGATTTTACGTTGTCCTGGAGAGCTTGCAGAGCACTGGGGAAAGGCAGGCAGAGAATTCCCTGCTAGCACCTTCTCTGTGCCTGTTCACATTGATTCGCAGAATCGCTTTTGTGCAGAAAACAGTAACACTTGTTCAGAACGAAAGAAAGCACAGAGCCCCAGATTTGCTGTTGTCCTGGAGAGCTTGCAGAGCACTGGGGAAAGACAGGCAGAGAATTCCCTGCTAGCACCTTCTCTGTGCCTGTTCACATTGCTTCGCAGAATCGCTTTTGTGCAGAAAACAGTAACACTTGTTCAGAACGAAAGAAAGCACAGACCCCAGATTTGCTGTTGTCCTGGAGATCTTGCAGAGCACTGGGGAAAGGCAGGCAGAGAATTCCCTGCTAGCACCTTCTCTGTGCCTGGGAAGCAGAGTGTTCACATTGCTTCGCAGAATCGCTTTTGTGCAGAAAACACTAACACTTGTTCAGAACGAAAGAAAGCACAGAGCCCCAGATTTGCTGTTGTCCTGGAGAGCTTGCAGAGCACTGGGGAAAGGCAGGCAGAGCATTCCCTGCTAGCACCTTCTCTGTGCCTGGGAAGCAGAAGTGTTCACATTGCGTCGCAGAATCGCTTTTGTGCAGAAAACACTAACAGTTGTTCAGATTGAAAGAAAGCACAGAGCCCCAGATTTGCTGTTGTCCTGGAGAGCTTGCAGAGCACTGGGGAAAGGCAGGCAGAGCATTCCCTGCTAGCACCTTCTCTGTGCCTGGGAAGCAGAAGTGTTCACATTGCTTCGCAGAATCGCTTTTGTGCAGAAAACACTAACACTTGTTCAGAACGAAAGAAAGCACAGAGCCCCAGAATTGCTGTTGTCCTGGAGAGCTTGCAGAGCACTGGGGAAAGGCAGGCAGAGAATTCCCTGCTAGCACCTTCTCTGTGCCTGTTCACATTGCTTCGCGGAATCGCTTTTGTGCAGAAAACAGTAACACTTGTTCAGAACGAAAGAAAGCACAGAGCCCCAGATTTTACGTTGTCCTGGAGAGCTTGCAGAGCACTGGGGAAAGGCAGGCAGAGAATTCCCTGCTAGCACCTTCTCTGTGCCTGTTCACATTGCTTCGCAGAATCGCTTTTGTGCAGAAAACAGTAACACTTGTTCAGAACGAAAGAAAGCACAGAGCCCCAGACTTGCTGTTGTCCTGGAGAGCTTGCAGAGCACTGGGGAAAGGCAGGCAGAGAATTCCCTGCTAGCACCTTCTCTGTGCCTGTTCACATTGCTTCGCAGAATCGCTTTTGTGCAGAAAACAGTAACACTTGTTCAGAACGAAAGAAAGCACAGACCCCAGATTTGCTGTTGTCCTGGAGATCTTGCAGAGCACTGGGGAAAGGCAGGCAGAGAATTCCCTGCTAGCACCTTCTCTGTGCCTGGGAAGCAGAGTGTTCACATTGCTTCGCAGAATCGCTTTTGTGCAGAAAACAGTAACACTTGTTCAGAACGAAAGAAAGCACAGAGCCCCAGATTTTATGTTGTCCTGGAGAGCTTGCAGAGCACTGGGGAAAGGCAGGCAGAGAATTCCCTGCTAGCACCTTCTCTGTGCCTGGGAAGCAGAAGTGTTCACATTGCGTCCCAGAATCGCTTTTGTGCAGAAAACACTAACACTTGTTCAGAATGAAAGAAAGCACAGAGCCCCAGATTTTATGTTGTCCTGGAGAGCTTGCAGAGCACTGGGGAAAGGCAGGCAGAGAATTCCCTGCTAGCACCTTCTCTGTGCCTGGGAAGCAGAGTGTTCACATTGCTTCGCAGAATCGCTTTTGTGCAGAAAACAGTAACACTTGTTCAGAACGAAAGAAAGCACAGAGCCCCAGATTTTATGTTGTCCTGGAGAGCTTGCAGAGCACTGGGGAAAGGCAGGCAGAGAATTCCCTGCTAGCACCTTCTCTGTGCCTGTTCACATTGATTCGCAGAATCGCTTTTGTGCAGAAAACACTAACAGTTGTTCAGATTGAAAGAAAGCACAGAGCCCCAGATTTGCTGTTGTCCTGGAGAGCTTGCAGAGCACTGGGGAAAGGCAGGCAGAGCATTCCCTGCTAGCACCTTCTCTGTGCCTGGGAAGCAGAAGTGTTCACATTGCTTCGCAGAATCGCTTTTGTGCAGAAAACACTAACACTTGTTCAGAACGAAAGAAAGCACAGAGCCCCAGAATTGCTGTTGTCCTGGAGAGCTTGCAGAGCACTGGGGAAAGGCAGGCAGAGAATTCCCTGCTAGCACCTTCTCTGTGCCTGTTCACATTGCTTCGCGGAATCGCTTTTGTGCAGAAAACAGTAACACTTGTTCAGAACGAAAGAAAGCACAGAGCCCCAGATTTTACGTTGTCCTGGAGAGCTTGCAGAGCACTGGGGAAAGGCAGGCAGAGAATTCCCTGCTAGCACCTTCTCTGTGCCTGTTCACATTGCTTCGCAGAATCGCTTTTGTGCAGAAAACAGTAACACTTGTTCAGAACGAAAGAAAGCACAGAGCCCCAGATTTGCTGTTGTCCTGGAGAGCTTGCAGAGCACTGGGGAAAGGCAGGCAGAGAATTCCCTGCTAGCACCTTCTCTGTGCCTGTTCACATTGCTTCGCAGAATCGCTTTTGTGCAGAAAACAGTAACACTTGTTCAGAACGAAAGAAAGCACAGACCCCAGATTTGCTGTTGTCCTGGAGATCTTGCAGAGCACTGGGGAAAGGCAGGCAGAGAATTCCCTGCTAGCACCTTCTCTGTGCCTGGGAAGCAGAGTGTTCACATTGCTTCGCAGAATCGCTTTTGTGCAGAAAACAGTAACACTTGTTCAGAACGAAAGAAAGCACAGAGCCCCAGATTTTATGTTGTCCTGGAGAGCTTGCAGAGCACTGGGGAAAGGCAGGCAGAGAATTCCCTGCTAGCACCTTCTCTGTGCCTGGGAAGCAGAAGTGTTCACATTGCGTCCCAGAATCGCTTTTGTGCAGAAAACACTAACACTTGTTCAGAATGAAAGAAAGCACAGAGCCCCAGATTTTATGTTGTCCTGGAGAGCTTGCAGAGCACTGGGGAAAGGCAGGCAGAGAATTCCCTGCTAGCACCTTCTCTGTGCCTGGGAAGCAGAGTGTTCACATTGCTTCGCGGAATCGCTTTTGTGCAGAAAACAGTAACACTTGTTCAGAACGAAAGAAAGCACAGAGCCCCAGATTTTATGTTGTCCTGGAGAGCTTGCAGAGCACTGGGGAAAGGCAGGCAGAGAATTCCCTGCTAGCACCTTCTCTGTGCCTGTTCACATTGCTTCGCGGAATCGCTTTTGTGCAGAAAACATTAACACTTGTTCAGAACGAAAGAAAGCACAGAGCCCCAGATTTGCTGTTGTCCTGGAGAGCTTGCAGAGCACTGGGGAAAGGCAGGCAGAGCATTCCCTGCTAGCACCTTCTCTGTGCCTGGGAAGCAGAAGTGTTCACATTGCGTCGCAGAATCGCTTTTGTGCAGAAAACACTAACAGTTGTTCAGATTGAAAGAAAGCACAGAGCCCCAGATTTGCTGTTGTCCTGGAGAGCTTGCAGAGCACTGGGGAAAGGCAGGCAGAGCATTCCCTGCTAGAACCTTCTCTGTGCCTGGGAAGCAGAAGTGTTCACATTGCTTCGCAGAATCGCTTTTGTGCAGAAAACACTAACACTTGTTCAGAACGAAAGAAAGCACAGAGCCCCAGAATTGCTGTTGTCCTGGAGAGCTTGCAGAGCACTGGGGAAAGGCAGGCAGAGAATTCCCTGCTAGCACCTTCTCTGTGCCTGTTCACATTGCTTCGCAGAATCGCTTTTGTGCAGAAAACACTAACACTTGTTCAGAACGAAAGAAAGCACAGAGCCCCAGATTTTATGTTGTCCTGGAGAGCTTGCAGAGCACTGGGGAAAGGCAGGCAGAGAATTCCCTGCTAGCACCTTCTCTGTGCCTGGGAAGCAGAGTGTTAACATTGCTTCGCAGAATCACTTTTGTGCAGAAAACACTAACACTTGTTCAGAATGAAAGAAAGCACAGAGCCCCAGATTTGCTGTTGTCCTGGAGAGTTCGCAGAGCACTGGGGAAAGGCAGGCAGAGAATTCCCTGCTAGCGCCTTCTCTCTGCCTGGGAAGCAGAAGTGTTCACATTGCCTCACAGAATGACTTTTGTGCAGAAAACAGTAACACTTGTTCAGAACGAAAGAAAGCACAGAGCCCCAGAATTGCTGTTGTCCTGGAGAGCTTGCAGAGCACTGGGGAAAGGCAGGCAGAGAATTCCCTGCTAGCACCTTCTCTGTGCCTGGGAAGCAGAAGTGTTCACATTACCTCACAGAATGACTTTTGTGCAGAAAACAGTAACACTTGTTCAGAACGAAAGAAAGCACAGAGCCCCAGATTTTATGTTGTCCTGGAGAGCTTGCAGAGCACTGGGGAAAGGCAGGCAGAGAATTCCCTGCTAGCACCTTCTCTGTGCGTGTTCACATTGCTTCGCAGAATCGCTTTTGTGCAGAAAACAGTAACACTTGTTCAGAACAAAAGAAAGCACAGAGCCCCAGATTTTATGTTGTCCTGGAGAGCTTGCAGAGCACTGGGGAAAGGCAGGCAGAGAATTCCCTGCTAGCACCTTCTCTGTGCCTGGGAAGCAGAAGTGTTCACATTGCTTCGCGGAATCGCTTTTGTGCAGAAAACAGTAATACTTGTTCAAAACGAAAGAAAGCACAGAGCCCCAGATTTGCTGTTGTCCTGGAGAGGTTGCAGAGCACTGGGGAAAGGCAGGCAGAGAATTCCCTGCTAGCACCTTCTCTGTGCCTGTTCACATTGCTTCGCAGAATCGCTTTTGTGCAGAAAACACTAACACTTGTTCAGAATGAAAGAAAGCACAGAGCCCCAGATTTTATGTTGTCCTGGAGAGCTTGCAGAGCACTGGGGAAAGGCAGGCAGAGAATTCCCTGCTAGCACCTTCTCTGTGCCTGGGAAGCAGAGTGTTCACATTGCTTCGCGGAATCGCTTTTGTGCAGAAAACAGTAACACTTGTTCAGAACGAAAGAAAGCACAGAGCCCCAGATTTTATGTTGTCCTGGAGAGCTTGCAGAGCACTGGGGAAAGGCAGGCAGAGAATTCCCTGCTAGCACCTCTCTCTGCCTGGGAAGCAGAAGTGTTCACATTGCCTCACAGTATGACTTTTGTGCAGAAAACAGTAACACTTGTTCAGAACGAAAGAAAGCACAGAGCCCCAGATTTTATGTTGTCCTGGAGAGCTTGCAGAGCACTGGGGAAAGGCAGGCAGAGAATTCCCTGCTAGCACCTTCTCTGTGCGTGTTCACATTGCTTCGCAGAATCGCTTTTGTGCAGAAAACAGTAACACTTGTTCAGAACAAAAGAAAGCACAGAGCCCCAGATTTTATGTTGTCCTGGAGAGCTTGCAGAGCACTGGGGAAAGGCAGGCAGAGCATTCCCTGCTAGCACCTTCTCTGTGCCTGGGAAGCAGAAGTGTTCACATTGCTTCGCGGAATCGCTTTTGTGCAGAAAACAGTAACACTTGTTCAGAACGAAAGAAAGCACAGAGCCCCAGATTTTATGTTGTCCTGGAGAGGTTGCAGAGCACTGGGGAAAGGCAGGCAGAGCATTCCCTGCTAGCACCTTTTCTGTGCCTGGAAAGCAGAAGTGTTCACATTGCTTCGCAGAATCGCTTTTGTGCAGAAAACACTAACACTTGTTCAGAACGAAAGAAAGCACAGAGCCCCAGATTTTATGTTGTCCTGGAGAGCTCGCAGAGCACTGGGGAAAGGCAGGCAGAGAATTCCCTGCTAGCGCCTTCTCTCTGCCTGGGAAGCAGAAGTGTTCACATTGCCTCACAGAATGACTTTTGTGCAGAAAACAGTAACACTTGTTCAGAACGAAAGAAAGCACAGAGTCCCAGATTTTATGTTGTCCTGGAGAGCTTGCAGAGCACTGGGGAAAGGCAGGCAGAGACTTCCCTGCTAGCACCTTCTCTGTGCCTGTTCACATTGCTTCGCAGAATCGCTTTTGTGCAGAAAACAGTAACACTTGTTCAGAACGAAAGAAAGCACAGAGCCCCAGATTTTATGTTGTCCTGGAGAGCTTGCAGAGCACTGGGGAAAGGCAGGCAGAGCATTCCCTGCTAGCACCTTCTCTGTTCGTGTTCACATTGCTTCGCAGAATCGCTTTTGTGCAGAAAACAGTAACACTTGTTCAGAACGAAAGAAAGCACAGAGCCCCAGATTTTATGTTGTCCTGGAGAGCTTGCAGAGCACTGGGGAAAGGCAGGCAGAGAATTCCCTGCTAGCACCTTCTCTGTGCCTGTTCACATTGATTCGCAGAATCGCTTTTGTGCAGAAAACAGTAACACTTGTTCAGAACGAAAGAAAGCACAGAGCACCAGATTTGCTGTTGTCCTGGAGAGCTTGCAGAGCACTGGGGAAAGGCAGGCAGAGCATTCCCTGCTAGCACCTTCTCTGTGCCTGGGAAGCAGAAGTGTTCACATTGCTTCGCAGAATCGCTTTTGTGCAGAAAACAGTAACACTTCTTCAAAACGAAAGAAAGCACAGAGCCCCAGATTTTATGTTGTCCTGGAGAGCTTGCAGAGCACTGGGGAAAGGCAGGCAGAGAATTCCCTGCTAGCACCTTCTCTGTGCCTGGGAAGCAGAGTGTTCACATTGCTTCGCAGAATCGCTTTTGTGCAGAAAACACTAACACTTGTTCAGAACGAAAGAAAGCACAGAGCCCCAGATTTTACGTTGTCCTGGAGAGCTTGCAGAGCACTGGGGAAAGGCAGGCAGAGAATTCCCTGCTAGCACCTTCTCTGTGCCTGTTCACATTGCTTCGCAGAATCGCTTTTGTGCAGAAAACACTAACACTTGTTCAGAATGAAAGAAAGCACAGAGCCCCAGATTTGCTGTTGTCCTGGAGAGCTTGCAGAGCACTGGGGAAAGGCAGGCAGAGAATTCCCTGCTAGCACCTTCTCTGTGCGTGTTCACATTGCTTCGCAGAATCGCTTTTGTGTAGAAAACAGTAACACTTGTTCAGAACGAAAGAAAGCACAGAGCCCCAGATTTGCTGTTGTCCTGGAGAGCTTGCAGAGCACTGGGGAAAGGCAGGCAGAGACTTCCCTGCTAGCACCTTCTCTGTGCCTGTTCACATTGCTTCGCAGAATCGCTTTTGTGCAGAAAACACTAACACTTGTTCAGAACGAAAGAAAGCACAGAGCCCCAGATTTGCTGTTGTCCTGGAGAGCTTGCAGAGCACTGGGGAAAAGCAGGCAGAGCATTCCCTGCTAGCACCTTCTCTGTGCCTGGGAAGCAGAGGTGTTCACATTGCTTCGCGGAATCGCTTTTGTGCAGAAAACAGTAACACTTGTTCAGAACGAAAGAAAGCACAGAGCCCCAGATTTTATGTTGTCCTGGAGAGCTTGCAGAGCACTGGGGAAAGGCAGGCAGAGAATTCCCTGCTAGCACCTTCTCTGTGCGTGTTCACATTGCTTCGCAGAATCGCTTTTGTGCAGAAAATACTAACACTTGTTCAGAACGAAAGAAAGCACAGAGCCCCAGATTTTATGTTGTCCTGGAGAGCTTGCAGAGCACTGGGGAAAGGCAGGCAGAGAATTCCCTGCTAGCACCTTCTCTGTGCCTGGGAAGCAGAGTGTTCACATTGCTTCGCGGAATCGCTTTTGTGCAGAAAACAGTAACACTTGTTCAGAACGAAAGAAAGCACAGAGCCCCAGATTTTACGTTGTCCTGGAGAGCTTGCAGAGCACTGGGGAAAGGCAGGCAGAGAATTCCCTGCTAGCACCTTCTCTGTGCCTGTTCACATTGATTCGCAGAATCGCTTTTGTGCAGAAAACAGTAACACTTGTTCAGAACGAAAGAAAGCACAGACCCCAGATTTGCTGTTGTCCTGGAGAGCTTGCAGAGCACTGGGGAAAGGCAGGCAGAGCATTCCCTGCTAGCACCTTCTCTGTGCCTGGGAAGCAGAAGTGTTCACATTGCGTCGCAGAATCGCTTTTGTGCAGAAAACACTAACAGTTGTTCAGATTGAAAGAAAGCACAGAGCCCCAGATTTGCTGTTGTCCTGGAGAGCTTGCAGAGCACTGGGGAAAGGCAGGCAGAGCATTCCCTGCTAGAACCTTCTCTGTGCCTGGGAAGCAGAAGTGTTCACATTGCTTCGCAGAATCGCTTTTGTGCAGAAAACACTAACACTTGTTCAGAACGAAAGAAAGCACAGAGCCCCAGAATTGCTGTTGTCCTGGAGAGCTTGCAGAGCACTGGGGAAAGGCAGGCAGAGAATTCCCTGCTAGCACCTTCTCTGTGCCTGGGAAGCAGAAGTGTTCACATTACCTCACAGAATGACTTTTGTGCAGAAAACAGTAACACTTGTTCAGAACGAAAGAAAGCACAGAGCCCCAGATTTTATGTTGTCCTGGAGAGCTTGCAGAGCACTGGGGAAAGGCAGGCAGAGAATTCCCTGCTAGCACCTTCTCTGTGCGTGTTCACATTGCTTCGCAGAATCGCTTTTGTGCAGAAAACAGTAACACTTGTTCAGAACAAAAGAAAGCACAGAGCCCCAGATTTTATGTTGTCCTGGAGAGCTTGCAGAGCACTGGGGAAAGGCAGGCAGAGAATTCCCTGCTAGCACCTTCTCTGTGCCTGGGAAGCAGAAGTGTTCACATTGCTTCGCGGAATCGCTTTTGTGCAGAAAACAGTAATACTTGTTCAAAACGAAAGAAAGCACAGAGCCCCAGATTTGCTGTTGTACTGGAGAGGTTGCAGAGCACTGGGGAAAGGCAGGCAGAGAATTCCCTGCTAGCACCTTCTCTGTGCCTGTTCACATTGCTTCGCAGAATCGCTTTTGTGCAGAAAACACTAACACTTGTTCAGAATGAAAGAAAGCACAGAGCCCCAGATTTTATGTTGTCCTGGAGAGCTTGCAGAGCACTGGGGAAAGGCAGGCAGAGAATTCCCTGCTAGCACCTTCTCTGTGCCTGGGAAGCAGAGTGTTCACATTGCTTCGCGGAATCGCTTTTGTGCAGAAAACAGTAACACTTGTTCAGAACGAAAGAAAGCACAGAGCCCCAGATTTTATGTTGTCCTGGAGAGCTTGCAGAGCACTGGGGAAAGGCAGGCAGAGAATTCCCTGCTAGCACCTCTCTCTGCCTGGGAAGCAGAAGTGTTCACATTGCCTCACAGAATGACTTTTGTGCAGAAAACAGTAACACTTGTTCAGAACGAAAGAAAGCACAGAGTCCCAGATTTTATGTTGTCCTGGAGAGCTTGCAGAGCACTGGGGAAAGGCAGGCAGAGACTTCCCTGCTAGCACCTTCTCTGTGCCTGTTCACATTGCTTCGCAGAATCGCTTTTGTGCAGAAAACAGTAACACTTGTTCAGAACGAAAGAAAGCACAGAGCCCCAGATTTTATGTTGTCCTGGAGAGCTTGCAGAGCACTGGGGAAAGGCAGGCAGAGCATTCCCTGCTAGCACCTTCTCTGTGCGTGTTCACATTGCTTCGCAGAATCGCTTTTGTGCAGAAAACAGTAACACTTGTTCAGAACGAAAGAAAGCACAGAGCCCCAGATTTTATGTTGTCCTGGAGAGCTTGCAGAGCACTGGGGAAAGGCAGGCAGAGAATTCCCTGCTAGCACCTTCTCTGTGCCTGTTCACATTGATTCGCAGAATCGCTTTTGTGCAGAAAACAGTAACACTTGTTCAGAACGAAAGAAAGCACAGAGCACCAGATTTGCTGTTGTCCTGGAGAGCTTGCAGAGCACTGGGGAAAGGCAGGCAGAGCATTCCCTGCTAGCACCTTCTCTGTGCCTGGGAAGCAGAAGTGTTCACATTGCTTCGCAGAATCGCTTTTGTGCAGAAAACAGTAACACTTCTTCAAAACGAAAGAAAGCACAGAGCCCCAGATTTTATGTTGTCCTGGAGAGCTTGCAGAGCACTGGGGAAAGGCAGGCAGAGAATTCCCTGCTAGCACCTTCTCTGTGCCTGGGAAGCAGAGTGTTCACATTGCTTCGCAGAATCGCTTTTGTGCAGAAAACACTAACACTTGTTCAGAACGAAAGAAAGCACAGAGCCCCAGATTTTACGTTGTCCTGGAGAGCTTGCAGAGCACTGGGGAAAGGCAGGCAGAGAATTCCCTGCTAGCACCTTCTCTGTGCCTGTTCACATTGCTTCGCAGAATCGCTTTTGTGCAGAAAACACTAACACTTTTTCAGAATGAAAGAAAGCACAGAGCCCCAGATTTGCTGTTGTCCTGGAGAGCTTGCAGAGCACTGGGGAAAGGCAGGCAGAGAATTCCCTGCTAGCACCTTCTCTGTGCGTGTTCACATTGCTTCGCAGAATCGCTTTTGTGTAGAAAACAGTAACACTTGTTCAGAACGAAAGAAAGCACAGAGCCCCAGATTTGCTGTTGTCCTGGAGAGCTTGCAGAGCACTGGGGAAAGGCAGGCAGAGACTTCCCTGCTAGCACCTTCTCTGTGCCTGTTCACATTGCTTCGCAGAATCGCTTTTGTGCAGAAAACACTAACACTTGTTCAGAACGAAAGAAAGCACAGAGCCCCAGATTTGCTGTTGTCCTGGAGAGCTTGCAGAGCACTGGGGAAAAGCAGGCAGAGCATTCCCTGCTAGCACCTTCTCTGTGCCTGGGAAGCAGAGTGTTCACATTGCTTCGCGGAATCGCTTTTGTGCAGAAAACAGTAACACTTGTTCAGAACGAAAGAAAGCACAGAGCCCCAGATTTTATGTTGTCCTGGAGAGCTTGCAGAGCACTGGGGAAAGGCAGGCAGAGAATTCCCTGCTAGCACCTTCTCTGTGCGTGTTCACATTGCTTCGCAGAATCGCTTTTGTGCAGAAAATACTAACACTTGTTCAGAACGAAAGAAAGCACAGAGCCCCAGATTTTATGTTGTCCTGGAGAGCTTGCAGAGCACTGGGGAAAGGCAGGCAGAGAATTCCCTGCTAGCACCTTCTCTGTGCCTGGGAAGCAGAGTGTTCACATTGCTTCGCGGAATCGCTTTTGTGCAGAAAACAGTAACACTTGTTCAGAACGAAAGAAAGCACAGAGCCCCAGATTTTACGTTGTCCTGGAGAGCTTGCAGAGCACTGGGGAAAGGCAGGCAGAGAATTCCCTGCTAGCACCTTCTCTGTGCCTGTTCACATTGATTCGCAGAATCGCTTTTGTGCAGAAAACAGTAACACTTGTTCAGAACGAAAGAAAGCACAGACCCCAGATTTGCTGTTGTCCTGGAGAGCTTGCAGAGCACTGGGGAAAGGCAGGCAGAGCATTCCCTGCTAGCACCTTCTCTGTGCCTGGGAAGCAGAAGTGTTCACATTGCGTCGCAGAATCGCTTTTGTGCAGAAAACACTAACAGTTGTTCAGATTGAAAGAAAGCACAGAGCCCCAGATTTGCTGTTGTCCTGGAGAGCTTGCAGAGCACTGGGGAAAGGCAGGCAGAGCATTCCCTGCTAGAACCTTCTCTGTGCCTGGGAAGCAGAAGTGTTCACATTGCTTCGCAGAATCGCTTTTGTGCAGAAAACACTAACACTTGTTCAGAACGAAAGAAAGCACAGAGCCCCAGAATTGCTGTTGTCCTGGAGAGCTTGCAGAGCACTGGGGAAAGGCAGGCAGAGAATTCCCTGCTAGCACCTTCTCTGTGCCTGTTCACATTGCTTCGCAGAATCGCTTTTGTGCAGAAAACTGTAACACTTGTTCAGAACGAAAGAAAGCACAGAGCCCCAGATTTTATGTTGTCCTGGAGAGCTTGCAGAGCACTGGGGAAAGGCAGGCAGAGCATTCCCTGCTAGCACCTTTTCTGTGCCTGGGAAGCAGAAGTGTTCACATTGCTTCGCAGAATCGCTTTTGTGCAGAAAACAGTAACACTTGTTCAGAACGAAAGAAAGCACAGAGCCCCAGATTTTATGTTGTCCTGGAGAGCTTGCAGAGCACTGGGGAAAGGCAGGCAGAGAATTCCCTGCTAGCACCTTCTCTGTGCCTGGGAAGCAGAGTGTTAACATTGCTTCGCAGAATCGCTTTTGTGCAGAAAACACTAACACTTTTTCAGAATGAAAGAAAGCACAGAGCCCCAGATTTGCTGTTGTCCTGGAGAGTTCGCAGAGCACTGGGGAAAGGCAGGCAGAGAATTCCCTGCTAGCGCCTTCTCTCTGCCTGGGAAGCAGAAGTGTTCACATTGCCTCACAGAATGACTTTTGTGCAGAAAACAGTAACACTTGTTCAGAACGAAAGAAAGCACAGAGCCCCAGAATTGCTGTTGTCCTGGAGAGCTTGCAGAGCACTGGGGAAAGGCAGGCAGAGAATTCCCTGCTAGCGCCTTCTCTCTGCCTGGGAAGCAGAAGTGTTCACATTACCTCACAGAATGACTTTTGTGCAGAAAACAGTAACACTTGTTCAGAACGAAAGAAAGCACAGAGCCCCAGATTTTATGTTGTCCTGGAGAGCTTGCAGAGCACTGGGGAAAGGCAGGCAGAGAATTCCCTGCTAGCACCTTCTCTGTGCGTGTTCACATTGCTTCGCAGAATCGCTTTTGTGCAGAAAACAGTAACACTTGTTCAGAACAAAAGAAAGCACAGAGCCCCAGATTTTATGTTGTCCTGGAGAGCTTGCAGAGCACTGGGGAAAGGCAGGCAGAGAATTCCCTGCTAGCACCTTCTCTGTGCCTGGGAAGCAGAAGTGTTCACATTGCTTCGCGGAATCGCTTTTGTGCAGAAAACAGTAATACTTGTTCAAAACGAAAGAAAGCACAGAGCCCCAGATTTGCTGTTGTCCTGGAGAGGTTGCAGAGCACTGGGGAAAGGCAGGCAGAGAATTCCCTGCTAGCACCTTCTCTGTGCCTGTTCACATTGCTTCGCAGAATCGCTTTTGTGCAGAAAACACTAACACTTGTTCAGAATGAAAGAAAGCACAGAGCCCCAGATTTTATGTTGTCCTGGAGAGCTTGCAGAGCACTGGGGAAAGGCAGGCAGAGAATTCCCTGCTAGCACCTCTCTCTGCCTGGGAAGCAGAAGTGTTCACATTGCCTCACAGAATGACTTTTGTGCAGAAAACAGTAACACTTGTTCAGAACGAAAGAAAGCACAGAGCCCCAGATTTTATGTTGTCCTGGAGAGCTTGCAGAGCACTGGGGAAAGGCAGGCAGAGAATTCCCTGCTAGCACCTTCTCTGTGCGTGTTCACATTGCTTCGCAGAATCGCTTTTGTGCAGAAAACAGTAACACTTGTTCAGAACAAAAGAAAGCACAGAGCCCCAGATTTTATGTTGTCCTGGAGAGCTTGCAGAGCACTGGGGAAAGGCAGGCAGAGCATTCCCTGCTAGCGCCTTCTCTCTGCCTGGGAAGCAGAAGTGTTCACATTACCTCACAGAATGACTTTTGTGCAGAAAACAGTAACACTTGTTCAGAACGAAAGAAAGCACAGAGCCCCAGATTTTATGTTGTCCTGGAGAGGTTGCAGAGCACTGGGGAAAGGCAGGCAGAGCATTCCCTGCTAGCACCTTTTCTGTGCCTGGAAAGCAGAAGTGTTCACATTGCTTCGCAGAATCGCTTTTGTGCAGAAAACACTAACACTTGTTCAGAACGAAAGAAAGCACAGAGCCCCAGATTTGCTGTTGTCCTGGAGAGCTTGCAGAGCACTGGGGAAAGGCAGGCAGAGAATTCCCTGCTAGCACCTTCTCTGTGCATGGGAATCAGAGTGTTCACATTGCTTCACAGAATCGCTTTTGTGCAGAAAACACTAACACTTGTTCAGAATGAAAGAAAGCACAGAGCCCCAGATTTTATGTTGTCCTGGAGAGCTCGCAGAGCACTGGGGAAAGGCAGGCAGAGAATTCCCTGCTAGCGCCTTCTCTCTGCCTGGGAAGCAGAAGTGTTCACATTGCCTCACAGAATGACTTTTGTGCAGAAAACAGTAACACTTGTTCAGAACGAAAGAAAGCACAGAGTCCCAGATTTTATGTTGTCCTGGAGAGCTTGCAGAGCACTGGGGAAAGGCAGGCAGAGACTTCCCTGCTAGCACCTTCTCTGTGCCTGTTCACATTGCTTCGCAGAATCGCTTTTGTGCAGAAAACAGTAACACTTGTTCAGAACGAAAGAAAGCACAGAGCCCCAGATTTTATGTTGTCCTGGAGAGCTTGCAGAGCACTGGGGAAAGGCAGGCAGAGCATTCCCTGCTAGCACCTTCTCTGTGCGTGTTCACATTGCTTCGCAGAATCGCTTTTGTGCAGAAAACAGTAACACTTGTTCAGAACGAAAGAAAGCACAGAGCCCCAGATTTTATGTTGTCCTGGAGAGCTTGCAGAGCACTGGGGAAAGGCAGGCAGAGAATTCCCTGCTAGCACCTTCTCTGTGCCTGTTCACATTGATTCGCAGAATCGCTTTTGTGCAGAAAACAGTAACACTTGTTCAGAACGAAAGAAAGCACAGAGCACCAGATTTGCTGTTGTCCTGGAGAGCTTGCAGAGCACTGGGGAAAGGCAGGCAGAGCATTCCCTGCTAGCACCTTCTCTGTGCCTGGGAAGCAGAAGTGTTCACATTGCTTCGCAGAATCGCTTTTGTGCAGAAAACAGTAACACTTCTTCAAAACGAAAGAAAGCACAGAGCCCCAGATTTTATGTTGTCCTGGAGAGCTTGCAGAGCACTGGGGAAAGGCAGGCAGAGAATTCCCTGCTAGCACCTTCTCTGTGCCTGGGAAGCAGAGTGTTCACATTGCTTCGCAGAATCGCTTTTGTGCAGAAAACAGTAACACTTGTTCAGAACGAAAGAAAGCACAGAGCCCCAGATTTGCTGTTGTCCTGGAGAGCTTGCAGAGCACTGGGGAAAGGCAGGCAGAGAATTCCCTGCTAGCACCTTCTCTGTGCCTGTTCACATTGCTTCGCAGAATCGCTTTTGTGCAGAAAACACTAACACTTGTTCAGAATGAAAGAAAGCACAGAGCCCCAGATTTGCTGTTGTCCTGGAGAGCTTGCAGAGTACTGGGGAAAGGCAGGCAGAGAATTCCCTGCTAGCACCTTCTCTGTGCCTGTTCACGTTGCTTCGCAGAATCGCTTTTGTGTAGAAAACAGTAACACTTGTTCAGAACGAAAGAAATCACAGAGCCCCAGATTTGCTGTTGTCCTGGAGAGCTTGCAGAGCACTGGGGAAAGGCAGGCAGAGACTTCCCTGCTAGCACCTTCTCTGTGCCTGTTCACATTGCTTCGCAGAATCGCTTTTGTGTAGAAAACAGTAACACTTGTTCAGAACGAAAGAAATCACAGAGCCCCAGATTTTATGTTGTCCTGGAGAGCTTGCAGAGCACTGGGGAAAGGCAGGCAGAGAATTCCCTGCTAGCACCTTATCTGTGCCTGGGAAGCAGAGTGTTCACATTGCTTCGCGGAATCGCTTTTGTGCAGAAAACAGTAACACTTGTTCAGAACGAAAGAAAGCACAGAGCCCCAGATTTTACGTTGTCCTGGAGAGCTTGCAGAGCACTGGGGAAAGGCAGGCAGAGAATTCCCTGCTAGCACCTTCTCTGTGCCTGTTCACATTGATTCGCAGAATCGCTTTTGTGCAGAAAACATTAACACTTGTTCAGAACGAAAGAAAGCACAGACCCCAGATTTGCTGTTGTCCTGGAGAGCTTGCAGAGCACTGGGGAAAGGCAGGCAGAGCATTCCCTGCTAGCACCTTCTCTGTGCCTGGGAAGCAGAAGTGTTCACATTGCGTCGCAGAATCGCTTTTGTGCAGAAAACACTAACACTTGTTCAGAACGAAAGAAAGCACAGAGCCCCAGAATTGCTGTTGTCCTGGAGAGCTTGCAGAGCACTGGGGAAAGGCAGGCAGAGAATTCCCTGCTAGCACCTTCTCTGTGCCTGTTCACATTGCTTCGCAGAATCGCTTTTGTGCAGAAAACTGTAACACTTGTTCAGAACGAAAGAAAGCACAGAGCCCCAGATTTTATGTTGTCCTGGAGAGCTTGCAGAGCACTGGGGAAAGGCAGGCAGAGCATTCCCTGCTAGCACCTTTTCTGTGCCTGGGAAGCAGAAGTGTTCACATTGCTTCGCAGAATCGCTTTTGTGCAGAAAACAGTAACACTTGTTCAGAACGAAAGAAAGCACAGAGCCCCAGATTTTATGTTGTCCTGGAGAGCTTGCAGAGCACTGGGGAAAGGCAGGCAGAGAATTCCCTGCTAGCACCTTCTCTGTGCCTGGGAAGCAGAGTGTTAACATTGCTTCGCAGAATCGCTTTTGTGCAGAAAACACTAACACTTTTTCAGAATGAAAGAAAGCACAGAGCCCCAGATTTGCTGTTGTCCTGGAGAGTTCGCAGAGCACTGGGGAAAGGCAGGCAGAGAATTCCCTGCTAGCGCCTTCTCTCTGCCTGGGAAGCAGAAGTGTTCACATTGCCTCACAGAATGACTTTTGTGCAGAAAACAGTAACACTTGTTCAGAACGAAAGAAAGCACAGAGCCCCAGAATTGCTGTTGTCCTGGAGAGCTTGCAGAGCACTGGGGAAAGGCAGGCAGAGAATTCCCTGCTAGCGCCTTCTCTCTGCCTGGGAAGCAGAAGTGTTCACATTACCTCACAGAATGACTTTTGTGCAGAAAACAGTAACACTTGTTCAGAACGAAAGAAAGCACAGAGCCCCAGATTTTATGTTGTCCTGGAGAGCTTGCAGAGCACTGGGGAAAGGCAGGCAGAGAATTCCCTGCTAGCACCTTCTCTGTGCGTGTTCACATTGCTTCGCTGAATCGCTTTTGTGCAGAAAACAGTAACACTTGTTCAGAACAAAAGAAAGCACAGAGCCCCAGATTTTATGTTGTCCTGGAGAGCTTGCAGAGCACTGGGGAAAGGCAGGCAGAGAATTCCCTGCTAGCACCTTCTCTGTGCCTGGGAAGCAGAAGTGTTCACATTGCTTCGCGGAATCGCTTTTGTGCAGAAAACAGTAATACTTGTTCAAAACGAAAGAAAGCACAGAGCCCCAGATTTTATGTTGTCCTGGAGAGGTTGCAGAGCACTGGGGAAAGGCAGGCAGAGAATTCCCTGCTAGCACCTTCTCTGTGCCTGTTCACATTGCTTCGCAGAATCGCTTTTGTGCAGAAAACACTAACACTTGTTCAGAATGAAAGAAAGCACAGAGCCCCAGATTTTATGTTGTCCTGGAGAGCTTGCAGAGCACTGGGGAAAGGCAGGCAGAGAATTCCCTGCTAGCACCTTCTCTGTGCCTGGGAAGCAGAGTGTTCACATTGCTTCGCGGAATCGCTTTTGTGCAGAAAACAGTAACACTTGTTCAGAACGAAAGAAAGCACAGAGCCCCAGATTTTATGTTGTCCTGGAGAGCTTGCAGAGCACTGGGGAAAGGCAGGCAGAGAATTCCCTGCTAGCACCTCTCTCTGCCTGGGAAGCAGAAGTGTTCACATTGCCTCACAGAATGACTTTTGTGCAGAAAACAGTAACACTTGTTCAGAACGAAAGAAAGCACAGAGCCCCAGATTTTATGTTGTCCTGGAGAGCTTGCAGAGCACTGGGGAAAGGCAGGCAGAGAATTCCCTGCTAGCACCTTCTCTGTGCGTGTTCACATTGCTTCGCAGAATCGCTTTTGTGCAGAAAACAGTAACACTTGTTCAGAACAAAAGAAAGCACAGAGCCCCAGATTTTATGTTGTCCTGGAGAGCTTGCAGAGCACTGGGGAAAGGCAGGCAGAGCATTCCCTGCTAGCGCCTTCTCTCTGCCTGGGAAGCAGAAGTGTTCACATTACCTCACAGAATGACTTTTGTGCAGAAAACAGTAACACTTGTTCAGAACGAAAGAAAGCACAGAGCCCCAGATTTTATGTTGTCCTGGAGAGGTTGCAGAGCACTGGGGAAAGGCAGGCAGAGCATTCCCTGCTAGCACTTTTTCTGTGCCTGGAAAGCAGAAGTGTTCACATTGCTTCGCAGAATCGCTTTTGTGCAGAAAACACTAACACTTGTTCAGAACGAAAGAAAGCACAGAGCCCCAGATTTGCTGTTGTCCTGGAGAGCTTGCAGAGCACTGGGGAAAGGCAGGCAGAGAATTCCCTGCTAGCACCTTCTCTGTGCATGGGAATCAGAGTGTTCACATTGCTTCACAGAATCGCTTTTGTGCAGAAAACACTAACACTTGTTCAGAATGAAAGAAAGCACAGAGCCCCAGATTTTATGTTGTCCTGGAGAGCTCGCAGAGCACTGGGGAAAGGCAGGCAGAGAATTCCCTGCTAGCGCCTTCTCTCTGCCTGGGAAGCAGAAGTGTTCACATTGCCTCACAGAATGACTTTTGTGCAGAAAACAGTAACACTTGTTCAGAACGAAAGAAAGCACAGAGTCCCAGATTTTATGTTGTCCTGGAGAGCTTGCAGAGCACTGGGGAAAGGCAGGCAGAGACTTCCCTGCTAGCACCTTCTCTGTGCCTGTTCACATTGCTTCGCAGAATCGCTTTTGTGCAGAAAACAGTAACACTTGTTCAGAACGAAAGAAAGCACAGAGCCCCAGATTTTATGTTGTCCTGGAGAGCTTGCAGAGCACTGGGGAAAGGCAGGCAGAGCATTCCCTGCTAGCACCTTCTCTGTGCGTGTTCACATTGCTTCGCAGAATCGCTTTTGTGCAGAAAACAGTAACACTTGTTCAGAACGAAAGAAAGCACAGAGCCCCAGATTTTATGTTGTCCTGGAGAGCTTGCAGAGCACTGGGGAAAGGCAGGCAGAGAATTCCCTGCTAGCACCTTCTCTGTGCCTGTTCACATTGATTCGCAGAATCGCTTTTGTGCAGAAAACAGTAACACTTGTTCAGAACGAAAGAAAGCACAGAGCACCAGATTTGCTGTTGTCCTGGAGAGCTTGCAGAGCACTGGGGAAAGGCAGGCAGAGCATTCCCTGCTAGCACCTTCTCTGTGCCTGGGAAGCAGAAGTGTTCACATTGCTTCGCAGAATCGCTTTTGTGCAGAAAACAGTAACACTTCTTCAAAACGAAAGAAAGCACAGAGCCCCAGATTTTATGTTGTCCTGGAGAGCTTGCAGAGCACTGGGGAAAGGCAGGCAGAGAATTCCCTGCTAGCACCTTCTCTGTGCCTGGGAAGCAGAGTGTTCACATTGCTTCGCAGAATCGCTTTTGTGCAGAAAACACTAACACTTGTTCAGAACGAAAGAAAGCACAGAGCCCCAGATTTGCTGTTGTCCTGGAGAGCTTGCAGAGCACTGGGGAAAGGCAGGCAGAGAATTCCCTGCTAGCACCTTCTCTGTGCCTGTTCACATTGCTTCGCAGAATCGCTTTTGTGCAGAAAACACTAACACTTGTTCAGAATGAAAGAAAGCACAGAGCCCCAGATTTGCTGTTGTCCTGGAGAGCTTGCAGAGTACTGGGGAAAGGCAGGCAGAGAATTCCCTGCTAGCACCTTCTCTGTGCGTGTTCACATTGCTTCGCAGAATCGCTTTTGTGTAGAAAACAGTAACACTTGTTCAGAACGAAAGAAATCACAGAGCCCCAGATTTGCTGTTGTCCTGGAGAGCTTGCAGAGCACTGGGGAAAGGCAGGCAGAGACTTCCCTGCTAGCACCTTCTCTGTGCCTGTTCACATTGCTTCGCAGAATCGCTTTTGTGCAGAAAACACTAACACTTGTTCAGAACGAAAGAAAGCACAGAGCCCCAGATTTGCTGTTGTCCTGGAGAGCTTGCAGAGCACTGGGGAAAAGCAGGCAGAGCATTCCCTGCTAGCACCTTCTCTGTGCCTGGGAAGCAGAGGTGTTCACATTGCTTCGCGGAATCGCTTTTGTGCAGAAAACAGTAACACTTGTTCAGAACGAAAGAAAGCACAGAGCCCCAGATTTGCTGTTGTCCTGGAGAGGTTGCAGAGCACTGGGGAAAGGCAGGCAGAGAATTCCCTGCTAGCACCTTCTCTGTGCGTGTTCACATTGCTTCGCAGAATCGCTTTTGTGCAGAAAATACTAACACTTGTTCAGAACGAAAGAAAGCACAGAGCCCCAGATTTTATGTTGTCCTGGAGAGCTTGCAGAGCACTGGGGAAAGGCAGGCAGAGAATTCCCTGCTAGCACCTTCTCTGTGCCTGGGAAGCAGAGTGTTCACATTGCTTCGCGGAATCGCTTTTGTGCAGAAAACAGTAACACTTGTTCAGAACGAAAGAAAGCACAGAGCCCCAGATTTTACGTTGTCCTGGAGAGCTTGCAGAGCACTGGGGAAAGGCAGGCAGAGAATTCCCTGCTAGCACCTTCTCTGTGCCTGTTCACATTGATTCGCAGAATCGCTTTTGTGCAGAAAACAGTAACACTTGTTCAGAACGAAAGAAAGCACAGAGCCCCAGATTTGCTGTTGTCCTGGAGAGCTTGCAGAGCACTGGGGAAAGGCAGGCAGAGAATTCCCTGCTAGCACCTTCTCTGTGCGTGTTCACATTGCTTCGCAGAATCGCTTTTGTGCAGAAAATACTAACACTTGTTCAGAACGAAAGAAAGCACAGAGCCCCAGATTTTATGTTGTCCTGGAGAGCTTGCAGAGCACTGGGGAAAGGCAGGCAGAGAATTCCCTGCTAGCACCTTCTCTGTGCCTGGGAAGCAGAGTGTTCACATTGCTTCGCGGAATCGCTTTTGTGCAGAAAACAGTAACACTTGTTCAGAACGAAAGAAAGCACAGAGCCCCAGATTTTACGTTGTCCTGGAGAGCTTGCAGAGCACTGGGGAAAGGCAGGCAGAGAATTCCCTGCTAGCACCTTCTCTGTGCCTGTTCACATTGATTCGCAGAATCGCTTTTGTGCAGAAAACAGTAACACTTGTTCAGAACGAAAGAAAGCACAGAGCCCCAGATTTTATGTTGTCCTGGAGAGCTTGCAGAGCACTGGGGAAAGGCAGGCAGAGAATTCCCTGCTAGCACCTTCTCTGTGCCTGTTCACATTGCTTCGCAGAATCGCTTTTGTGCAGAAAACAGTAACACTTGTTCAGAACGAAAGAAAGCACAGACCCCAGATTTGCTGTTGTCCTGGAGATCTTGCAGAGCACTGGGGAAAGGCAGGCAGAGAATTCCCTGCTAGCACCTTCTCTGTGCCTGGGAAGCAGAAGTGTTCACATTGCTTCGCAGAATCGCTTTTGTGCAGAAAACAGTAACACTTGTTCAGAACGAAAGAAAGCACAGAGCCCCAGATTTTATGTTGTCCTGGAGAGCTTGCAGAGCACTGGGGAAAGGCAGGCAGAGAATTCCCTGCTAGCACCTTCTCTGTGCCTGGGAAGCACAGTGTTCACATTGCGTCCCAGAATCGCTTTTGTGCAGAAAACACTAACACTTGTTCAGAATGAAAGAAAGCACAGAGCCCCAGATTTTATGTTGTCCTGGAGAGCTTGCAGAGCACTGGGGAAAGGCAGGCAGAGAATTCCCTGCTAGCACCTTCTCTGTGCGTGTTCACATTGCTTCGCAGAATCGCTTTTGTGCAGAAAACATGAACTCTTGTTCAGAACGAAAGAAAGCACAGAGCCCCAGATTTTATGTTGTCCTGGAGAGCTTGCAGAGCACTGGGGAAAGGCAGGCAGAGAATTCCCTGCTAGCACCTTCTCTGTGCCTGTTCACATTGATTCGCAGAATCGCTTTTGTGCAGAAAACACTAACAGTTGTTCATAACGAAAGAAAGCACAGAGCACCAGATTTGCTGTTGTCCTGGAGAGCTTGCAGAGCACTGGGGAAAGGCAGGCAGAGCATTCCCTGCTAGCACCTTCTCTGTGCCTGGGAAGCAGAAGTGTTCACATTGCTTCGCAGAATCGCTTTTGTGCAGAAAACAGTAACACTTCTTCAAAACGAAAGAAAGCACAGAGCCCCAGATTTTATGTTGTCCTGGAGAGCTTGCAGAGCACTGGGGAAAGGCAGGCAGAGAATTCCCTGCTAGCACCTTCTCTGTGCCTGGGAAGCAGAGTGTTCACATTGCTTCGCAGAATCGCTTTTGTGCAGAAAACACTAACACTTGTTCAGAACGAAAGAAAGCACAGAGCCCCAGATTTGCTGTTGTCCTGGAGAGCTTGCAGAGCACTGGGGAAAGGCAGGCAGAGACTTCCCTGCTAGCACCTTCTCTGTGCCTGTTCACATTGCTTCGCAGAATCGCTTTTGTGCAGAAAACAGTAACACTTGTTCAGAATGAAAGAAAGCACAGAGCCCCAGATTTGCTGTTGTCCTGGAGAGCTTGCAGAGCACTGGGGAAAGGCAGGCAGAGAATTCCCTGCTAGCACCTTCTCTGTGCCTGTTCACATTGCTTCGCAGAATCGCTTTTGTGTAGAAAACAGTAACACTTGTTCAGAACGAAAGAAAGCACAGAGCCCCAGATTTGCTGTTGTCCTGGAGAGCTTGCAGAGCACTGGGGAAAGGCAGGCAGAGACTTCCCTGCTAGCACCTTCTCTGTGCCTGTTCACATTGCTTCGCAGAATCGCTTTTGTGCAGAAAACACTAACACTTGTTCAGAACGAAAGAAAGCACAGAGCCCCAGATTTGCTGTTGTCCTGGAGAGCTTGCAGAGCACTGGGGAAAAGCAGGCAGAGCATTCCCTGCTAGCACCTTCTCTGTGCCTGGGAAGCAGAGTGTTCACATTGCTTCGCGGAATCGCTTTTGTGCAGAAAACAGTAACACTTGTTCAGAACGAAAGAAAGCACAGAGCCCCAGATTTTATGTTGTCCTGGAGAGCTTGCAGAGCACTGGGGAAAGGCAGGCAGAGAATTCCCTGCTAGCACCTTCTCTGTGCGTGTTCACATTGCTTCGCAGAATCGCTTTTGTGCAGAAAATACTAACACTTGTTCAGAACGAAAGAAAGCACAGAGCCCCAGATTTTATGTTGTCCTGGAGAGCTTGCAGAGCACTGGGGAAAGACAGGCAGAGAATTCCCTGCTAGCACCTTCTCTGTGCCTGTTCACATTGCTTCGCAGAATCGCTTTTGTGCAGAAAACAGTAACACTTGTTCAGAACGAAAGAAAGCACAGACCCCAGATTTGCTGTTGTCCTGGAGATCTTGCAAGAGCACTGGGGAAAGGCAGGCAGAGAATTCCCTGCTAGCACCTTCTCTGTGCCTGGGAAGCAGAGTGTTCACATTGCTTCGCAGAATCGCTTTTGTGCAGAAAACAGTAACACTTGTTCAGAACGAAAGAAAGCACAGAGCCCCAGATTTTATGTTGTCCTGGAGAGCTTGCAGAGCACTGGGGAAAGGCAGGCAGAGAATTCCCTGCTAGCACCTTCTCTGTGCCTGGGAAGCAGAAGTGTTCACATTGCGTCCCAGAATCGCTTTTGTGCAGAAAACACTAACACTTGTTCAGAATGAAAGAAAGCACAGAGCCCCAGATTTTATGTTGTCCTGGAGAGCTTGCAGAGCACTGGGGAAAGGCAGGCAGAGAATTCCCTGCTAGCACCTTCTCTGTGCCTGGGAAGCAGAGTGTTCACATTGCTTCGCGGAATCGCTTTTGTGCAGAAAACAGTAACACTTGTTCAGAACGAAAGAAAGCACAGAGCCCCAGATTTTATGTTGTCCTGGAGAGCTTGCAGAGCACTGGGGAAAGGCAGGCAGAGAATTCCCTGCTAGCACCTTCTCTGTGCCTGTTCACATTGATTCGCAGAATCGCTTTTGTGCAGAAAACAGTAACACTTGTTCAGAACGAAAGAAAGCACAGAGCCCCAGATTTGCTGTTGTCCTGGAGAGCTTGCAGAGCACTGGGGAAAGGCAGGCAGAGCATTCCCTGCTAGCACCTTCTCTGTGCCTGGGAAGCAGAAGTGTTCACATTGCGTCGCAGAATCGCTTTTGTGCAGAAAACACTAACAGTTGTTCAGATTGAAAGAAAGCACAGAGCCCCAGATTTGCTGTTGTCCTGGAGAGCTTGCAGAGCACTGGGGAAAGGCAGGCAGAGCATTCCCTGCTAGCACCTTCTCTGTGCCTGGGAAGCAGAAGTGTTCACATTGCTTCGCAGAATCGCTTTTGTGCAGAAAACACTAACACTTGTTCAGAACGAAAGAAAGCACAGAGCCCCAGAATTGCTGTTGTCCTGGAGAGCTTGCAGAGCACTGGGGAAAGGCAGGCAGAGAATTCCCTGCTAGCACCTTCTCTGTGCCTGTTCACATTGCTTCGCAGAATCGCTTTTGTGCAGAAAACAGTAACACTTGTTCAGAACGAAAGAAAGCACAGAGCCCCAGATTTGCTGTTGTCCTGGAGAGCTTGCAGAGCACTGGGGAAAGGCAGGCAGAGCATTCCCTGCTAGCACCTTTTCTGTGCCTGGGAAGCAGAAGTGTTCACATTGCTTCGCAGAATCGCTTTTGTGCAGAAAACACTAACACTTGTTCAGAACGAAAGAAAGCACAGAGCCCCAGATTTGCTGTTGTCCTGGAGAGCTTGCAGAGCACTGGGGAAAGGCAGGCAGAGAATTCCCTGCTAGCACCTTCTCTGTGCCTGGGAAGCAGAGTGTTAACATTGCTTCGCAGAATCGCTTTTGTGCAGAAAACACTAACACTTGTTCAGAATGAAAGAAAGCACAGAGCCCCAGATTTGCTGTTGTCCTGGAGAGTTCGCAGAGCACTGGGGAAAGGCAGGCAGAGAATTCCCTGCTAGCGCCTTCTCTCTGCCTGGGAAGCAGAAGTGTTCACATTGCCTCACAGAATGACTTTTGTGCAGAAAACAGTAACACTTGTTCAGAACGAAAGAAAGCACAGAGCCCCAGAATTGCTGTTGTCCTGGAGAGCTTGCAGAGCACTGGGGAAAGGCAGGCAGAGAATTCCCTGCTAGCGCCTTCTCTCTGCCTGGGAAGCAGAAGTGTTCACATTACCTCACAGAATGACTTTTGTGCAGAAAACAGTAACACTTGTTCAGAACGAAAGAAAGCACAGAGCCCCAGATTTTATGTTGTCCTGGAGAGCTTGCAGAGCACTGGGGAAAGGCAGGCAGAGAATTCCCTGCTAGCACCTTCTCTGTGCGTGTTCACATTGCTTCGCAGAATCGCTTTTGTGCAGAAAACAGTAACACTTGTTCAGAACAAAAGAAAGCACAGAGCCCCAGATTTTATGTTGTCCTGGAGAGCTTGCAGAGCACTGGGGAAAGGCAGGCAGAGAATTCCCTGCTAGCACCTTCTCTGTGCCTGGGAAGCAGAAGTGTTCACATTGCTTCGCGGAATCGCTTTTGTGCAGAAAACAGTAATACTTGTTCAAAACGAAAGAAAGCACAGAGCCCCAGATTTGCTGTTGTCCTGGAGAGGTTGCAGAGCACTGGGGAAAGGCAGGCAGAGAATTCCCTGCTAGCACCTTCTCTGTGCCTGTTCACATTGCTTCGCAGAATCGCTTTTGTGCAGAAAACACTAACACTTGTTCAGAATGAAAGAAAGCACAGAGCCCCAGATTTTATGTTGTCCTGGAGAGCTTGCAGAGCACTGGGGAAAGGCAGGCAGAGAATTCCCTGCTAGCACCTTCTCTGTGCCTGGGAAGCAGAGTGTTCACATTGCTTCGCGGAATCGCTTTTGTGCAGAAAACAGTAACACTTGTTCAGAACGAAAGAAAGCACAGAGCCCCAGATTTTATGTTGTCCTGGAGAGCTTGCAGAGCACTGGGGAAAGGCAGGCAGAGAATTCCCTGCTAGCACCTCTCTCTCCCTGGGAAGCAGAGGTGTTCACATTGCCTCACAGAATGACTTTTGTGCAGAAAACAGTAACACTTGTTCAGAACGAAAGAAAGCACAGAGCCCCAGATTTTATGTTGTTCTGGAGAGCTTGCAGAGCACTGGGGAAAGGCAGGCAGAGAATTCCCTGCTAGCACCTTCTCTGTGCGTGTTCACATTGCTTCGCAGAATCGCTTTTGTGCAGAAAACAGTAACACTTGTTCAGAACAAAAGAAAGCACAGAGCCCCAGATTTGCTGTTGTCCTGGAGAGCTTGCAGAGCACTGGGGAAAGGCAGGCAGAGCATTCCCTGCTAGCACCTTCTCTGTGCCTGGGAAGCAGAAGTGTTCACATTGCTTCGCGGAATCGCTTTTGTGCAGAAAACAGTAACACTTGTTCAGAACGAAAGAAAGCACAGAGCCCCAGATTTTATGTTGTCCTGGAGAGGTTGCAGAGCACTGGGGAAAGGCAGGCAGAGCATTCCCTGCTAGCACCTTTTCTGTGCCTGGGAAGCAGAAGTGTTCACATTGCTTCGCAGAATCGCTTTTGTGCAGAAAACACTAACACTTGTTCAGAACGAAAGAAAGCACAGAGCCCCAGATTTGCTGTTGTCCTGGAGAGCTTGCAGAGCACTGGGGAAAGGCAGGCAGAGAATTCCCTGCTAGCGCCTTCTCTCTGCCTGGGAAGCAGAAGTGTTCACATTGCGTCCCAGAATCGCTTTTGTGCAGAAAACACTAACACTTGTTCAGAACGAAAGAAAGCACAGAGCCCCAGATTTGCTGTTGTCCTGGAGAGCTTGCAGAGCACTGGGGAAAGGCAGGCAGAGAATTCCCTGCTAGCACCTTCTCTGTGCCTGTTCACATTGCTTCGCAGAATCGCTTTTGTGCAGAAAACAGTAACACTTGTTCAGAACGAAAGAAAGCACAGAGCCCCAGATTTTATGTTGTCCTGGAGAGCTTGCAGAGCACTGGGGAAAGGCAGGCAGAGAATTCCCTGCTAGCACCTTCTCTGTGCCTGTTCACATTGATTCGCAGAATCGCTTTTGTGCAGAAAACACTAACAGTTGTTCATAACGAAAGAAAGCACAGAGCCCCAGATTTGCTGTTGTCCTGGAGAGCTTGCAGAGCACTGGGGAAAGGCAGGCAGAGCATTCCCTGCTAGCACCTTCTCTGTGCCTGGGAAGCAGAAGTGTTCACATTGCTTCGCAGAATCGCTTTTGTGCAGAAAACAGTAACACTTCTTCAAAACGAAAGAAAGCACAGAGCCCCAGATTTTATGTTGTCCTGGAGAGCTTGCAGAGCACTGGGGAAAGGCAGGCAGAGAATTCCCTGCTAGCACCTTCTCTGTGCCTGGGAAGCAGAGTGTTCACATTGCTTCGCAGAATCGCTTTTGTGCAGAAAACACTAACACTTGTTCAGAACGAAAGAAAGCACAGAGCCCCAGATTTGCTGTTGTCCTGGAGAGCTTGCAGAGCACTGGGGAAAGGCAGGCAGAGACTTCCCTGCTAGCACCTTCTCTGTGCCTGTTCACATTGCTTCGCAGAATCGCTTTTGTGCAGAAAACAGTAACACTTGTTCAGAATGAAAGAAAGCACAGAGCCCCAGATTTGCTGTTGTCCTGGAGAGCTTGCAGAGCACTGGGGAAAGGCAGGCAGAGACTTCCCTGCTAGCACCTTCTCTGTGCCTGTTCACATTGCTTCGCAGAATCGCTTTTGTGCAGAAAACACTAACACTTGTTCAGAACGAAAGAAAGCACAGAGCCCCAGATTTGCTGTTGTCCTGGAGAGCTTGCAGAGCACTGGGGAAAAGCAGGCAGAGCATTCCCTGCTAGCACCTTCTCTGTGCCTGGGAAGCAGATGTGTTCACATTGCTTCGCGGAATCGCTTTTGTGCAGAAAACAGTAACACTTGTTCAGAACGAAAGAAAGCACAGAGCCCCAGATTTTATGTTGTCCTGGAGAGCTTGCAGAGCACTGGGGAAAGGCAGGCAGAGAATTCCCTGCTAGCACCTTCTCTGTGCGTGTTCACATTGCTTCGCAGAATCGCTTTTGTGCAGAAAATACTAACACTTGTTCAGAACGAAAGAAAGCACAGAGCCCCAGATTTTATGTTGTCCTGGAGAGCTTGCAGAGCACTGGGGAAAGGCAGGCAGAGAATTCCCTGCTAGCACCTTCTCTGTGCCTGGGAAGCAGAGTGTTCACATTGCTTCGCGGAATCGCTTTTGTGCAGAAAACAGTAAGACTTGTTCAGAACGAAAGAAAGCACAGAGCCCCAGATTTTACGTTGTCCTGGAGAGCTTGCAGAGCACTGGGGAAAGGCAGGCAGAGAATTCCCTGCTAGCACCTTCTCTGTGCGTGTTCACATTGCTTCGCAGAATCGCTTTTGTGCAGAAAATACTAACACTTGTTCAGAACGAAAGAAAGCACAGAGCCCCAGATTTTATGTTGTCCTGGAGAGCTTGCAGAGCACTGGGGAAAGACAGGCAGAGAATTCCCTGCTAGCACCTTCTCTGTGCCTGTTCACATTGCTTCGCAGAATCGCTTTTGTGCAGAAAACAGTAACACTTGTTCAGAACGAAAGAAAGCACAGACCCCAGATTTGCTGTTGTCCTGGAGATCTTGCAGAGCACTGGGGAAAGGCAGGCAGAGAATTCCCTGCTAGCACCTTCTCTGTGCCTGGGAAGCAGAGTGTTCACATTGCTTCGCAGAATCGCTTTTGTGCAGAAAACAGTAACACTTGTTCAGAACGAAAGAAAGCACAGAGCCCCAGATTTTATGTTGTCCTGGAGAGCTTGCAGAGCACTGGGGAAAGGCAGGCAGAGAATTCCCTGCTAGCACCTTCTCTGTGCCTGGGAAGCAGAGTGTTCACATTGCTTCGCGGAATCGCTTTTGTGCAGAAAACAGTAACACTTGTTCAGAACGAAAGAAAGCACAGACCCCAGATTTGCTGTTGTCCTGGAGATCTTGCAGAGCACTGGGGAAAGGCAGGCAGAGAATTCCCTGCTAGCACCTTCTCTGTGCCTGTTCACATTGCTTCGCAGAATCGCTTTTGTGCAGAAAACAGTAACACTTGTTCAGAACGAAAGAAAGCACAGACCCCAGATTTGCTGTTGTCCTGGAGATCTTGCAGAGCACTGGGGAAAGGCAGGCAGAGAATTCCCTGCTAGCACCTTCTCTGTGCCTGGGAAGCAGAGTGTTCACATTGCTTCGCAGAATCGCTTTTGTGCAGAAAACAGTAACACTTGTTCAGAACGAAAGAAAGCACAGAGCCCCAGATTTGCTGTTGTCCTGGAGAGCTTGCAGAGCACTGGGGAAAGGCAGGCAGAGAATTCCCTGCTAGCACCTTCTCTGTGCCTGGGAAGCAGAGTGTTCACATTGCGTCCCAGAATCGCTTTTGTGCAGAAAACACTAACACTTGTTCAGAATGAAAGAAAGCACAGAGCCCCAGATTTTATGTTGTCCTGGAGAGCTTGCAGAGCACTGGGGAAAGGCAGGCAGAGAATTCCCTGCTAGCACCTTCTCTGTGCCTGGGAAGCAGAGTGTTCACATTGCTTCGAGGAATCGCTTTTGTGCAGAAAACAGTAACACTTGTTCAGAACGAAAGAAAGCACAGAGCCCCAGATTTTATGTTGTCCTGGAGAGCTTGCAGAGCACTGGGGAAAGGCAGGCAGAGAATTCCCTGCTAGCACCTTCTCTGTGCCTGTTCACATTGATTCGCAGAATCGTTTTTGTGCAGAAAACAGAAACTCTTGTTCAGAATGAAAGAAAGCACAGAGCCCCAGATTTGCTGTTGTCCTGGAGAGCTTGCAGAGCACTGGGGAAAGGCAGGCAGAGCATTCCCTGCTAGCACCTTCTCTGTGCCTGGGAAGCAGAAGTGTTCACATTGCGTCGCAGAATCGCTTTTGTGCAGAAAACACTAACAGTTGTTCAGATTGAAAGAAAGCACAGAGCCCCAGATTTGCTGTTGTCCTGGAGAGCTTGCAGAGCACTGGGGAAAGGCAGGCAGAGCATTCCCTGCTAGCACCTTCTCTGTGCCTGGGAAGCAGAAGTGTTCACATTGCTTCGCAGAATCGCTTTTGTGCAGAAAACACTAACACTTGTTCAGAACGAAAGAAAGCACAGAGCCCCAGAATTGCTGTTGTCCTGGAGAGCTTGCAGAGCACTGGGGAAAGGCAGGCAGAGAATTCCCTGCTAGCACCTTCTCTGTGCCTGTTCACATTGCTTCGCAGAATCGCTTTTGTGCAGAAAACAGTAACACTTGTTCAGAACGAAAGAAAGCACAGAGCCCCAGATTTTATGTTGTCCTGGAGAGCTTGCAGAGCACTGGGGAAAGGCAGGCAGAGCATTCCCTGCTAGCACCTTTTCTGTGCCTGGGAAGCAGAAGTGTTCACATTGCTTCGCAGAATCGCTTTTGTGCAGAAAACAGTAACACTTGTTCAGAACGAAAGAAAGCACAGAGCCCCAGATTTGCTGTTGTCCTGGAGAGCTTGCAGAGCACTGGGGAAAGGCAGGCAGAGAATTCCCTGCTAGCACCTTCTCTGTGCCTGGGAAGCAGAGTGTTAACATTGCTTCGCAGAATCGCTTTTGTGCAGAAAACACTAACACTTGTTCAGAATGAAAGAAAGCACAGAGCCCCAGATTTGCTGTTGTCCTGGAGAGTTCGCAGAGCACTGGGGAAAGGCAGGCAGAGAATTCCCTGCTAGCGCCTTCTCTCTGCCTGGGAAGCAGAAGTGTTCACATTGCCTCACAGAATGACTTTTGTGCAGAAAACAGTAACACTTGTTCAGAACGAAAGAAAGCACAGAGCCCCAGAATTGCTGTTGTCCTGGAGAGCTTGCAGAGCACTGGGGAAAGGCAGGCAGAGAATTCCCTGCTAGCGCCTTCTCTCTGCCTGGGAAGCAGAAGTGTTCACATTACCTCACAGAATGACTTTTGTGCAGAAAACAGTAACACTTGTTCAGAACGAAAGAAAGCACAGAGCCCCAGATTTTATGTTGTCCTGGAGAGCTTGCAGAGCACTGGGGAAAGGCAGGCAGAGAATTCCCTGCTAGCACCTTCTCTGTGCCTGGGAAGCAGAGTGTTCACATTGCTTCGCAGAATCGCTTTTGTGCAGAAAACAGTAACACTTGTTCAGAACGAAAGAAAGCACAGAGCCCCAGATTTTATGTTGTCCTGGAGAGCTTGCAGAGCACTGGGGAAAGGCAGGCAGAGAATTCCCTGCTAGCACCTTCTCTGTGCCTGGGAAGCAGAAGTGTTCACATTGCGTCCCAGAATCGCTTTTGTGCAGAAAACACTAACACTTGTTCAGAATGAAAGAAAGCACAGAGCCCCAGATTTTATGTTGTCCTGGAGAGCTTGCAGAGCACTGGGGAAAGGCAGGCAGAGAATTCCCTGATAGCACCTTCTCTGTGCCTGTTCACATTGATTCGCAGAATCGTTTTTGTGCAGAAAACAGTAACTCTTGTTCAGAACGAAAGAAAGCACAGAGCCCCAGATTTGCTGTTGTCCTGGAGAGCTTGCAGAGCACTGGGGAAAGGCAGGCAGAGCATTCCCTGCTAGCACCTTCTCTGTGCCTGGGAAGCAGAAGTGTTCACATTGCGTCGCAGAATCGCTTTTGTGCAGAAAACACTAACAGTTGTTCAGATTGAAAGAAAGCACAGAGCCCCAGATTTGCTGTTGTCCTGGAGAGCTTGCAGAGCACTGGGGAAAGGCAGGCAGAGCATTCCCTGCTAGCACCTTCTCTGTGCCTGGGAAGCAGAAGTGTTCACATTGCTTCGCAGAATCGCTTTTGTGCAGAAAACACTAACACTTGTTCAGAACGAAAGAAAGCACAGAGCCCCAGAATTGCTGTTGTCCTGGAGAGCTTGCAGAGCACTGGGGAAAGGCAGGCAGAGAATTCCCTGCTAGCACCTTCTCTGTGCCTGTTCACATTGCTTCGCAGAATCGCTTTTGTGCAGAAAACAGTAACACTTGTTCAGAACGAAAGAAAGCACAGAGCCCCAGATTTTATGTTGTCCTGGAGAGCTTGCAGAGCACTGGGGAAAGGCAGGCAGAGCATTCCCTGCTAGCACCTTTTCTGTGCCTGGGAAGCAGAAGTGTTCACATTGCTTCGCAGAATCGCTTTTGTGCAGAAAACAGTAACACTTGTTCAGAACGAAAGAAAGCACAGAGCCCCAGATTTGCTGTTGTCCTGGAGAGCTTGCAGAGCACTGGGGAAAGGCAGGCAGAGAATTCCCTGCTAGCACCTTCTCTGTGCCTGGGAAGCAGAGTGTTAACATTGCTTCGCAGAATCGCTTTTGTGCAGAAAACACTAACACTTGTTCAGAACGAAAGAAAGCACAGAGCCCCAGATTTGCTGTTGTCCTGGAGAGCTTGCAGAGCACTGGGGAAAGGCAGGCAGAGAATTCCCTGCTAGCGCCTTCTCTCTGCCTGGGAAGCAGAAGTGTTCACATTGCCTCACAGAATGACTTTTGTGCAGAAAACAGTAACACTTGTTCAGAACGAAAGAAAGCACAGAGCCCCAGAATTGCTGTTGTCCTGGAGAGCTTGCAGAGCACTGGGGAAAGGCAGGCAGAGAATTCCCTGCTAGCGCCTTCTCTCTGCCTGGGAAGCAGAAGTGTTCACATTACCTCACAGAATGACTTTTGTGCAGAAAACAGTAACACTTGTTCAGAACGAAAGAAAGCACAGAGCCCCAGATTTTATGTTGTCCTGGAGAGCTTGCAGAGCACTGGGGAAAGGCAGGCAGAGAATTCCCTGCTAGCACCTTCTCTGTGCGTGTTCACATTGCTTCGCAGAATCGCTTTTGTGCAGAAAACAGTAACACTTGTTCAGAACAAAAGAAAGCACAGAGCCCCAGATTTTATGTTGTCCTGGAGAGCTTGCAGAGCACTGGGGAAAGGCAGGCAGAGAATTCCCTGCTAGCACCTTCTCTCTGCCTGGGAAGCAGAAGTGTTCACATTGCCTCACAGAATGACTTTTGTGCAGAAAACAGTAACACTTGTTCAGAACGAAAGAAAGCACAGAGCCCCAGATTTGCTGTTGTCCTGGAGAGCTTGCAGAGCACTGGGGAAAGGCAGGCAGAGAATTCCCTGCTAGCACCTTCTCTGTGCCTGTTCACATTGCTTCGCAGAATCGCTTTTGTGCAGAAAACAGTAACACTTGTTCAGAACGAAAGAAAGCACAGAGCCCCAGATTTTATGTTGTCCTGGAGAGCTTGCAGAGCACTGGGGAAAGGCAGGCAGAGAATTCCCTGCTAGCACCTTCTCTGTGCCTGTTCACATTGATTCGCAGAATCGCTTTTGTGCAGAAAACACTAACAGTTGTTCATAACGAAAGAAAGCACAGAGCCCCAGATTTGCTGTTGTCCTGGAGAGCTTGCAGAGCACTGGGGAAAGGCAGGCAGAGCATTCCCTGCTAGCACCTTCTCTGTGCCTGGGAAGCAGAAGTGTTCACATTGCTTCGCCGAATCGCTTTTGTGCAGAAAACAGTAACACTTGTTCAAAACGAAAGAAAGCACAGAGCCCCAGATTTTATGTTGTCCTGGAGAGCTTGCAGAGCACTGGGGAAAGGCAGGCAGAGAATTCCCTGCTAGCACCTTCTCTGTGCCTGGGAAGCAGAGTGTTCACATTGCTTCGCAGAATCGCTTTTGTGCAGAAAACACTAACACTTGTTCAGAACGAAAGAAAGCACAGAGCCCCAGATTTTATGTTGTCCTGGAGAGCTTGCAGAGCACTGGGGAAAGGCAGGCAGAGAATTCCCTGCTAGCACCTTCTCTGTGCCTGTTCACATTGCTTCGCAGAATCGCTTTTGTGCAGAAAACAGTAACACTTGTTCAGAACGAAAGAAAGCACAGAGCCCCAGATTTGCTGTTGTCCTGGAGAGCTTGCAGAGCACTGGGGAAAGGCAGGCAGAGACTTCCCTGCTAGCACCTTCTCTGTGCCTGGGAAGCAGAAGTGTTCACATTGCTTCGCAGAATCGCTTTTGTGCAGAAAACACTAACACTTGTTCAGAACGAAAGAAAGCACAGAGCCCCAGATTTGCTGTTGTCCTGGAGAGCTTGCAGAGCACTGGGGAAAGGCAGGCAGAGAATTCCCTGCTAGCACCTTCTCTGTGCCTGGGAAGCAGATGTGTTCACATTGCTTGGCAGAATCGCTTTTGTGCAGAAAACACTAACACTTGTTCAGAATGAAAGAAAGCACAGAGCCCCAGATTTTATGTTGTCCTGGAGAGCTTGCAGAGCACTGGGGAAAGGCAGGCAGAGAATTCCCTGCTAGAACCTTTTCTGTGCCTGGGAAGCAGAAGTGTTCACATCGCTTCGCAGAATCGCTTTTGTGCAGAAAACACTAACACTTGTTCAGAACGAAAGAAAGCACAGAGCCCCAGATTTTATGTTGTCCTGGAGAGCTTGCAGAGCACTGGGGAAAGGCAGGCAGAGAATTCCCTGCTAGCACCTTCTCTGTGCCTGGGAACCACAAGTGTTCACATTGCTTCGCAGAATCGCTTTTGTGCAGAAAACAGTAACACTTGTTCAGAAGAAAAGAAAGCACAGAGCCCCAGATTTTATGTTGTCCTGGAGAGCTTGCAGAGCACTGGGGAAAGGCAGGCAGAGAATTCCCTGCTAGAACCTTTTCTGTGCCTGGGAAGCAGAAGTGTTCACATTGCTTCGCAGAATCGCTTTTCTGCAGAAAACACTAACACTTGTTCAGAACGAAAGAAAGCACAGAGCCCCAGATTCTATGTTGTCCTGGAGAGCTTGCAGAGCACTGGGGAAAGGCAGGCAGAGAATTCCCTGCTAGCACCTTCTCTGTGCCTGGGAAGCAGAGTGTTCACATTGCTTCGCAGAATCGCTTTTGTGCAGAAAACACTAACACTTGTTCAGAATGAAAGAAAGCACAGAGCCCCAGATTTGCTGTTGTCCTGGAGAGCTTGCAGAGCACTGGGGAAAGGCAGGCAGAGAATTCCCTGCTAGCACCTTCTCTGTGCCTGGGAAGCAGAGTGTTCACATTGCTTCGCAGAATCGCTTTTGTGCAGAAAACACTAACACTTGTTCAGAACGAAAGAAAGCACAGAGCCCCAGATTTTATGTTGTCCTGGAGAGCTTGCAGAGCACTGGGGAAAGGCAGGCAGAGAATTCCCTGCTAGCACCTTCTCTGTGCCTGTTCACATTGCTTCGCAGAATCGCTTTTGTGCAGAAAACACTAACACTTGTTCAGAACGAAAGAAAGCACAGAGCCCCAGATTTTATGTTGTCCTGGAGAGCTTGCAGAGCACTGGGGAAAGGCAGGCAGAGAATTCCCTGCTAGCACCTTCTCTGTGCCTGGGAAGCAGAAGTGTTCACATTGCTTCGCAGAATCGCTTTTGTGCAGAAAACAGTAACACTTGTTCAGAACGAAAGAAAGCACAGAGCCCCAGATTTGCTGTTGTCCTGGAGAGCTTGCAGAGCACTGGGGAAAGGCAGGCAGAGAATTCCCTGCTAGCACCTTCTCTGTGCCTGGGAAGCAGAAGTGTTCACATTGCTTCGCGGAATCGCTTTTGTGCAGAAAACAGTAAGACTTGTTCAGAACGAAAGAAAGCACAGAGCCCCAGATTTTACGTTGTCCTGGAGAGCTTGCAGAGCACTGGGGAAAGGCAGGCAGAGAATTCCCTGCTAGCACCTTCTCTGTGCCTGTTCACATTGATTCGCAGAATCGCTTTTGTGCAGAAAACAGTAACACTTGTTCAGAACGAAAGAAAGCACAGAGCCCCAGATTTTATGTTGTCCTGGAGAGCTTGCAGAGCACTGGGGAAAGACAGGCAGAGAATTCCCTGCTAGCACCTTCTCTGTGCCTGTTCACATTGCTTCGCAGAATCGCTTTTGTGCAGAAAACACTAACACTTGTTCAGAACGAAAGAAAGCACAGAGCCCCAGATTTTATGTTGTCCTGGAGAGCTTGCAGAGCACTGGGGAAAGGCAGGCAGAGATTTCCCTGCTAGCACCTTCTCTGTGCCTGGGAAGCAGAGTGTTCACATTGCTTCGCAGAATCGCTTTTGTGCAGAAAACACTAACACTTGTTCAGAATGAAAGAAAGCACAGAGCCCCAGATTTTATGTTGTCCTGGAGAGCTTGCAGAGCACTGGGGAAAGGCAGGCAGAGAATTCCCTGCTAGAACCTTTTCTGTGCCTGGGAAGCAGAAGTGTTCACATTGCTTCGCAGAATCGCTTTTGTGCAGAAAACACTAACACTTGTTCAGAACGAAAGAAAGCACAGAGCCCCAGATTTTATGTTGTCCTGGAGAGCTTGCAGAGCACTGGGGAAAGGCAGGCAGAGAATTCCCTGCTAGCACCTTCTCTGTGCCTGGGAACCACAAGTGTTCACATTGCTTCGCAGAATCGCTTTTGTGCAGAAAACAGTAACACTTGTTCAGAAGAAAAGAAAGCACAGAGCCCCAGATTTTATGTTGTCCTGGAGAGCTTGCAGAGCACTGGGGAAAGGCAGGCAGAGCATTCCCTGCTAGAACCTTTTCTGTGCCTGGGAAGCAGAAGTGTTCACATTGCTTCGCAGAATCGCTTTTCTGCAGAAAACACTAACACTTGTTCAGAACGAAAGAAAGCACAGAGCCCCAGATTCTATGTTGTCCTGGAGAGCTTGCAGAGCACTGGGGAAAGGCAGGCAGAGAATTCCCTGCTAGCACCTTCTCTGTGCCTGGGAAGCAGAGTGTTCACATTGCTTCGCAGAATCGCTTTTGTGCAGAAAACAGTAACACTTGTTCAGAACGAAAGAAAGCACAGAGCCCCAGATTTGCTGTTGTCCTGGAGAGCTTGCAGAGCACTGGGGAAAGGCAGGCAGAGAATTCCCTGCTAGCACCTTCTCTGTGCCTGGGAAGCAGAGTGTTCACATTGCTTCGCAGAATCGCTTTTGTGCAGAAAACACTAACACTTGTTCAGAACGAAAGAAAGCACAGAGCCCCAGATTTTATGTTGTCCTGGAGAGCTTGCAGAGCACTGGGGAAAGGCAGGCAGAGAATTCCCTGCTAGCACCTTCTCTGTGCCTGTTCACATTGCTTCGCAGAATCGCTTTTGTGCAGAAAACACTAACACTTGTTCAGAACGAAAGAAAGCACAGAGCCCCAGATTTTATGTTGTCCTGGAGAGCTTGCAGAGCACTGGGGAAAGGCAGGCAGAGAATTCCCTGCTAGCACCTTCTCTGTGCCTGGGAAGCAGAGTGTTCACATTGCTTCGCAGAATCGCTTTTGTGCAGAAAACACTAACACTTGTTCAGAATGAAAGAAAGCACAGAGCCCCAGATTTTATGTTGTCCTGGAGAGCTTGCAGAGCACTGGGGAAAGGCAGGCAGAGAATTCCCTGCTAGAACCTTTTCTGTGCCTGGGAAGCAGAAGTGTTCACATTGCTTCGCAGAATCGCTTTTCTGCAGAAAACACTAACACTTGTTCAGAATGAAAGAAAGCACAGAGCCCCAGATTTGCTGTTGTCTTGGAGAGCTTGCAGAGCACTGGGGAAAGGCAGGCAGAGAATTCCCTGCTAGCACCTTCTCTGTGCCTGGGAAGCAGAGTGTTCACATTGCTTCGCCGAATCGCTTTTGTGCAGAAAACAGTAACACTTGTTCAAAACGAAAGAAAGCACAGAGCCCCAGATTTTATGTTGTCCTGGAGAGCTTGCAGAGCACTGGGGAAAGGCAGGCAGAGAATTCCCTGCTAGCACCTTCTCTGTGCCTGGGAAGCAGAGTGTTCACATTGCTTCGCAGAATCGCTTTTGTGCAGAAAACAGTAACACTTGTTCAAAACGAAAGAAAGCACAGAGCCCCAGATTTTATGTTGTCCTGGAGAGCTTGCAGAGCACTGGGGAAAGGCAGGCAGAGAATTCCCTGCTAGCACCTTCTCTGTGCCTGTTCACATTGCTTCGCAGAATCGCTTTTGTGCAGAAAACACTAACACTTGTTCAGAACGAAAGAAAGCACAGAGCCCCAGATTTTATGTTGTCCTGGAGAGCTTGCAGAGCACTGGGGAAAGGCAGGCAGAGAATTCCCTGCTAGCACCTTCTCTGTGCCTGGGAAGCAGAAGTGTTCACATTGCTTCGCAGAATCGCTTTTGTGCAGAAAACAGTAACACTTGTTCAGAACGAAAGAAAGCACAGAGCCCCAGATTTGCTGTTGTCCTGGAGAGCTTGCAGAGCACTGGGGAAAGGCAGGCAGAGAATTCCCTGCTAGCACCTTCTCTGTGCCTGGGAAGCAGAGTGTTCACATTGCTTCGCAGAATCGCTTTTGTGCAGAAAACACTAACACTTGTTCAGAATGAAAGAAAGCACAGAGCCCCAGATTTTATGTTGTCCTGGAGAGCTTGCAGAGCACTGGGGAAAGGCAGGCAGAGAATTCCCTGCTAGAACCTTTTCTGTGCCTGGGAAGCAGAAGTGTTCACATTGCTTCGCAGAATCGCTTTTCTGCAGAAAACACTAACACTTGTTCAGAATGAAAGAAAGCACAGAGCCCCAGATTTGCTGTTGTCTTGGAGAGCTTGCAGAGCACTGGGGAAAGGCAGGCAGAGAATTCCCTGCTAGCACCTTCTCTGTGCCTGGGAAGCAGAGTGTTCACATTGCTTCGCCGAATCGCTTTTGTGCAGAAAACAGTAACACTTGTTCAAAACGAAAGAAAGCACAGAGCCCCAGATTTTATGTTGTCCTGGAGAGCTTGCAGAGCACTGGGGAAAGGCAGGCAGAGAATTCCCTGCTAGCACCTTCTCTGTGCGTGTTCACATTGCTTCGCAGAATCGCTTTTGTGCAGAAAACACTAACACTTGTTCAGAACGAAAGAAAGCACAGAGCCCCAGATTTTATGTTGTCCTGGAGAGCTTGCAGAGCACTGGGGAAAGGCAGGCAGAGAATTCCCTGCTAGCACCTTCTCTGTGCCTGGGAACCACAAGTGTTCACATTGCTTCGCAGAATCGCTTTTGTGCAGAAAACAGTAACACTTGTTCAGAAGAAAAGAAAGCACAGAGCCCCAGATTTTATGTTGTCCTGGAGAGCTTGCAGAGCACTGGGGAAAGGCAGGCAGAGCATTCCCTGCTAGAACCTTTTCTGTGCCTGGGAAGCAGAAGTGTTCACATTGCTTCGCAGAATCGCTTTTGTGCAGAAAACACTAACACTTGTTCAGAATGAAAAAAAGCACAGAGCCCCAGATTTGCTGTTGTCCTGGAGAGCTTGCAGAGCACTGGGGAAAGGCAGGCAGAGAATTCCCTGCTAGCACCTTCTCTGTGCCTGGGAAGCAGAGTGTTCACATTGCTTCGCAGAATCGCTTTTGTGCAGAAAACACTAACACTTGTTCAGAACGAAAGAAAGCACAGAGCCCCAGATTTTATGTTGTCCTGGAGAGCTTGCAGAGCACTGGGGAAAGGCAGGCAGAGAATTCCCTGCTAGCACCTTCTCTGTGCCTGTTCACATTGCTTCGCAGAATCGCTTTTGTGCAGAAAACACTAACACTTGTTCAGAACGAAAGAAAGCACAGAG
Organism: Strix aluco; assembly: GCF_031877795.1. Lineage (NCBI taxonomy): Eukaryota > Metazoa > Chordata > Aves > Strigiformes > Strigidae > Strix > Strix aluco. The sequence continues at coordinate 2,969,296 of NC_133957.1, read as the reverse complement.
CCCCAGATTTTATGTTGTCCTGGAGAGCTTGCAGAGCACTGGGGAAAGGCAGGCAGAGAATTCCCTGCTAGCACCTTCTCTGTGCCTGGGAAGCAGAAGTGTTCACATTGCTTCGCAGAATCGCTTTTGTGCAGAAAACAGTAACACTTGTTCAGAACGAAAGAAAGCACAGAGCCCCAGATTTGCTGTTGTCCTGGAGAGCTTGCAGAGCACTGGGGAAAGGCAGGCAGAGAATTCCCTGCTAGCACCTTCTCTGTGCCTGGGAAGCAGAGTGTTCACATTGCTTCGCAGAATCGCTTTTGTGCAGAAAACACTAACACTTGTTCAGAATGAAAGAAAGCACAGAGCCCCAGATTTTATGTTGTCCTGGAGAGCTTGCAGAGCACTGGGGAAAGGCAGGCAGAGAATTCCCTGCTAGAACCTTTTCTGTGCCTGGGAAGCAGAAGTGTTCACATTGCTTCGCAGAATCGCTTTTCTGCAGAAAACACTAACACTTGTTCAGAATGAAAGAAAGCACAGAGCCCCAGATTTGCTGTTGTCCTGGAGAGCTTGCAGAGCACTGGGGAAAGGCAGGCAGAGAATTCCCTGCTAGCACCTTCTCTGTGCCTGGGAAGCAGAGTGTTCACATTGCTTCGCAGAATCGCTTTTGTGCAGAAAACACTAACACTTGTTCAGAATGAAAGAAAGCACAGAGCCCCAGATTTGCTGTTGTCCTGGAGAGCTTGCAGAGCACTGGGGAAAGGCAGGCAGAGAATTCCCTGCTAGCACCTTCTCTGTGCCTGGGAAGCAGAGTGGTCACATTGCTTCGCAGAATCGCTTTTGTGCAGAAAACACTAACACTTGTTCAGAACGAAAGAAAGCACAGAGCCCCAGATTTTATGTTGTCCTGGAGAGCTTGCAGAGCACTGGGGAAAGGCAGGCAGAGAATTCCCTGCTAGCACCTTCTCTGTGCCTGTTCACATTGCTTCGCAGAATCGCTTTTGTGCAGAAAACACTAACACTTGTTCAGAATGAAAGAAAGCACAGAGCCCCAGATTTTATGTTGTCCTGGAGAGCTTGCAGAGCACTGGGGAAAGGCAGGCAGAGAATTCCCTGCTAGCACCTTCTCTGTGCCTGGGAAGCAGAAGTGTTCACATTGCTTCGCAGAATCGCTTTTGTGCAGAAAACACTAACACTTGTTCAGAACGAAAGAAAGCACAGAGCCCCAGATTTTATGTTGTCCTGGAGAGCTTGCAGAGCACTGGGGAAAGGCAGGCAGAGAATTCCCTGCTAGCACCTTCTCTGTGCCTGGGAAGCAGAGTGTTCACATTGCTTCGCAGAATTGCTTTTGTGCAGAAAACACTAACACTTGTTCAGAATGAAAGAAAGCACAGAGCCCCAGATTTTATGTTGTCCTGGAGAGCTTGCAGAGCACTGGGGAAAGGCAGGCAGAGAATTCCCTGCTAGAACCTTTTCTGTGCCTGGGAAGCAGAAGTGTTCACATTGCTTCGCAGAATCGCTTTTCTGCAGAAAACACTAACACTTGTTCAGAATGAAAGAAAGCACAGAGCCCCAGATTTGCTGTTGTCCTGGAGAGCTTGCAGAACACTGGGGAAAGGCAGGCAGAGAATTCCCTGCTAGCACCTTCTCTGTGCCTGGGAAGCAGAGTGTTCACATTGCTTCGCCGAATCGCTTTTGTGCAGAAAACAGTAACACTTGTTCAAAACGAAAGAAAGCACAGAGCCCCAGATTTTATGTTGTCCTGGAGAGCTTGCAGAGCACTGGGGAAAGGCAGGCAGAGAATTCCCTGCTAGCACCTTCTCTGTGCCTGGGAAGCAGAGTGTTCACATTGCTTCGCAGAATCGCTTTTGTGCAGAAAACACTAACACTTGTTCAGAATGAAAGAAAGCACAGAGCCCCAGATTTGCTGTTGTCCTGGAGAGCTTGCAGAGCACTGGGGAAAGGCAGGCAGAGCATTCCCTGCTAGCACCTTCTCTGTGCCTGGGAAGCAGAGTGTTCACATTGCTTCGCAGAATCGCTTTTGTGCAGAAAACACTAACACTTGTTCAGAATGAAAGAAAGCACAGAGCCCCAGATTTGCTGTTGTCCTGGAGAGCTTGCAGAGCACTGGGGAAAGGCAGGCAGAGAATTCCCTGCTAGCACCTTCTCTGTGCCTGGGAAGCAGAGTGTTCACATTGCTTCGCAGAATCGCTTTTGTGCAGAAAACACTAACACTTGTTCAGAACGAAAGAAAGCACAGAGCCCCAGATTTGCTGTTGTCCTGGAGAGCTTGCAGAGCACTGGGGAAAGGCAGGCAGAGACTTCCCTGCTAGCACCTTCTCTGTGCCTGTTCACATTGCTTCGCAGAATCGCTTTTGTGCAGAAAACAGTAACACTTGTTCAGAACGAAAGAAAGCACAGAGCCCCAGATTTTATGTTGTCCTGGAGAGCTTGCAGAGCACTGGGGAAAGGCAGGCAGAGAATTCCCTGCTAGCACCTTCTCTGTGCCTGGGAAGCAGAAGTGTTCACATTGCTTCGCAGAATCGCTTTTGTGCAGAAAACAGTAACACTTGTTCAGAACGAAAGAAAGCACAGAGCCCCTTATTTGCTGTTGTCCTGGAGAGCTTGCAGAGCACTGGGGAAAGGCAGGCAGAGAATTCCCTGCTAGCACCTTCTCTGTGCCTGGGAAGCAGAGTGTTCACATTGCTTCGCAGAATCGCTTTTGTGCAGAAAACACTAACACTTGTTCAGAACGAAAGAAAGCACAGAGCCCCAGATTTTATGTTGTCCTGGAGAGCTTGCAGAGCACTGGGGAAAGGCAGGCAGAGAATTCCCTGCTAGAACCTTTTCTGTGCCTGGGAAGCAGAAGTGTTCACATTGCTTCGCAGAATCGCTTTTCTGCAGAAAACACTAACACTTGTTCAGAATGAAAGAAAGCACAGAGCCCCAGATTTGCTGTTGTCTTGGAGAGCTTGCAGAGCACTGGGGAAAGGCAGGCAGAGAATTCCCTGCTAGCACCTTCTCTGTGCCTGGGAAGCAGAGTGTTCACATTGCTTCGCAGAATCGCTTTTGTGCAGAAAACACTAACACTTGTTCAGAACGAAAGAAAGCACAGAGCCCCAGATTTTATGTTGTCCTGGAGAGCTTGCAGAGCACTGGGGAAAGGCAGGCAGAGAATTCCCTGCTAGCACCTTCTCTGTGCCTGTTCACATTGCTTCGCAGAATCGCTTTTGTGCAGAAAACACTAACACTTGTTCAGAACGAAAGAAAGCACAGAGCCCCAGATTTTATGTTGTCCTGGAGAGCTTGCAGAGCACTGGGGAAAGGCAGGCAGAGAATTCCCTGCTAGCACCTTCTCTGTGCCTGGGAAGCAGAAGTGTTCACATTGCTTCGCAGAATCGCTTTTGTGCAGAAAACACTAACACTTGTTCAGAATGAAAGAAAGCACAGAGCCCCAGATTTGCTGTTGTCTTGGAGAGCTTGCAGAGCACTGGGGAAAGGCAGGCAGAGAATTCCCTGCTAGCACCTTCTCTGTGCCTGGGAAGCAGAGTGTTCACATTGCTTCGCCGAATCGCTTTTGTGCAGAAAACAGTAACACTTGTTCAAAACGAAAGAAAGCACAGAGCCCCAGATTTTATGTTGTCCTGGAGAGCTTGCAGAGCACTGGGGAAAGGCAGGCAGAGAATTCCCTGCTAGCACCTTCTCTGTGCCTGGGAAGCAGAGTGTTCACATTGCTTCGCAGAATCGCTTTTGTGCAGAAAACACTAACACTTGTTCAGAATGAAAGAAAGCACAGAGCCCCAGATTTGCTGTTGTCCTGGAGAGCTTGCAGAGCACTGGGGAAAGGCAGGCAGAGCATTCCCTGCTAGCACCTTCTCTGTGCCTGGGAAGCAGAGTGTTCACATTGCTTCGCAGAATCGCTTTTGTGCAGAAAACAGTAAGACTTGTTCAGAACGAAAGAAAGCACAGAGCCCCAGATTTTATGTTGTCCTGGAGAGCTTGCAGAGCACTGGGGAAAGGCAGGCAGAGAATTCCCTGCTAGCACCTTCTCTGTGCCTGGGAAGCAGAGTGTTCACATTGCTTCGCAGAATCGCTTTTGTGCAGAAAACACTAACACTTGTTCAGAATGAAAGAAAGCACAGAGCCCCAGATTTGCTGTTGTCCTGGAGAGCTTGCAGAGCACTGGGGAAAGGCAGGCAGAGAATTCCCTGCTAGCACCTTCTCTGTGCCTGGGAAGCAGAGTGTTCACATTGCTTCGCAGAATCGCTTTTGTGCAGAAAACACTAACACTTGTTCAGAACGAAAGAAAGCACAGAGCCCCAGATTTTATGTTGTCCTGGAGAGCTTGCAGAGCACTGGGGAAAGGCAGGCAGAGAATTCCCTGCTAGCACCTTCTCTGTGCCTGGGAAGCAGAAGTGTTCACATTGCTTCGCAGAATCGCTTTTGTGCAGAAAACAGTAACACTTGTTCAGAACGAAAGAAAGCACAGAGCCCCTTATTTGCTGTTGTCCTGGAGAGCTTGCAGAGCACTGGGGAAAGGCAGGCAGAGAATTCCCTGCTAGCACCTTCTCTGTGCCTGGGAAGCAGAGTGTTCACATTGCTTCGCAGAATCGCTTTTGTGCAGAAAACACTAACACTTGTTCAGAACGAAAGAAAGCACAGAGCCCCAGATTTTATGTTGTCCTGGAGAGCTTGCAGAGCACTGGGGAAAGGCAGGCAGAGAATTCCCTGCTAGCACCTTCTCTGTGCCTGTTCACATTGCTTCGCAGAATCGCTTTTGTGCAGAAAACACTAACACTTGTTCAGAACGAAAGAAAGCACAGAGCCCCAGATTTTATGTTGTCCTGGAGAGCTTGCAGAGCACTGGGGAAAGGCAGGCAGAGAATTCCCTGCTAGCACCTTCTCTGTGCCTGGGAAGCAGAAGTGTTCACATTGCTTCGCAGAATCGCTTTTGTGCAGAAAACACTAACACTTGTTCAGAA